>NC_134139.1:14263750-14579218 GCF_033958435.1 Carettochelys insculpta
CCAGTATGCGCTCCCTGGCTCCTTCTGTTGACTGGCTCTCTGCCCAGTTCCTTCTGAGCAGCCAGCTCCCCAGGCTCCGGCTCTCGAGCTGCTGCTGGTCCTCCTTTCGCAAGCCTGACCCGATTCCTAGATAGCCCCCGATCCTGCCTGCCTGACAGTACAGGATTTCAGAGGTACAACCTCTACTGGCAGATGTATCAGCTATCTTTTATACTCTGAAACTGAGGTGAACTGTCCACATGTATAAAGGTAAGGAAGAATGAGTTTCAGTCCTTCTAATCTAAGTTTACAAAAGATGATTTTAAGTCCATAAGTGCACAAAGTCTAATGGATGTGTGTGTCTTCCCTGTTCTGCACTTTTATGCTCAGTAACTTGGACCGTGTGGCCCTTATCTGTCTGCTACCTACAGTTTTAGATTTATTCATGATCACTGCACATCAAAAGCTCTGTACCAGACACAAGGCTGTAACTAGTTATTTTAGCACCAAAGGTGAGCAATTGTATGCACACCCCTGCAGGTGATGCGTTGGGGGGAGTACAGGATCGTGTGGTTATGTTCCCTTACTCCTCCCGCTCTCCCCTGCCGTTGCTGCCTTCGATTTAGGAAGAAGTTTTTTCAAATTCTGGGGTCATATTGCACAATTTGAAAGTTATCACCTCCTGCTGGGAGCTGGCTAATCAAAAGCTTATGGGAGCCTCTTTGCCTGCTTGGGACCCCTAGCTCTCAGCACTGTGGGAGCCAGGGTGTCGGCTGACTGCCCTGGAGTCCCTGAACTGGGCTGCCTGTTTCTCTGGCAGGGCAGGTGGCACAGCTCAAAGGAGCCCAGTGCTGGATGGTGCTGCATCCTGGAGCTGGTCCCTGCCCACATAGCCTAGCTGGCATGAGCAGAATTGCAAGTGCCCCAGGGAGCATCTCCTGGAAGATGGGCTCTGCAGGTCAGGTGTGACTCCAGAGGGTGTTGCCAGCTGTGTTAGGCTCCTTCAGGGAACAGGAAAGAGCAAGCTGTGCCACCCAGCCATGCCCTTGCTCCTCTCTAGTTATGGCCGTGACCTAATGATGTGGTGGTTGGGCTCATTGTATGATCCTTGTAAATCCTTCGTGCAAACTTATGATGGATTTGTCTAAGTTTTTCTTAAGGTTTGTGTCTCCTTTTATCCTTATTTTGCTTCTTACCAAAAGAAGCTGCTGCTGTTCTTGTAACTGTTCTAGTAGTTTAGAGTAGCTCCTGTAATTAGTGCTGCAGTTAAGATTCCCCTTCATTATCCCCACTTCCACTGCTGGGTGGTGGTTTTTTTTTGTGATTTGTTGCTTTCTGTGCCATGGCTGTTATCAAATAGGCATACCTAAACTAATTGTAAAACTGCTCACATGTGCAGAGGTTTTTTCCTCTGTTAATATGTGGAATTAGGTAGAATCGTAGAAATCTAGGGCCATAAAGGACCTCAAGAAGTCAAGTCCAGCCCCTGTGTTGATGGAGGATCAAGTAAACCTAGACCATCCCTCACAGGTTTTTGTCCAGCCTTTTACTAAAAGCCTCCAGTTGTGGAAGTTGCACAATCTTTCTTTGAAACCTATCCAAAACTAGACTTTCCTGACAGAAAATATTTCCCTAACATCTAACCTCAATCTGCCTCTTCAGAGTGCAGCCCATGACTGCCTGTCCTACCTCCAGTGGACATGAGCAATTGCTCATCCTCCTCTTTACAAGTGCCCTGAACATGTATGAAGACAGTTTAGCATTTAGTGTTTTTTTTTAACTTTGCTCATGGGCTGTGTTTTCTAAACCTTGTGTCACTTTTTTGGTGCTGTCTTCTGGACACACTCCAACGTGTCTGCTTTTTTCCTTAAGGGTGGTGCCTGGATTTGAACACCATACTCAGCTAAGGCTTTACTGCTGAGTAGAGGCAAACAATTACCTCCTTTTTTAGGACATTCCTGTTTATACACCTCAGAAAGACAAAGCCGTGCTCTTGACTACATTGATGTCCAAGACCATTCTGAGCAGCACTTCCTTCTAGTCATTTATTACTCAAAATTTTGTATGTCATTAGATTTAAAAAAAAAAAATCATGCTACACATAGTCCTTAACTCTGTTGAAACTCCCTCCACCCCCATTTTTTTTCTTTTGGTTTACAGACCAGTTCTCCAATTGTCAAGTTCATTTTACATTATAATCCTGTTCTCAAAGAGCTTTCAGCTCCTCCCAGTTTGCTGTTATCTGCCGATTGACAGCAAGCACTGCTGATAAGTGTCTTTATGGTCTTTCTGTCAATTATGCACCCATCTGACCATAATCTCATCAAAATCCTCTTTTCCTACTTTTCTTATGAGTGTCATTTGGGAGTGTAAATCCTTTTTAAAATCAAAATATATTCTATCTACTCCGCTCCCACCCCACCACAGTCCAGTAGGCCTGTCAAAGAAGGAAATTGTGTTGGTTTGGTTTCATTTGATTTTGACAGATTTATTCTGGTGATTCTGTATATTCCTATTATCCTCTAGGTATTTATAAATTTCTCTTAATAATTTTCTTGTGTTTAAAGGGCTTTGTTTTTAACCAGAACCTCCCCAAACTTCAATTAGTGTAACTGGTACAGTAGTTACCAAATGCTTTTATTGCTTTTTGGGTTATCAGTGCCCTCTAGGGGTAAAAGTAAAAATTGTTTTAACTATGAGGTTTCACAAGCAAACCCTCATTGGTAAGGTTACAATTTTTAAAGTTATTTTTAATCGAAGTTGGACAGTGTTCACCTGTCTGACTTTCTCTAAAAAAGTGTGTGTGTGTGTGTGTGTGTGTGTGTGTGTGTTGCTGTGGGGGATTGGTTGACAAAGCTGTGCCTCCAGCCCCTGCTGAAGTTGAATTAGGATTGGGGGGGCAGGTGCACAGATAATGGTTAGATATTATGTTACTCTGACAAGGGTAATGTAATGGGAATCTTTTATAGAAACTTATTTCAGTGTTTTAACATTTTGAATGCAAAATGTTACAGTTTGTATTCCAATTATCGATAACTTTTTTTTTCCTTGTTTTGTAGATGAAAACACTAAGGAAGTTTTGCAAGTGAAGAAAAGTCTGAGTGAGAAGGTTTCTCTCTACAGAGGTGACATTACCTTGCTTGAGATTGATGCTATAGTTAATGCAGGTAAGTAATTTAATGTTTAATGTAGTTATATTTAGAAATGTGTGTATTTACTGTTCTGGGGGAAAAAGATGTCTTGTGACTCTGGAAATCAACTCTTGAACTACTGTTCTTAAAGTTTGAAATCTGTACAGCAGCTATTGTGTTCTGGATGTTACTGTTAAAGCTTCTGTAAAAGTGCCAATTATGTACTGAGTGTGCAATATATCACTGATCATCTCCATTCTTAATTTGGATAGTTGAGAATTTGCACTTTAACATCTAATTTTTAGTGTTTTGCCACTTAGAGATTGGACTAATCCTTCAATATGACCTACATAAGGCTAGGGGGTTTGTTTTTGTTCTTTAAGAGATGGCTTCTGCATTGTCTTCTTACTGCTTTTAGTGTGTATCTTAAAGTTTGGGTGTAGACATGTCAACTCCTGAATGGCTCAGGCCCCGCCCACTAGCTTGTGAGACCATTCATCTCTCTCTGTGGCTGGGTTGCATTCAACAAAAACTCCTGAGGTATTTTGGAAGAGGGAGGTTCTGACAGCACATCCTTCATGAAAGGAGGACATATTAGTTAAGCATTCACTCCCCTCTGGGGTATGAAATATTTAGAATATTGTGACCTTTGTTTGCATAGTACGAAATCCACCAGTTGGTTTAGACATTAGGAGAAGGTTAAAGCTTCTCTGCCCCCAGAGGAGGGTGGACTAACTTTGTTATAGTTGTTAAGTGTCTATGTATGTGGTGGTATATTGTTCTGAGTGTGAGTTACCCGCAAGTTGGTTTTTATGGTATTGCTTATTTTTTTGCAAGATTTAGAGTCTAGGACAAACAATTGCATATAAAGAAATAACATTAGATTTTTTTTTTTGGTTGGAATTCTGCTTTTTAAAATTTAATCTCTCAAACTTTTGTGGGAGCTGGTTGGATTCTCAAAGATTTAAAACAACTGATATGGAAGCTGCTAATTGAAAAAATAAATGTACTAATCCAAGGTATACTGAATATCTATCAAATACAATAGACCCCTGACTTACACGGGGGTTGCCTTCTTGTACAACTCCATGTAAGTCAAAATTTGCACAACTCAGGGTATATTTCTCTATACCCACTCTGTAAGGCTGCACCAAGTGTCAAAGTTAAATGCAGGGTGGAACAATTGCTAAACACTGTTTAATTGTTAGGTTAATTCCTAAACAAGCAGAATTTCTGAGAACTTCTGACTCTGTGGGGTGGGGATGGAGAAATCCATGAAGTTGTGTTGCACTAAACTTGAAACTGTTAGCTGAGCTGTAAATACACAACACTTTTTTAATCTTGTATTTTATTTCTGAAGCCATTGGCGGCAGGTGAAGCTTCCCCCTGGGAAGTTAGCCTCTCCACCATAGGTGTGTGAAGTATGAGAGGTGGTGGTGTGTGCAGCATCCTGAGGTTTTTCACCCTGCTTCCCTGCACCCAGGGGACAGCCCCACCACTGGCTTCTCCAGCCCCAGTACTGGCCTCCAGATGGCTTCTTCAGGGTCCTGCTGGTTTTGGCACCTCCCTCTCCCAGGGTCCAGGCACATTTGTAGCTGGTTGGCCAACTCTCCTAGATCAGGCACGTTTTGTTGGAATGTTCTGGGAGAATTGGCAACTCCAAGTGTGATCACTGCCTAGAGCTGTGAGTGGCATAAACAGGTGTTGGGGGGCACTACTCAGCACCCCACCCTAGAAATAGTCCCAGTGCCACTGCCTTTCATGCTTGTGAAACATGGACCCTTAAGGCAGAATGGTCATTCAGTAGTAATCTACTCTCTAAAAATTGTTAAAAGCCACTGCTGAAGGTACTCTGTGTGTGTTTGGGGGGGGGGGGGGGCGTTGGCTGAGCTGTGAAACCAAGATATTGATTATTGGAGGTCATTAACGGTCCTCTGAAGCTTTCTGAGATATTAGAGTATTTAAAATCTGTAAAGGATTCTGCCTTTGAACAAAAAACCCAGTGTGATTGTTTTTGGTCTATTCCAGTTTTCTCCTCAAGCTTTGTTTGGTCAGCTTCTACAGGTAACTTTTGCTTGGAATAGGGGAATAGCTCAGTGGCTTGGATAAATAGTTAGTTATTTTTGGATTGCTTTGTTCTAAATTCTTATTTGTCTTGACTTGAATTAAATATAGTTTCTTCCCACAGACACCTACATTTTATATTTATAGCTGCCTGGTCAATAATGATGGAACAGCTGAGTTGTTTGTTCCTCAGTAGGCCTTTATAAATTGACAGGAAGTTAAAATGAAAACAATTTGTTTCTTCAAAACTTATTTGCAAAGATGATTTACTTGGGACTAACAGCCATTTGGTTGCACTTTAATGAGGTCTTCTGTGCTCTCTCAACCAATTTATTTAGAATCTGCCTATACTGACATAGTTGGTGTAACTTTGAGTTTACTCAAGGAGATGTGGGTATTGCATTCTAGGCTTTCAGTGTTGGAGGTACTTTACTTTTTAAGCAGCAGTTCATATTTGTTGGCCCGAGGTTAATGAACGGCAAGCCTCTGTGTTATCTTGAGTTATCAGCCTCGAAACCTTACCATCATTTAAGGACCCTGATTGTGGGAAAGAAGCAGAATGGATAAATAAAGAATTGCTGTTTATTTTTCTTTGATGTTGGGAAGATCAGCCAAGTACACTTGGAAAGTTCAAAAACAAAAAAAAAACCAAGTTTTGTTCATATAGCTTCTTGTAAACACTGACGCCAAAACGCTCTATTTCCAGAACAGAACTCCTGTTGATCAGTATGGCATTATAAGCACCTGGATGTTGCAGTAATAGTGCCAGTGGTGCCTGTAGTCTGTTATTAACTGGCTTAAGATACTTCCCTTGTTTCACACACCCCGAATTTGCTACCCATGTTAGTGTAAATGGTGGTTATTTCTAAGGGTGTGTCTATATTGCAATGTAAGCCTCAGGTTAGTAGAACTTAGATTAGGAGATCCTGAGTTTATTAATCTACATTTATAACCATGGGTTAGGAATTGTTGAACCCTAGGTCCCAATCTAGGGTTCCAGTGTCTGCCTTCTCTTATGCAGGCCGGAGTCCAAACATCCATTTCCCAGACTTCCTAGCACCTTCCCAAAACACCTTCCTTTGCCTTTTGCTGATGATGCATTGTGGGAGAACTTGACTGTCCAGAAAAAAGAAAGTCTGCCCATGGAATTGAAGTATACTTTTGGCAGATTTGCACAGCATGAGTCACATAGACCTGTGTCTACATTGCGAAGTCCCAAGACTTGAACCCTGGGTCCTGGCAGGACCACCAACAGAGGAGGCAAAGGAGGCAGTTGTGCCTGGGCCTAGCATTTCAAAGGCTCCTGGAGCTCCAGCTCCAGTCGCAGTAGCCACTGTACCGCCACTCGGCATGTGTTGGAGGGTGGCCAGGACCTGCCTCTTCTGCCTTTGGCACTGCCGCTTGTGGGTGTGGGGAGCTGGGTCCCCCTCCGACCTTGCCTCCAGGCTTGCGACAGCTGTGAGGTGCCCCTGGGTCCTGGTGTGACTCAGACTCACACCCTCCACTGCTTTGGGATCCTAGGTCTAAGACTAGGGTTAGTGTGTTGATGGAAGAATCTTGAGTTGAAGGCTTGAGTTGAAATCCTGGTTTCATTTGGCATACACTGATTGTCGTATACTTGGGAAAGGGTCAGAATATTAACCGAGGAGCTTTCCTTGTAAGTGAATGGACAAGAACTGCAATAAATCAAATGTATTTCACTGAAGTCAATAATATATTAAAGAATTAGCAATAATAAAAATAATAATGGCTAAAATTTCTCTTCCTTTATGTTTTTCTAGTTTCCTTTAATGCTCACATGGTCTTAAGTTTACATTCGCTACCACTTCACCACACTTTTTCTGTCCAATCAAACGATTTCCTTTGTGTTGTGACATTGATGCCACTTGGAACTTCAGTAAGGATTCAGGAATTGATCAATTGCTAATAAAATGAGGGTGATTTCTGACACTGAGGTAATACTTCCTTATTGGCTTTTACCATGCCTGTCAGCATATTGATACAAACAAGAGGATAAGCCCTACTTGGTCAGCAGGCTGCATTTTATCTAGTTTTATGACAATTAAGAGAGTGCTGAGTTGTTAATTACTTTCCTGGCTAGGTCCTTTTCACATTGTCTGAAGTAAAAACTTCAGAGATTCTGGCTAGCCCAAAATGTTTGTTCTTCCTTATTGCACAAATTGATGTGATTTTTTTTTTTGAAAGAGCTAATTCAATTATATTTATGACATAAAGTCACAATTTGCTTTAAAAGCATACTTTAAAATAAAAACTTCTACCCTCAAAGTTTTGTAATTCATGACTGTTAATTCAGAATTTTTTAATTATCCTAGGAGTGCAACAGTAGTGTCTTCCTTCCGGTTATTGTTCTCATGTATCATAAATGTGTGGAATAGCAGATCTACAGCTTGATTTTTTTTCTTCTTTTTATCCCCACTGTTTCTGTTGACCTTGAGGTATAATCTCATTCACTTTGTTAAATTTTAATTTTATGAAGCGTTACATCCTTATGCCATACCCAAAATTAAACCTGAAGATAGAGGTATATTTTACAGATTAAAATTGTGAGCTGCATATATTATCTCTGAATTATGTTCAAGCAAATGGGTAAGTATAGAAATGTTGACTGGCTGAGCTACACCTCCCCATATAAACAGCTTGTTAATGTGCAATCAGTCACTGAAGTTGCCTTGAACTTGATGCTTAATGAACAGGTGGGAGGAGAGGATGAATTCTAATCCAGAATGGATCTGACAGGCTATCAGGCAATTTCACTGATTGCTAATCCATTTCATTTGACATTTTAATTTATCACACAAAATTTTCATTTTGTATCTTTTGAGGAGAAAATTAATTCAGAAGCATGCCTTTTAATAGTGGGCTGAGCCAGCCTGCCTGCCTATTTGTGAGAGTATTTAAGAGTGAATGATTTTGAATCCGCAGAATGTGGCCTTCTCAAATAAGGTGACATTTATGCGCACACCACTTTCTCCATAAATATTTTGCTGAATTTGCATTTAGATGGTAAAATATCAATAGGATAAATATTAAAACTGTTTATGTATGCTAACAACACAAGACACACAGACCAGGGGTCTGCAACCCGAGGCTCCAGAGCTGCATGTGGGTCTTTAAGGACTTCTTTGTTGCTCCCAACACTATAATTGCAAAATGTTGTTAAAAAAACCCTCCTGATTATTTTCAATAAATGGTGAATGTCTAAAAGCCCAAAACTGAATAATTCACGTCTAAATAGCAAGCAATATGTGACCTCAAAATGTTGGATAACTGCCCATAACATCCTGTAGAGAGAGAGAGGGAGAGAGAAAGTTCAGGAGTGAAAGTCAGGAAGTCAGTGGTATAAACATACACAAAGTGTGGGGAAACAGAATATGTAAAAAAGTTTGTGAACATCTTGCAGTAAATACGTATCGCATGACAAATCACTGTGTGCACGCTGTTCATAAAATAGGGTTCCAAAAAGTATGGCTTGACTTATTTATTAAGGACCATCTTGTATTCACCTGCACTGCAGTTCTTGAATTATTGAGGTTTTTTACCGAATTGGGAAAAAATTGGCTGCTCTTGTTGTTTTGGTTGCTGAACCCTGGCATAGACTGATGAGCAATAGATTTAATTTATTGTTCTAGCTAAAATTTCTTAAGCTACAGATTAATAACTAAATAGATGTTGATATTTATGAATTTTAATGAAATTTAATGTGGGTAAGATGAAATTTAATGTGGGTAAGTGTAAGGTAATGCATGTTGGAAAAAATAACCCAAATTACACGTACTACATGATGGGGTCAAATTTAGCTACGACAGATCAGGAAAGGGATCTTGGAGTTATAGTGGATAGTTCTCTGAAGACATCCACGCAGTGTGCAGCGGCAGTTAGTAAGGCAAATAGGATGTTAGGAATTATTAAAAAAGGGATCGATAATAAGACAAAAGATATCATACTTCCCCTATATAAAACTATGGTACGCCCACATCTCGAGTACTGCGTGCAGATGTGGTCTCCTCACCTCAAAAAAGATATATTGGCATTAGAAAAGGTTCAGAAAAGGGCGACTAAGATGATTAGGGGCTTGGAAAGGGTCCCATATGGGGAGAGGCTAGAGAGACTGGGACTTTTCAGTTTGGAAAAGAGGCGATTGAGGGGCGATATGATAGAGGTATATAAAATCATGAATGGTGTGGAGAAAGTGAATATAGAAAAATTATTTACCTTTTCCCATAATACAAGAACTAGGGGACACCAATGAAATTGATGGGTAGTAGGTTCAAAACTAATAAAAGGAAATTTTTCTTCACACAGCGCACAGTCAACCTGTGGAACTCCTTGCCCGAGGAGGCTGTGAAGGCCAGGACTCTATTAGGGTTTAAAAAAGAGCTTGATAAATTTTTGCAGGTCAGGTCCATAAATTGCTATTAGCCAGGGATAAAGTATGGTGCCCTAACCTTCATAACAAGGGCAGGAGATGGATGGCAGGAGATAAATCACTTGTCTTCTGTTCTCTCTGGGGCACCTGGCATTGGCCACCGTCGGCAGATGGGATGCTGGGCTTGATGGACCTTTGGTCTGACCCAGTATGGCCATTCTTATGTTCTTATGTTCTTCTTATGTTCTTATGATACAAAAAGTTGCAATTTAAATAATTTTTAATACCAGAAGTGGTGGTGGTAATAATAATAATAAAAAAAAAAACCTAAATTGCTTTTAAGGTTTTGCCCTTCTTGAGTACTTCCATATATTTAGATGGGTTGCAGGCAGTTACTTAACTGAGGTTTTACTTACATTGCCTGATGAGTTGTGATATAGCCTACACGGATTTGTAAAATTCTTGGTAAAGTGATGGTTCTCCTGAAGTCAGTGACAGAATTACCATGAATTTAAGTAGGGGTGGAATTTCATCCCTAATGTCAGTGAGCTGCACTGGTGTAAAAAGTGGCTTATACTGCAGTGTGGCTTAGTGTAGCGGAGATTTGGGATATATAGAAAAACCCACACAAGCCCAATTAAATTAGTCCATTTAAAAAGACTGTTTGGGGTAAATAGCTGAGGGGTATTGCAGTTTCTCATCATTATCGTGAGTGTGACTAAGTTATGGTGTTTTGTAGGAATTAGTAAAAGCATTGCTGGATGCAGTTACAAACGACTGAGATAATAGACAGTTTTGTTTTGTCTGACCTACTCTGTAGTGAACAGAGGTTGTGGTGGTGAAGCATTGGAATGGTTTGCCTAGAGAGGTGGCGGATTTTCCATCCCTTGAGGTTTTTAAGTCCCGGCCGGACAACGTCCTGGCTGGGATGACTTAGTGGGAGTTGATCCTGCTTGAAGCAGGGGGCTGGACTAGATGACCTCCTGAGGTCCCTTCCAGCCCTGGGATTCTGTGATTTAAGTTGCATGTTGAGTTAAGAAAAAAAGAATGAGTGGTTTAAAATGACACGAACAAAAGCGTGCAACAGTGGCTTGATAGCATCATCTTAGCTGGTCTATCAGAAAGTAATTACTCTGAGAATGTGACAAGGGATACAGTGTGGGGGATTAGCATAATTAAGGAATGTTTTGAAACAATTCCTAATATTGGAAAATACAGCTGGTAGCAAGTAATTTGGAAATAAGGCATGTAGGAGAGGGTCAGGAAGATTGGTGTAAGAACAGAGACACAAGGTGGGATAGAAGTTTTCTCAAATTTTACAGCACCTTCAAAAAAGATGGTATACTGTGGTCTGTGAGAAATAAACTATGCCTTGAAAAATAAGGCCAACTAATTGATTCAACAGTTATCAGTAAAATTTCCTTTTTTTGTTTTTCCGGGTGAAAACACTGCAAACAATATTTTAAGGTAAGCAGAATTGGATTGCACTCTAAATCGGAGAGACTAAATGAGCACAAGAATGTGAGCCTGCCTTTCTCTACCATCCCCAATGTTACTTTTTGTTTTGAAACCACAGCACAACCAGAACTCAACACAATGAAGGCTTTTAGCTTTAACAGTAAATACTCTTTGCATTGTAATAGGTTTCTTGTGGAATCTCTTAAAAATAAGTTCATTAACTTCATAATAAAATTGGCTGAATACAGAGATTTAAATTGCAAAATGAAGTGATTTCCCATATGCTAATGATTTCATTCTAACAGTTTGGATTGATAATTCCAGATCAAACTTTCTTTTCTTTTGGTCTATGTTGTGAATCATGAGTAAAATCTGTGTTCTAGCTAATGTCACTGGGCATGACATTCTAATTAAACTTTTCCCCTCCTTTTGTTTTCTTACTAAACTTTGGCACCTGTGTATCGTGCCACTGAATTCGCATGTAAATTATGCAGTCGTTAAGATTTTATGACATCACTGTAGAGACTGGTCTCACTGGTCTGGTTGTTGTGGATCAATATTATGCAGATATCTGGGCTGGCATATGTGGAATTGTCCCCCTGCACAAGAGTGTGCCTATAATGTTGAGCTCTCTTTTATGCCTAGCCTGGGGGTTGGGAACCAAAAGAACAAGAAGATCCTTTTTTTTTTTTTCTTTTTTTAAATTCAGTAATAAACTCTCTAATTCAAGAGCCGCAGTGCCTGTGAATGAGATGAGTCTCAATAAATAACATCAAAACATACTTTTTGTAACCCCTGTTTCAGAGCCGCGCACACACATCCCACAATGCACTGCACAAGGAGGAGTTTCAAGATTACATATTTGCTATTTAGATGTGAGTTGTTCGTTGTTGGGCTTTTAGATATTCACCAAAATATCAAAAATAATCAGGAGAGATTTTTTTAAGTTTTGCTATTAGTGTCAGGAGCCACAAAGAAGTGTTTAAAGAGCTGCATGTGGCTCTGGTGCTGCAGGTTGCAGGCCCCTGGTCTACCCCATAAAGAAGTGAAGCTGTGACCGGTTAGTCCAAAGTTGAGACCTGTTTTGGATTTAAAAAGCGAGGACGCTCATTTTCCACTTTGCAATCATTCTCTTAGCCCACCGGATTTTTAAATAAGCACTTCTGCACTTTCTCCCAGGCTGCTCTGACACACAGGAGACTGATGGGGTGGGCATGTGGCAGCAGCCATGAGTCAGGCTGCCGTCCCTGACTGTCAGGGGCAGCAGCCTAACTCTTGCAGCCCCTGACAGGAGTGGTTTCCTGCTCATCAGGGGTGACAGCCACTCCTGTTGAGGGTGGCAGCCTCGAGTCAGGCTGCTGTCCCTGACAGGAGTGGGGAAAAATGGCTTCTATCAGTGATGGCAGCCTGACTTGTGGCTGCTGCCCCTGACAGGAGTGCTTTCCTGTCAGAGGCGGAAACCGCGAGTCAGTCTGTGGGCCCTGACAGACAGCTGTTGGCAGCACTGGTTCTCCCAGAGGCTTGCTGCACTCCTGGCAGAATGGGCGCTGCAAGCAGCTATCTTGAGCCTGGCGGGCACACAGCTGTCTGTGGGGCGGTTTCTCAGAAACTGCTGGCCAAGCAGATGTGTGCCCCCCAACTCAGAGAAGCCTGGGACCACGTGGCTGCCCTTCTACTTCCCTCAGCTGCCCGATTCCCCATCCCATCCCCAATTTGCGAGAAATTTGATTTCTGTGGTGGTTACCCAGGATGCAACCTCTGCGTAAATTGAGGGATTACGGTATAGTAGTACTAGTAGTTAATGAGTGACTGGATCAAAAGCCTATTGGAGTAAAGAGGATTGCTGGAAAAAGGGCAATATCTGAAATGATTTTTAAGTTGTGAGATCCTCCTGGATTGTAAGTAGCATTGGACAGATGTGAGCTTTTTACATCACACCACCCTTTTTGTCCTTGCAATTAGCAGACCTCTCCCCAGCCTATCTAATGGACATTTTGATTATGTTCATATAAAAAAAAAAAACCCTTTTGGCATATGTAAGAAAATAAGAATGTAGAATATAAAAACTTTTGTTCGTTAATATATAAATGTGAATGCACATGCATAAAAACAGTATCATATTTCTCCATTTTTAATGAGCTGGATGAGCCTAAAACCCAGCAGTGGATTGTGCTGTGCCCACCCTTATGAAATTCCATGCCCCGCCCCCCAGGAGGCTCATACCCACTTTGAGATTTGCTGGCCTTTGTTTTTGTTCTCTCTTCCTCCAATTTGCTTTTACAGACAGAAAACAGCACCAGCCTCTTGGTATTTTCTCCATTTAGATTTACTGGGCCCTTGTAGCTCAGTTCAGACATGGAAAATAGGATCTGTGGATACCAGCATCAGTGTGAGTCTCAAACTTAACTAAAAATCCAAGTTTCTAGTGGTGTACCACATTTGTATTTAACACTGGAAGGCTAGGAGATGATGTATCACATCATCTTGCCTTTGGGATTCCAAGCTTTCAAATGCTATCCATCAGTCAGTTTATCCTTGGGTGGTTTGTGAATGGGTGGACCTGAAAATGATTACTTGTGCATCAGAGTAGCAGTGTGGTTTTTTTTTTTTTTTTTGGCACGCCTGCAGGATGTGATGTAGCCGTTCGCAGACTTCAGACAGTATAATTATTTGTTCTGTGCGCTACAAAACACACTGGGGTCTTCCTTTCTATTTCATTCTGCATTTTACCTGTATATTTATCGATCTGTCATTTTTAGTGTCTGTTTTTCTGTCAGTTCTCTTTATTCGAGATCTCACCTTGTAAAGCATGAGAGCTATGAGCACATTTGCTGTGCAGCTTCCTTTCACCCTAGCTTAAACCAAGTCCGGGGTTTGTTTGTGTCTGGAAAATGGTAAGTGCTGGGAAGGGGCTGTTTTCCAGAATATGGGAGGGGGTGGGGCCCAGGCAGGGGCAGTGTGATTCTGAGATTGGCCACTGGGGGCATCTGCAGCACGAAGTGCGAGGACACCAGGGCTGGGGCTCTGCCATCTAGTTACCACAAAAACTGGTAAGTAGTTCCCCTGCCCATAACCTCAAGCTTGTCCACTCCACCTCGTGGAGAGCCTACAGGATGTGGAGAGTACTGCTGGAGATAGGGGAGCAGCCCCTGGAACCTCACACCACCCAGACAGCCTTCAGGCTGTAGTGTAAGGGATGGCTGGAGAGGTAAGGCAGACCCTCGAGCCTGTCTCCCCCAGACAGCCCACAGACCGCATGGGGGAAGCTGGAAGTTAGGGTGTGTCATCCCACAGCTGCCTGCCCCCTCCAATAACCCACAGACCATGGGGGCAGCTGGAAGGAGGGTCATCCTGTGGAAATCTGCCCCCCCACCCTGACAGTCTGTAGACTTCAAGGGCCTGGTGGAGGGGGGACATCCTCAGACAGCCTGTGGACCACATGAGGGGATGCTGAAGGACTGGGGCAACCCCTGGAACTTGGCCTTAAACAGAGGAGGGGTCTGCTGGAGGAAGGAACAGCTAGAGAGGGCAAAAATGTCTGTACTGCATACCCATATATTTGTATGCCATACTGTAGGGATGTCAAATATGCTGTAAAGATGGTCTTTTTCTGGGCCAGATCTATAAACTTAAAGTCAAATCCTGCTCTTAGTCAACAGCAGATCAGTGATAGAATATGGCTTTTTTGTAGTGAATCTGAGACTGGGTTTGAGCAAGTTGAAATGATGTCAGTGCTTTAGAAGAGATAGTATTGTATTGCATTAATTAAAATTATGAAGAACATGTTTAGGACCATTTCTACTTTTTTGTTTAGCCACCTGCATGTATAGTTACTCAGTTTATCCACGGAGTAATTGTAATTTGCTGTACCTGTGTGTATGTGCATTATTGGAAGATATGTCTGTTACTATCCTCATGCTTAAGCATAATTTCCTGGATAAGATAGATAGGGGTAGTTAACGTGTTTAAACATGTTTGTTAAAGGCCTTCCATGGATTCATGAAAATAGTATAGTTACAGTTGGTTCACATTTGCAGCATTTGAGTCTTAAGTCTAAGGCCTCAGAAGGACATACTGGTTTATATGAAGTTGGCAATGTGTATGTTTAACAGGACTTTGCCACTTCATGGAACATCTGAAATGAGATATCAGAAAAGAGTGCCTTTCAGAGAGATTCATAAAACACCACTACTTATTTCTGCTCTGTTAGTCTTTATGAACTTCTGTTGTGACGAGCAATATGTTGTTACTCTTAATTGTCGATTAAAATGATAAAAGATAAAATGAAGAGGAACACAAGCCCATTCTCTGGAATAACTTCATGCATCATGTTAATTGAACTGATGTCGCATATCCTTCTCACTTCAAAGGATTTTTCAGTCATTTATCGTCTCCAGGAAAATTTGAGTGTTTAACTTTCTCATTTTGCCGACTTTTTCAATGCCTTGAGAAACATTACTCAGTTGTACTCCTGTACATATTGGTTTTCATAAAGGTGTGAGAACTAGAATACTGTGGAACAGTATTACAAGGAACGTGGAAAGATGCTACCTCACTATAGCCATGTCAAAGTAACCTGGATGAACAGATAAAAGACATATCGTCAACTACAATTAGTGCAGTGGCCTTTCCTTTATGAGACTTAAGCTCAATTCATCTTGAATCAAGGACTACTGTTAATTTAAAATAAAATAGCTAGAATAGGAAGGAAAAGGGAGTATGTTAATCAACTTATCAATATGAGAAACAAGTAGTGAGGGTAAATTCAGTTATATTCATTTGCACAGCACTGTGAGCCGGACAAGAACAAGTTGATGTTGAAATCAAGAGAAGATAGTGCGGATGGGTAGGCCACACTCTCAGAAAACCATCTTCCAGCATAGTCTGTCAGGCTCTCACATGGAACCCACAAGGAAAATGCAAAAGAGGAAGACCTCAGACAATGTGGAAAAGGTATACTGAGACTGAAGGACAACAACTGGGGTACTCTAGGAGCCAGCTAGAAGTTTTGTCCCAAGACAGAGTGAAGTGAAGGAGACTTGTAGATGGCCTATGCTCCATGCGGAGTACCAGGGTTGAGAAATAGTAATAGTACATATACAAAATATCATGTCTTAGGTTCAGCTTAGGGACAGATCAAGCAATTATCTGTAGAAAGGTACAGGTATATAATGACTTGCTCATAAAGAACTTTTCTTTCTCACTTCTGACTAATTAGCTTGGTAATGAGTGTGGACAAATAACATATGTCCTATATAAAGATTGTGTTCTCCTGGCTGTGTTTACATTTTATACAAAAGTTGTGTTCTCCTGGCTGTGTTTCAGGTCAGTCCCACCCTGAAAGCTTTCTAAGGTTCTCCTTTTGTCTTTTATGTGGCTGCTAGGTTATTTTGGTGCTGCAGTGATGGAATGTCCGAGTTCAGACAAGTGGAGTAAGACCATTTCATGGCACAGTACACTGATGGTAGTCTGTGGTTTGCAATTAATTTTTTTTTTCAGATGCTGGTTTTAAAAAGAAATTGAACTTGCTCATCATCAACCTAAAATCTGAAGTCAATATTCAAGTGTTGGAAACAATTAATTGGAAGCCAAGTATGTTTATACTGTATTTTATAGTTTTCAATGTCAACAGTGGTAGCTGTTGATGGTTACCAGTCAGTTTCAAAGAGAATAGCGTTAAGTTGTTTGTTTAAATAAAGATTTTGTGTTCACATAAAATATTGCAAATAGTATTAGGAATATTGTGAATAATTTTTAAATAAAAGCTAAGTTGTAAATTTACTGGTATTCTTAATGTGGATTTCTCTTATTTACTGTTAATTATATTTATGCTTCTGTACTCATGTTTATGAACACATTCCTTTTCTTCCAGAGGTTACTGTTTCTTTAAGTATTTTTGGATGATTTTTTACATCTTCAAATACATTGGTATAGCACAGAATGCAAAGTGTATAGTGCTCACTTTATATTTACTTTGGTTTACAAATATTTGGCTATGACTGCATTCCACCCCCCCCCCCCCCCGAAAGGGGGATGTGAACAAAACACTTTGGGATATTCTAATGAGGCTCTGTGTATTCATTGCAGTGCCTCATTAACATATCCCAAAGTGTATCATTAGCATCCCCCTTTCAAAAGGGGGGAGGCTAGTGTAGACATAGTCTTTGTGTCATAAAAAGGAAACACAAGAAATAGTACTTTTACATTCACCTAACACAAGTATTCCAGTGCAATCTTCTTATCATGAAAGATGAATTTACAAATACAGAATTATGTACAAAACAGAACTTCACACAAACAAAACAATGCAAAACTTTAGAGCCTACAAGTCCATTCAGTCCTATTTCTTGGTTGGTCAGTCAGTCACTCAGACAAACCACTTTGTTTACATAATGTCTCCCACTTACTGTTTATTATTTCACATGGAAGTGAGAACAGCTGTTTGCATGGCACTGCTGTAGACAGTGTTGCAATACATTCACATGACAGATGTACTGAAGATGCAAATCTCTTCATGCTTCAGCCACTATTCCAGAGGATATATATCCACGCTGCTGACAAGGTCTGCTCAGTAATGATCCAAAGCAGTGCTGACTGTTGCATATTCATTTTCGTAATCTGTGTGAAATGCCACCAGCAGAAGGTTGATTTTCTTTTTTGGTGGTGCATGTTCTATAGCTTCTACATTGAAATTTTGCTCTTTCCAGACTTCTGAGAGCATGGTCTATACCTGGTTCCTCCATATTTTGGAAGGCACTTCAGATTCTTTAACCTGGGTCAAGTGCTGTAGCTATTTTTAGAAATCTCACATGAGTATCTTCTTTGCGTTTTGAAAAATCTACAGTGAAAGTGATCTAAATATGAACATCTGAGACTGCTATAACATGAAATGTGTGGCAGAATGCTGGTAAAACAGAACAGGAGACTCAATACTCCATTAAGGACCTGAGTCAGATTTCCTTAATGCTCCCCCCCAGCCCCCGATGACCATCACATGAGTTAATTGGGATTAATCCACAGTCCTACTTCATAATATTATAGATTATGGATGTTTGATGTCAGTATTTAGTTAATACTTGACTGTCCTCAGTTGTTGGTGAAACAAAAATCTGTAGTGGTACAGGTCAGGTAGATGAAATAGATGAGGATTTCTTCAGACAACTGAGGAGCTTCCAAATCACAGGCTCTGGTTCTCATGGGAGACTTTAACTATCTGGGCATTTGTTGGGAGACCAATACAGCCACGCACAAACAATCCCGGAAGTTTTCGGAGAAAGTTGGGGATAACTTCTTGGTTCAAGTGCTGAAGGAACCGACCAGTGGCCATGCACAGTTTTGATCTGCTCCTCACAAACGGGGAAGAAATAGTAGGAGAAATAGAAGTGGGTGGCAGCCTAGGCCGCAGCAGTCATGAGATAGTAGATTTCAGGATTCGGACAAGAGGAAAAAAGGTAATCAGTAAAATACAGACTCTTGATTTCAGAAGAACAGACTTCACCTCCCTGAGAGAACCGATGGGCAGGATCCCCATGGAAGCTAATATGAAGGGGAAAGGAGTTTAAAATACTGACAGTGCTCCTGAAGAGGTATTATTGAAGGCACAGGAACAAACCATCCCGGGCCGTGTCTACACGTGCCCCAAACTTCGAAATGGCCATGCAAACGGCCATTTCGAAGTTTCCTAATGAAGCGCTGAAATGCATATTCAGCGCTTCATTAGCATGCGGGCGGCAGCAGCGCTTCGAAATTGACGCGCCTTGCCGCCGTGCGGCGCGTCCAGACGGGGCTCCTTTTCGAAAGGGCCCCGCCTACTTCGAAGTCCCCTTATTCCCATGAGCTCATGGGAATAAGGGGACTTCGAAATAGGCGGGGCCCTTTCGAAAAGGAGCCCCGTCTGGACGCGCCGCACGGCGGCAAGGCGCGTCAATTTCGAAGCGCTGCTGCCGCCCGCATGCTAATGAAGCGCTGAATATGCATTTCAGCGCTTCATTAGGAAACTTCGAAATGGCCGTTTGCATGGCCATTTCGAAGTTTGGGGCACGTGTAGACGTAGCCCCGATGGGCAGTCAGAAAAGCAAATATGGTAGGCAACTAGCTTGGCTTACAAGGGAAATCCTTAGCGAGATTAACCCAAAAAGGATGCATATAAGAAGTGGAAATTTGGACAGATGAGTAAGGAGGATGTAGCCAGACAAAGTCTCCCCCTTACAAGCCAGTTTGCTCGCTGCCCCCCCCACCCCCCAATGAGGAGCACACAGGGCATGGAAACAGCTGCTGACAGCACAGTCTTTGATGCCCTCATTGAGGCCCAGATGTGCTAGCTTATCGTGACCCTGAGAAGCAGAAAGTACAGATAGAAGGCTAACAGGCCAAACTGTCAACAAGGTTGGGGGGGACCCTCAGGAAATCACCCCAGCTGGCATTGATGGATTTGATGACCACACAACCATCCCAGAAGGGGAAGTCCCCCGCCCACACAGAAAGAATGTCCTGTACTCTCAAATTGCTTATCTCCTGTCTTACAAGTGCAAATTAAGTAAGAAATGCCCTTGTAACAAACTGGCGTCACAAAGACAGACCAGTGTGATCTGGCACCTTAGATAAGAAAGAGAATACGTAACCCAGAGGGGTATAAAAGATGGGTCCAGCAGAACTCTAACTTTGAGTGCATTCCACCAACTACCTGCTGGTCGGGTCAGGTGATTGCCTCCTGAGGTCCACAACTGGGGACGCCCAACCTCGTATTTGTCTTTCCGCGGAATTGAGTGACTGATCTGGCTTGGCTACGCTGGTATCGAGAGAGACAGAGAGGGTAAGATATACCCATGCTAGGGCTCTGACTTTTTTTGTGCACAGCTAAAGAATTAGAGCTCTGTAACTAGACGTCATTGTGTCAAGATATCATTGTGTTAGTTGGTAACAGATATCTTTGTGTTGGATTGTAACGTAACTTGCTAACACCTGTACTTTGCTAGCATATAAGAAGTAGACAATAGCCTTTTGTAACAACACACTTAATAAACTTGTAACTAGTTAAGATCTAAGCCTGACCCTGTTATCCTTTTGTCACTACAACACAGCCGGCACAACAAAAAGAACTTTAACCGTTTGGTTACCACAGCCTGGCCGTAGGTGAGAGTGCTAGTAAAAAAAACTGGGTTGTTTAGGACCCAGGGGAGTACCTCACCGCACATTACCTGGCCACCGGCTAACAGAGGAGTATAAATATATGGCTGAAGAATGCTGGGGGTTAATCAGGAAAGTTGAACGCACAATTGGAATTGCAGCTGGCAAGGAATGTGAAGGGCAGGAAGAAGGATTTCTACAACCATGTTAACAATGAGGGTTATCAGGGAGGGTGTCGAGCCATTACTGGATGAGGGAGGTAACCTGGTGACAGAAGAGGTGGGAAAGGCTGAAGTACTCAATAGTTTTTTTTGCCTCAGTTTTCACAGACAAGCTCAGCTCACCAGCTATGGTGCTAGGCAGTGCAGTATGGGAAGGAGGTGGGCAGCCCTTGGTGGGGAAAGAACGGGTCGAGCTATTTAGAGAAGCTAGACGCATACGAATCCATGGATCCAGATTTAATGCATCCAAGAGTACTGAGGGAAGTGGCAGCTGTCATTGCAGAGCCTTTGGCTATTACCTTTTGAAAACTCAGGGAGATCGGGAGAGGTCCCAGATGTTTGGAAAAAGGCAAATGTAGTGCCCATGTTTAAAAAAGGAAAGAGGAACAATCCAGGGAACTATAGACAGGTCTGCCTTACCTCAGTCCCTGGAAAAATCATGGAGGGAATCCTCAAGGAATCCATTTTGGTGCACTTGGAAGAGGCAAAAGTGATCAAAAGTAGTCAAAATGGATGCACCAAGGGCAAGTCGTGTCTGACCAATCTGATTAGCTTCTATGATGAGATAATGGGCTCTCTGGACATGGGGAAGTCAATGAATGTGATATACCTTGACTTTAGCAAAGCTTTTGATACAGTCTCCCAGAACATTCTTGCCGATAAGTTAAGGAAATATGGATTAAGGACTGTAAGAAGTATGGAAAGCTGGCTTGATGGACGGGCTGAACAGGTAATAGTCAATGGCTCAATGTCTGGTTGGCGGTCAGTTTCGAGTGGAGTGCCCCAAGGATTGGTTCTAGGGCCAGTACTGTTCAACACCTTTATTAATGACCTGGATGAGGGGATGGATTGTACTCTCAGCAAATTTGCAGATGACGCTAAGGTAGGGGGTCAGGTAGATACATTAGAGGGTAGGGATGAGTACCCAAGTGACCTAGACAAATTGGAGGATTGTGCCAAATGAAATCTTATTAGGTTCAACAAGGAGAAGTGCAGAGTCCTGCACTTGGGATGGAAGAATCCCAAGCACTGTTACAGGCTGGGGACTGACTGGCTAAGTAGCAGTGCAGTAGAAAAGGACCTGTCTTTTACAGTGTATGAGAGGCAGGATATGAGTCAACAAACAGTGTGTCCTTGTAGCCAAGAAGGCTAACGGCATATTAGGGTGCATTAGGAGAAGTATTTCCAGAAGACCTAGAGAAGTTATTCCCATCTATTTGGCACTGGTGAGGCCATATCTGGAGTAGTGCATCCTGTTCTATGCCCCCCCCCCCCCGCCCCAGTACAGAAAAGATGTGGACTCATTAGAGAGGGTTCAGTGGAGGGTAATGAAGATGATTAAGGGGCTGGAGCACATGACCTCAGAGGAGAAGCTGAGAGATTTGGGCTTATTTAGTTTGCAGAAGAGAAGACTGATGGGTGACTTGATAGTAGCCTTCATCTTCCTGAGAGGGGGCTCTAAAGAAGATGGAGAGAGACTGTTCTCAATGGTGACAGATGGCAGAACAAGGAGCAATGGTCTGAAGTTAGACCGAGTGGTGTAGGTTGGATATTAGGATATGAGAGTATTTCACCAGAAGATTGATGAAGTACTGGAATGTGTTACTGAGAGAGGTGGTGGAATCTCCATTCCTGGAGATTAAGTCCTGGCTTCACATAGTCATGGCTGGGATGATTTATTTAGGCTTCATACTGCTTTAGGCAGGGGGCTGGACTAGATGACCCCCTGAGGTCCCTTCCAGCCCTAGAATTTTATGGTGCCCTATGGTAGGTACTGGAATGACATCCCTAAATCCTAGATAGCTGTTAAGTCTTTCTGTAAGACACACTTTCTCCACACAGCCTCACCTAAGTCATGTAAGAATGTACAAACCCTTACCCTTACTTTACTTGGCTGTACTCTTTTTAACAGGACTTCTTGTGTGTGAAATATTAACTTTAGGCACTGAAGCTACAAAGACGAAGACATGTTCTTACAATTATGCATATGAATAGGTCTACTGAGTTCAGTAGGACTATTGAGTGCATATAGTTCATAGAATCACAGAGTGCAATTTTGTTCAGGTTCTTACACAGAAAGCATCACTCTATGTAAACACAGACACAGCTTTTATATCCACTCGTTAGCAAGATGTAGATATCTATCTATCGTTATAGGTATAAAGATACCTTAATACAGGCTGAACCTCTAATTTGGAACACTCCTCTGGTAACATCTGCAATCTGGCATGATTTTAATTAGCTGGACAACTGCTTGTCATGGGTGTGGCTAAATTTCCCACAGTCCCATAAAGTTTGCTTACAGCCACAGTCCTGGCTCTCAGTCATCTGTGCTGTTATTTAGCTCTAATTTACCCCCTAAATGTTTTCTAAGAGCCCAGTAAGCAGTGGAAGTGTTGGTAAGTGCTGCTAAACAACACTGACCTCCAATTCTTGTTCAGCACCAGTCATGTCCCAAGGATGCTGGACTAGAAAGGTTCAATCTGTATCAATAAATTAACTCTGATGTTGTACGTGCTGTAAAGGAATGACAAACATGGTATATAATTTTGAGTATGTATTAGATTTGGCATTCAAATGACATTGAGTGCAAAGGGCATACAAAACCCAATTATTCATGTGAAGAGTTCAGTTGGCTAATAGTAAATAATCACTCAATATTTTATAAATGTGAGGATAGTTTAAAGGACTGTATTTATTTTTAGATCTGCATCCTTATCTGATCGTATTCTTAGATTTTCATTTTAAGTAGTTCTACAATGGGCATGTTTCTGTCACTAGGGTGTGCTCTGAGCCCATGAATCCAAGCTCCTTTCCACACGGACTAGCTGCAACTGAATCTCTTGACTGCTTTTTCTGGTGCTTAGCGACCATGAATTTTTCAGCACGTTATTTTGCTATCACCTGGGCAACAGACTGAGTTCCCATGTTATTTTCTTTGTGTGTTACACCATGCTTCCCTGCTCCCTGGTGTACTCATGTGAATGAATGAGAGTTTGCGGCTTGTTAGCTGAGTATCCAAATGCCCCAGAAGAGTACCATGTTGTCAAGCATTACAATGTTGCAATTGCCTCCTTTATTCCACTAAACAAGAAGCTAGTATGAGGTTGGCAAACTGATGGCTTTTTAAGATTTAGTATCAGCAGTATTTAATTAAACTTGCCACTCCTTGTGGATGCTGTGCAGCACTGTGTAAGGAGTTGGAACTTTTAAGCTTCATAATAAATGTGAAAGGAAGCATAGTCTAATCTAAGTATACATGAAGGGGTAGGAAAGTACAGAGAAGATTACTGTTCATTTTCTTTAACAAAAGTCTCTGCTATATTGCTCTGTAATGTTTTTTTTAAATGTGGCCCTTGTTTTTAAATCACCCCTGGAAAGTTTGTTTCCAATATAGATGTACTAATTAGAGGTGAGAATCATTTCACTCTCAGAGCTTTGATATAAATGCTAGTAAAAGTTTTATATATTGGTTTAAGGTTTTTATTTTGGTGTAGGATGAGAGAAATTGTATACACAGCTGGAGCAAAATCAGAATTGTAAAAATGCACTTAAGATAACTAATGATTACAAGTTTTTTTAAATTAATCTTTTACTGAAAATTGCACTTCCGAGGCTGTGAAATGTAGCGGGAAATCACTATTCCCTCTTTTCAGCCAAGATTGTGGTTGACAGCTTTGCTCCTCAGGCACAATGTAACTTTATACCCTAAGGATAAGCTAGACTGTGTGGAAGACAAAGCTGTTCTGGGGCCTAGTTTGAGACGGTGGAAAAAAACTGCCACAGGAAATAGGGACCACCAAGACTCTCGCTACCTTCTGCTCTTGCTCCAAGTGCAAGACACATGTATTTGACCTGTCTTGCTTAACTTAAACACACACACACTCTCTGTCTCTCTCCCGCCGCCCGCGCCCTCCCCCCACTGTACATATATTCTCTCTTATCTTCGGCTCAGGAGAATTGAACTACTTGTGACCCTATGTTAAACCATATCGCTTAAAGAACTACTGGAAAGCACTCAAATAATATGGTGATAACAGCAGATAAGCTCTTACATTAGAAAGGTTTAGAAGCAGTAGTTTTTCAAAATAAAACTTCTAACAGTAATTTTTCCCCATATTTACATGCAGCAATGTGTATTATTCCTGTATTAACCTTGTTAATTTCTTCATTGAATTTAAGTAGCAACACTTGCTCATCGATCTTTGCTTAGTCTGTGGGTAGCATGGGCTGAATAGGAGAGAGCCGGGTAAGTGATTTACATTTTTTTTTTTTGAAGGTCTTTTTGCCTGATAAATTTAACTGTCATACTTGCAGAGGGGTTTTTCCTCCTCCCTTCCCTCCCTCCTTCCTCCCTGTCTAGCAGCTTTGTTTGCCACCTCTCTGAGGCTATGCAAATAAGAGTTCTCTAACTACCCTGTATTTACATTTAGCATGCGATAATGGTCATTTGTTAGATAAAGTGGTCAAGTCACTGACCATCAGAATCCCTAACTGAGGTTAGTGTTTTATGGCAACATGATAACATTGTTTAATATGGAAATACTTACAACTTCTTGATGGGTGGAATTTCTGTTTGATGGCAGCTTTCTAGGTTTGGAGAAAAGAAACTCTGTCACTAAAAAAGAAAGTATCTGCAAATAGATCTCGTATTTTAATTCTTCTAATTTGGTATTTACAGGTATTTTGACCAGCGTGTTTAGCTGAACACATGACTATGGTGTTGGCATACAAACTTTTAAAATGTAAGAATCACTTTTCAGGTCAGCGAGACATGAGCACGCTCCATTAACCTTCATTAATGTGAAGAAGGGATTTTGTTTAATTTCCGAACTATGTGTTGAAATTGTAGAATTCCTTGAAGTCAGCAAATGAAACATGCTTATGAGAGAATTAAAATAATTACATCGCTGTACTTCACTAGTGCTAGAGAGCAATCTGGTATAAAATTATTTGGGTTGAAGCCAAAGCCAAATTTGGCTCCACATAAAGTTAAACTAATTCTTGCAGCTCAAGTAATTAATGTAAGTAAGGTTGTGTATTACTACTGTCTGAAGTCTCTTAGGTGTTGTTTGATCTGTATTAATTTTTTTCCTCAGTCGGTAATATTGAAAATATATAATAGTCAATATTTTTATTACAGAAGTAATACTGCATGTATATATTTGTGTATATGTGTGTATATGTAGCAGAAGAATGATCCTATACTTGGCTGACCTGTAGAAGTAGTGGTCCTGAGCCCAGTCTTATGGACCACTGCTGCTAGCTGTTCACCACTCTCTGGTGCCCGGGCTGAACCTACAGCGCCCCTTAGTTCATCCACCTGCACCATCAGGTCTTGCACTTTCTGGGCGAGCTCCTCTCCACTGTTCACCATCAATGTTTTGGGGGGTTGGGAGAGGGCTGTACCGCCATGTTTGGATTGTTGAGTGCCCCAACTCTCACTTGTGGCCTGCCTTTCTTCCTCTTCTCGGATCTCTCTAATCAATCGCAAATAGCTGGGTGGGGCCACCAGTTGTTCTCTTAACCGAAGGTAGAATAGGATTGGGTGCTGGTATTGCGCTCCTCTCACAATTTGGGACACTCGAGTTTGATCCATTTGCTCCACTGTGATGGCTCCATGCAAGACAACTCTATGCAGTAGTTTCTCCAACCTCTGAACATAGGTTGACAACTTTTTGCCCCTATGTTGTCTGGTATTCAGGAACTTGCAGTAAACTTCCTCTGAATCTTCAGTCCTCCCAAAAGCATGATTGAGAGCTCCTAAGCAGTCATTTGCACTAGCCTCTGGATTACCCAGCTTCACCGTGCAAAAAACATCCAGCACGGGACCCCAGAGACTCTCTCTGTCGCCTTCTCCTCTTGGCTTCAGGTATTGCCCACTCCCAGAGCATTTCAGTGGTATGTTCTAAATAGGGTTCAAACGATTCTTCTCCTGGTATTGGGACTGCACCACCAGAAAATAAGCGTAACTTACGGTATGAACTAGACTCATGATGAGGTCGCAGGACCTTCTCCAGTGCTTGTCCCCAAGCTTTGGCCCGTACATCTGCAGAAGGGCCAGGGGCCGATGGTTCAGCACTCAGTAGACTCGACACGTCTGCCATAGTCTTTCTTTCCTGTGCCAAGAAGGCTGTCATCTTCTTCTCAAATCCGGCATGTGAAGTGGGGCCTGTTGCAAAGGCCTTGGCGATCACAACTTTCAAGGTGCCAGTGGAAATCTTTATCTCACTTAGGATCTGCAAAGAGTCTACAGCTACCGGCAGTTCACATAGCACCACAAATGCTTTGTCGTCTACTTGAGCTCTATGGCCCCATATGCGACACCTCATTAGAGAATCAATGGCTTTTGTTAGAAGGGCCTCAATTGGGCCATCTTCCATACCCTCAGGTATCCCTAAAACTAACAGACAATTTCTAGGATCGATACTCAACTCCTCACACCAGTCTTCTAGCATATGGCCAGCCATGGTATAAACTCAGACTTATCCTGCAACAACAGAACTGCTCCTTACAATGTTATATATATGTGCTTGCGAGGGGTACTACTCAGCAAAAGAAATCCTGGACGAGCCGCCACTTATGTAACCCTTCTATTAATGCCAGATGCCTGCCAGAAGGGCTGGGTTCAACTCCTGTGGGGTTTTCCTGTCAAGGATACAAACAACCGGCTCGAGCCCCCACCCAGTGGCCTGGGACAATTTCACCCCCTGTGCTGGGTGCCTGTAAGGCAGTTCTCCCCCCCTCGCAAGCACAGAGTCTGAGATGGAAATGGCTTGTTTAGTGACCATAACCTACCCCAAGGTTACAGTGACAGATGCAGTATAGCTAAGCAAAGAAGAGACAACCCCTTTACCAAGATACCATCCCCATATGCAGTAGAACCAAGTCTCTTGCTGGGGCTCTTGGCCCTTTACCCCACACACAGTTACAGGGTGTACCTTCTGCGGTTCAGTCCCAAACCCAAAGCCCACAGATACATCAGCAGGGCAGTACTAGCTGTCCACTTGTCTGCAGCCTCCCCTTGCTGCCACCGGCTGCCTGCCGGTTGCCGTCATCCACCGCTGCTCCTACTGGCCGCCCGCCGGTCACCGTCGTCCGCCGCTGCTCCCAACCCCACTGCTTGGGATCACCCTGAGGCAGAACCCTGTGATTTCAGCTCTATGTGGCCTCAGCTGCCACTCTGTGATTTCAGCTCTTGATATCTCTAGTGTGGGGTTTCACAAACACCCTAGTATCCAGCTCTATCTTTCAACAGGTGGGGAGAGTTAGTCAAGCTAGTCTTATAGCTATATGGCCAAGGCATAGGCAGGGCCAAGGCACTCAGCAAGTTGGCTCAACCAGTACCCCCACCCTCCTCCTTTACAATGCTTTAAACCAGGGAGCCCTGTGTAATCAATGTCTTATGCAGCTATGGCGAGTGCCCTGTCCCCCACAACAACCCAGAGCATTGGTGAGATCTCACAACTCCAGCACGAACTGTCAGCTTAAATTGTGATTTTTACAACTACGTGTTTACAATAGACCAAATTTCATGGCTTACTTGCTACCCATTAGGTATCACACATGCACACCTTTGCATTCTCATGCAAATGATCTCTGGGAGACACATTCCTCCCAGCCTCAGTATCACACCTCCAGCCCTTTGCATTCTCATGCAGATGATCTCTGGGGGAGACATTCCTCCCAGCCTTCTGCAGCATTGCGTGCCTTCTGCAGCATTGCGTTCCTTCTGCCACATTCCCTACATCTATAAATAATAAATATGTAAGAAACAATGGTGGTAAGTTGTGGAGCTATATATGTATGCTTAGTTAATGTATTCACCTTAGAATGTCTCATATGCTCTCTGGATACTATCTCATTTTCCAGGGACTTGAATTTACAACACCTTAAGCAACTTCAGACAGCCCCCTACCAAAACAAAGACATGTTTCTTTTCTCTTTCATCCCTGAAATAACACATTTTAAAGCTGTGACATTTTTTGGCTGAACAAAAGCTGTCTTAGATCATCTTGAGAAGCCTGTCTCACCCTTTGTGCTCTCTACGGTGACTAAGACAACACTTTACAGATAAAGGGATAAAATATACAGTCCCAATAAAATGTTTAAGATTTTTCTAAAGCATTGTCAACTTTTCCCCTTGTAATTTGCATCAGATGTAGAACATGTGATAGTGTAGAGTGGGATAAAGTTTTTTTGACACTCATTTCAGACGAAATACCTAAATGAGTCATGGCTTAAATGCACAGGAGTAATATAACCATGGCATACTCCATCACTGGAGATACCATTCTAGTCCACCTCACCACAACGTATTTCTCCCCCTCCCCATTACATTGTAATTATTAAGAATAAGATGGGATAAATACGTACTAACTGGTAGGAGCAGGACATTAAATGAGAACAAAATTATTGCAGTTTCATAAGATATGTTTTGCAATTATCCACCATGTAAGTAGTATCAGTAAACTACAAATATCCAGAGAGAAGATACATTTTTGTCATCACGTTATATGTGTATATTTAGATATTTATTTGTTAATACACATACGTGTATTATAATGGCAAAAATGGCATTCTTTCAAATCTTGCACTATAGTTTTCAAGCAACTGAAGTTTACGTTTTACTTATAGGCCTCCTTCAGTGTCTGACCAAGAACAGCATGAGTCTTGACTGAAAACAACCCCTGCAGACAGTACAAGGAAATTACTGAAAAGCACAGCAAGAGAGTTGCATTTTATTGCCCTTGTTTTGGATGAAGTATAAAAAAGAGGTTCTGACTGATTGTGGTCATTAAAGGGCTCATGATGCTTTATAAAAGTACGATGTTAAGTGCGGTGTGTTGGTCGACTTCCAGCTCAGTTAATTACTGAATTAATTGCCTGAGCAATTTCAGTTAGATGCATTATTCCTCACTTCCTGTCTTAAAGTATTTTAAAATGGTGCAATATCACATCCTCCGACATGAAGGGCTTTTTTTGGGTAACACGATCTTTCATAACTTGCCAAGTGTTACAGGCAGAGGTTTTCAAACTCAAGTCACAAATGAGAGGTGTCCAGTTGACGATCAGTACTTTTTCTTACCATTGATCTTCTCTGGTTAAAGGTGCCATTGAGATGAAAATAAAGTGTTGTGCATTTAAATCTCAGTAAGAAAAAGGAAAAATAAAATTGTTATAGATTGCCTTATTATGAAACAAAACGTGCTAGTTAACATTAACATTTTCAAAAGTAAAAGCTGAAGTATGAAAGATACCTGCACCAACTACACTGAGAGAGAGTATAAAAGCAGTAAAATGCAAAGTATATACTGACTTTTATACAGTATATTTTTGTAATTTACTGGTATTTATTAAAACGTGTGGTGACTTAATTGTTTCCAATGGTGTAATTACAATTCTTCCTTCCCATTATTTTCATAGTCAAACCTTTCTATTGATTCCGGTATTTGTAATTATATGAAATATGCTTTAAAAAGGCAATTATCCATAGGAGACTTCTGTAATTGGAATAGATTCATTGGTCCCTTTCTGGCCTTGGAATCTGTGATGTAGTCTATTCCTAATTATTACACAAGCCTAATTGTTACAGAAGTCATCTATAAAATAATTCCTTGAGCATACCTCTTAGAAAAATATCCCCAACTTGATTTTAAAATGGTTAGTGATTAGAAAATCTGCCACTTATCCCTTGATAAATTTGTTCTGATACTTACTCTCACCACTAAAAAAATTGTTTCCTATTTCATTCAGAATTTTTGCAACTTCAACTTCCTCATTGTTATCTTTCTCTAGTAGATTGAAATGTTTGTTCCCCATTTGTTTGGTAGTATAATCAAATCACCCCAGATCTTCTCTTTGTTAGACTAAATAATGATAATCTCAAAGAGCTCAGTCTGTAAAGCTTGTTTTCTGATTCTTGAATCATTCTCTTGGCTCTTTTTTGAACCCTCTCTAATTTATCAATATCAATATGAATATTGTATTCTCACTTCGAGGAGTAGTCACACCAGTGCCAAATACACAGGTAAAACTGCTGCCTTCAATGCTGGGCAGCTAGATAATGGCATCTGTTGCCTGGGTGCCCAGTTCTGAAGGCAATGCCCTACCAGCAGTAATGCTGAAGTAAGTGTGACATGTCCATACCATGTGATAACACCCTTATTTCTGTGCTCTGCCTTCAGAGCTGAGCATTCAGAGAGCAGCAGCTTCTGACTGAGTGCCCTGTTCTGAAGGCAGCAGCACAGAAATGAAGGTGACAACACCATGCCATTCATGCTTTTGTGCCGTTGCTGCTGGCTGGGAGCCCAGTTCTGAGGGCAGAAGAGCAGCACAAAAGTATGGATGGCATATATACAGCCTATGATCATGTAATTGACCAAAATGAACCATGAATTTGGTAGGGCTCTAGTCATGTCCCATGACAGCAACTCAGTTAATTTGCCTAGGATAGCTGTTAGTTATAAGCCTTTCAGCCTATCTGAGTAATCCCATTTAAGGCTTATTGAAATCAATGTTAATTGTCTAATAAGCCTCTGAGCCAGCTCTTCTAAAATTCTTGGAGACAACTTCTATGTACTTGTTGATTTTAAAAAAAAAAAAGTCTGACTTCAATAGCGTCTTTGAAACATCCTTTAGATATTGTAGAGGAATAGAAAGAATATTATGTTGTGTGATGAGACAGTGTAATGTTTTATCACAAATACAGAAGAGACTTATTTACTGCTTCTGCTTATTCTGCATTATTATTGGTATTTCTACTGTTTCCATTTAGTAATGGATCAGCACCGCTGCCAGGACTCTTTTTGTTCATATCTCTATATATTTAAATATGTTCTTTCTTATTGTCCTTGGTTCTGTTGGCCATAAATTTCTCCTTGTGTGTCATTTGTTTCCCTTATTAGTTTTACAGAGTTCTTAACTTCTGATTGATATATCAGCTTTCCCATTCTTCTGTTTGTTGAGTGTAGGTATACTATAAAAACCATCATCACAGCCTTCGTCTGTTGTGGGTTTTGGGGCAATGATAAAGGTGTTAATTAAAAATTAAATTAAATAAATAATGAGTAAGGTGTTAAATAATTCCCAATTATCACACTTCTTTCATTTTAGTTTCTCTCAGCTGCTTTGGTTCATAATTATTTTCACCTTTTGAGAAATTGGCCCTATTAAAACACTAAGTATATCTATTTATTCTGCTTGTACTTTTCAAATAGAAATAGTTATGTGGTTAATGTTCACATAATTATTAAAGTGTATTGCCATATTGAAATACCTCCTCATCTGCTGGCTAAGAGTAACATTTTCTATATAGCTTCTTCAAGAAGCTTCTTCAGTATTAAAGTACTCGCTATTTTATAAATACATTGTTTTTAGCTATGCTGGATTGCTCTGTAGCTTATTTATTTCTTTAGTAAGAACTTGGATTCTGTCCTTTTAGTTTTTGTCTTTTCTCCCTCGGCTGTCCCTGCGTTAACTCCTACTTACAAATCAGCATAGTCAGTGAGTTATACAGACCTGTGATGCCCATACTCCACCAATATTTAGGAACATGGGCCTGGCTCCACCAATGTTTGGGCTCATATTTTCAGAGCTGTCCCATCCATAGCATGGACCAGAGAAACTGCCATGGTTCCTGTGGTGTGTGGGGAGCATGGGGTGAAGGTGGCCTGGGCAGTTAGTGATTGGGAAGAAACCTGGTGCTGGCAGCAGTGAGTATGCTGGAGCTAGCCTGCCTGCCCTGGTCTATTCTGCCATGGTGGCTCCTGGGGTCACTTGGGAGAGGGGGCAGAAGGAGGAAGTGTGATGATTCGGGGGAGGGTGAAGTGGGGGTGGGGAGATGGCAGGGTGGGGCACCTGGAGTTGAATTGCTTGCTGCTGCTGCTGCTGGCTCCTGCCCTCCAACAAATCCTCATGGTCTCTTGGACTTCATATCCCTCTCAAGTGCAGGGCCTCCCAGTGCATGGAACTTGGGACGGTTCACAGTATCACAGTATACTAGACCCGGAAGGGGTCTCAAGAGATCGAGTCCAGTCCCTTGCACTCAAGGCAGGATGAGGCACCATCTAGAGCATCCTTGGTAGACTTTTATCTAACCAAATCTTAAATACCTCTAATGATGGAGATTGCACAATGTCCCGAGGCAATCCATTCCAGTGCTTAACCACCCTGACAGGACGTTTTTCCTAATGTCCAACCTAGACGTCTTATTGTAATTTAAATCCACTGCTTGCTTGCTTGTCCTATCAGAAGTGAAGGAGAATAATTTTTTCTCCTTCCTCCTTGTAACACACCTTTAGGTAGTTGAAAGTTATGTCATCCCAATCCCATCTTCTCCTTCACAAGCTACACAAACCTAATTCATTTAGTAACAGAGAAAGCCGTGCTGGTTTATATACTATCAAAACAAAAAAGCAGTCAAATAGCACTTTAAAGACTGTCAAAATAATTTATTAGGTGAGCTTTTGTGGGACAGATCCACGAAAGCTCACCTAATAAATTATTTTGTTAGTATTTAAAGTGCTACTTGACTGTTTTTTTTGTTCTAATTCATTTAGTCATCCTTTGTAAGTCATGTTCTTCTAGATTTTTAAACTTTTTTTTTCCTGGTCCTTCTCCAATTTCTCTGTGGCTACAGTTACACTACAGCAATCTGTCAAAAGAAGTCACTGTCAGAAGAGGTTTCCCAACAAAACTTCTGGTGGCAGAGTTCAGCCACACATGAAAGCCAATTGGAAGAATGCTCCGCTCTATTGATGGAGCTGCCAGACTGCCCAGCTGCTCTCTTCAAAAAACAGGCACCCAGAAGCACAGCAGACAGGGCCTCCCGTTGTTCTGGGTGCCCCCTCTGTTGAGAGAAGGCCCCTCCTACAGTATCTATACATCTTTTATGTTGACAGAATCTGTCCACAGCAGCGTTATGTCTTGTGGCTGTGAGGCAGAACGCTGCTGGCAAAAGTGCTGAGTTTTGTCTATGTTACAAACTGTCGATAAAACACATTTTGTGTGTGGACGTTCCATTGGTTTTGTTGACAAAACCAGTGGTTTTTTTTGGTCAAAACTCACTAGTGTAATTGTAGCCTACCTTGTGTAAGTGCTAATTAGGGGGATCATATCTAGAAATTTCTGTGTAAGATGTGTAGACAAAACAATTTTTAAAATCTATCTCAGTTAGAAAAAGCGGCATTTTACTTATACAATTGGTACATATAAAGTATGCCTACTTTAAAACAGCTTTGGAAACCAATATATGAGCTTTTGTCAACCACTTCCCTGTGTCAGTATTAATTAGTACAGCATATGACAGTATGTAGCTTTGTCGTCTTCTAAAGAAAAAAGATATCTTAAGAGCTAGAATTTTTCAGTATTTCTCAATAGGCATCTGCTGCTATTGAAACTGAACTAATTGGCTTTCTCAAAAGTAATCTATTTTTTTTTCTCCCAGGACTTGCTCATTTCCTCTCTCCCCTATTCCCCATCCAGATCATCAGGCACTTAGCTTTATGTAGAATTAACTTTATTTAGCCCTTTTTTTACACGTGAAGGAATTAAAACAGACTATTGTAAAAATTCTGTGTAATTTTTTTTGTGGGTGAATTGAAACAAAGCAGTTTGGCAATTGAATAGACTATATTTATGCAGTCTTTTTCCCCACTCTGGTCAAATTGTGTTGTGGTGAAACCTTCCCCACAACAATTCTATGATCTCTGAGGGAAGAATTACAATCCACTTTTTTTTTCCTGCTTTAATTTCACAGTTACTGCTGTTAAATATGCTCAGGGTATATTTAAACTAATTCTAAAAATCCTGTTTCTGTGGCTTAGTGTTCATCACTTCTTTTGTATTATCTTTGGACCATGTTTAACTACATCATACATCCAACGCTTCTGTACTCTTGTCTGTCAAGATTAGTATCTTGAGAACCCATTCATCATATTTTCTTTATGTTAAACCATTTTTATTGTTGGAGGCAATTTTGTATGTTAGAAGTGTAACCCTTCTGCTGGGCTGGGTTCAATATCTAGGGGTTCCTTTTCATCCATGACACTTAGAAGCAGCTCGAGCCCCCACCCAGGAGCCTGGGAAATTCACACACCCCTGGGCTCCTCGCAGAGGCAATGCTTCCCCACTGGCAAGCACAGAGTCTGAGTATAGAAAAGAAACTTTTAATGAAAGAGGTAGAAAAGTCATATGGCACAAGCTTGGGAAAATACCACACTCAGAGTTGGTAACCAATCCTCAGATAACTGTCCCAGCTCTAATGGATTGAGCAGTGTCCTTTGCCTCTCAGATTCACCAGTCCAATACTGTAAAGAGCCAATCCACACACCCAAACATTCTCCTTACGCCCCTTCAAATGTCCCACTTACAAGTCTGTTCATTCCGTATAGGCCCTGACACATCACCCTGATGCATTCCCTCATTGAACCTGAGGCAATGACCCTTTTCTGCTGGTCTGGCATTCTGCTTGCCCCAGCCAGCTGCCCCACCGACAGCATGCCAGTCGCTCCCGCCGGCCGCCTGCTGCCCACAGGTTGCACTCGCCAGCCACCTACTGCGTCTCCTACTGGCCACCTGCTGGTCGCTCCTGCCGGCCACTTCTCACATAAGAACAGCCATACTGGGTCAGACCACAGGTGGCCCATCAAGCCCAGTATCCTGTCTTCCGACAGTGGCCAATGCCAGGTCCCCCAGAGGGAGTGAACAGAACAGGTAATCATCAAGTGATCAATTTCCTGTTGCCTATTTCCACTGTCTTGCAAACAGAGGCTAGGGACACTGTCCATGCCCATCCTAGCTAATAGCCATTGATGGACCGATTTCCTACGAATTTATCTATTTCTTTTTTAAACTTTACTATATTGTTGGCCTTCACGACATTCTCTGGCAAGGAGTTCCATAGGTTAACTGCGTTGTGTGGAAAAATGTTTCCTGTTTGTTTTAAACCTGCTGCCTATTAATTTCATTTGATGATCCCTAGTTCTTGTGTTGTAAGAAGGAGTGAATAATTCCTTATCTATTTTCCTCACACCAGTCATGATTTTGTATACCTCTATCATATCCCCCCAGTCATCTTTTTTCCAAACTAAAAAGTCCCAGTCTTATTAATCTCTCCTCATATGGCCAGTGCTCCATACCCCCATCATTTTTGTTGACCTTTTCTGAACCTCTTCCAATTCCCATATATCTTTTTTGAGATGCGGTGACCACGTCTGTACGCAGTATTCCAGATGTGGACATACCATGGATTTATATAAAGGTAATATGACATTTTCTGTCTTATTATCTATTCCTTTCTTAATGATTCCCAACATTTTGCTAGCTTTTTTTTAACTGCCACTGCACACTGAGTGGATGTCTTCAGAGAACTATCCATAGTGACTCCAAGATCTCTTTGTTGAGTGGAAACAGCTAAGTCAGACCCCCATCACTTTATATGTGTAGGTGGGATTATATTTTCCAAAGTGCATTACTTTACATTTATCAACATTGAATTTTATCTGCCATTTTGTTGCCCAATCACCCAATTTACTAAGATTCTTTTGTAGCTCTTCACAGCCTGCCTGGGACTTAACTGCTTGGAGTAGTTTTGTGCCATCTGCAAATTTTGCCACCTCACTGTTTTATCCCTTTTTCCAGATCATTTATAAATAAATTGAATAGGACTGGCCCTAGCACACACCCCTGGGGAACACCACTATTTACCTCTCTCTATTCTAAAAACTGATCATTTATTTCTACCCTTTGTTTCCGATCTTTTAGCCAATTACCAGTCCAAGATAGGACCTTCCCCCTTATCCCAGGACAGTTGACTTTGCTTAAGAGCCTGTGGTGAGGGACCTTGTCAAAGGCTTTCTGAAATATCCGAGTACACTACCTCCACAGGATCCCTTCTGCCCACATGCTTGTTGACCCTTTCAGAAAATTCTAATAGATTAGCGAGGCATGACTTCCCTTTACAAAAGCTGTGTTGACTCTTCCCCAACAAATTATGTTCATCAACGTGTCTGACAGTTCTGTTTTTTACTAGTGTTTCAGCCAGTTTGCCCAGTACTGAAGTCAGACTGACTGGCCTGTTGTTGCCAGGATCACTTGTGGAGCACTTTTTAAAGACTGGGACTTTTCAGTTTGGAAAAGAGGCGATTGAGGGGCGATATGATAGAGGTATATAAAATCATGAATGGTGTGGAGAAAGTGAATATAGAAAAATTATTTACCTTTTCCCATAATACAAGAACTAGGGGACACCAAATGAAATTGATGGGTAGTAGGTTCAAAACTAATAAAAGGAAATTTTTCTTCACACAGCGCACAGTCAACCTGTGGAACTCCTTGCCCGAGGAGGCTGTGAAGGCCAGGACTCTATTAGGGTTTAAAAAAGAGCTGGATAAATTTTTGCAGGTTAGGTCCATAAATGGCTATTAGCCAGGGATAAAGTATGGTGCCCTAGCCTTCAGAACAAAGGCAGGAGATGGATGGCAGGAGATATATCACTTGATCATTGTCTTCTGTTCTCCTTCTCTGGGGCACCTGGCATTGGCCACCGTCGGCAGATGGGATGCTGGGCTGGATGGACCTTTGGTCTGACCCAGTATGGCCATTCTTATGTTCTTATGTTCTTATGGCATCACATTAGCTCTCCTCCAGTCATCTGGAACAGACGCTGATTTAAATGACAGGTTATGAACTACAGTTAGTAGTTCTGCAGCTTCACTTTTGAGTTCCTTCAGAACTCTTGGGTGAATACCATCTGGCCCTGGTGACTTATTATTGTTTGGTTTATCAATTTGTTCCAATACCTCTTCTGACACCTCAATTTGAGACAGTTCATCAGATTTGTTACCTGAAAAGAATTGTTCAGGTTTGGGAATCTACCTCACATCCTCAGCTGTGAAGACTTATGCAGAGAAATCATGTAGTTTCTCTGCAATTGCCTTATCATCCTTGAATGCTCCTTTAGCATCTTGATCATCCAGTGGGCTTACTAGTTGTTTAGCAGTGTTGGAATAAAGCCCGGATACTGTATGTGAAGCAACAAAGGCTTATTACAGCTAACTGGTGGCGTGATTCAGAACTTGGTTGAGTTTCAGAATGCACTAACAGGCACCAAGATATTATTGGTTATATAGAGAGCTGATAGTCAGAGGAAAGAATAGAAGCAGACAATAAGAAAATGAGCATAATCAATGAGCAATCTGGGTGTTACAAAGAGTTTCTGTGCATGGTTTACAGAACATTTTATCTATAAACAAGTTCTTCTGAAGAGTGCAATCTTCAACACTGATGTGTAGAGTGGTGATATCTTATCTGTAATACACCGTCTCATCTGACATCTTCACATGGACATGACCATTCATGTTATCTCTACAGAATCAAAGCAAGCGGGCAATGCAAGATCAAAGCAGAAGTCAGAGAAAGAATCATGTCAGTTGCCCTTAAATATAATCCAATACCCCTCTCTGCAGGCTCCCTTCCTGGGATGTGCGTGCCTATGGACTTATTTATACCAGCTGGGATGCCCTCCCCAGATAGCTGGGATGAGGGGGCTTACCAGACTCCGTTTTGGAACAGTGGTTCTTAGCAAGTATCATGGCCTACTTCAGAATTTTATCCTATAAGCAGGCTTCCTGCTTCTGATATACTTCAAATTTTTTTTGCTATTACTTTTGACTCTCTGGCTAGTTGTTCTTCAGATTCTATTTCGGCCTTCCCAATTATATTTTTACACTTCACTTGGCAGAGTTTGTGTTCCTTTCTATTTTCCTCACTAGGATTTAACTTCCATTTTTTAAAGAATGCCTTTTTTTCTCTCACTGCATCTTTTACTTAGTTGTTCTCCATTATGGTGTCTTTAAAAAGTTTCTGTTCAGCTTGCATGGATTTCGCTTTAGGTACTGTACCTTTTAATATCCATGTAACTAACTTCCTCATTTTTGTGTAATCCCCCTTTCTGAAATTAAATATTTGTCTTTTTTCCAGCCACAGGAATATTACATTTAATTATATCATGGTCACTGTTACCAAGAGGTCCAGAAATACTCACCTTTTGGACCAGATCCTGTGCTTCACTTAAGACTAAATCCAGAATTGCCTCTCCTTTTGTGATTTCCAGGACTAGCTGCTCTTAGAAGCAGTCATTTAAGGTGTCAAGAAAATTACTTCAGCTTCCAGTCCTGAGGTGACTTGTACCCAGTCTATATGGAGATAGTTGAAATCCCCCATTTATTTATTTATTTATTTAATTTTGATAGCCTCCCTAATCTCCCTGAGCATTTCACTGTCACTATCACAGTCCTTGTCAGGTGGTCGGTAATAAAACCCTACCATTTTATATTCTTATTATTCAAGCATGGGATTACTATTCAGTGAGATTCTATGGACCAGTTTGGTTCATTTATGGTTGTTTACTTCATTTGATTTTACACTTTCTTTAACCTATAGAGCCATCTCCCCTTCCCGCTTAACCTGTTCTGTCTCTCACCAGCTGCTCATCTGCTGTCTTGTGCCTGTAGCAAAACCCCGTGATTCCAGCTCTCCGTGGCTTCTGCTACCAGTGATTTCAGCTCATAGTGGCATTCAGCTCTGGGCCTTGTCACAGCATCTCATTATCCACCAAGGTAGATTCTCACAGAACAACTATAGACCCATCTTTGGATCTACCTTGAACAGTGGGTGTGGAGGGAGAACTAGTCAAACCAGTCTTACAGCTGTATAGCCAAAAGGCTTCCAGCCAGCTGGTTCAACCACTATCCCTCCCCCCTTTCACCTCACAGTACTTAGATGGAGGGAGCCCTGTGCAATCCATATCTTACACGGCAGTGATGACTGCCCTATACACCCACATCAACTGAAAGCATTGGTGAGACTCCACAATTCTTACACTGGGTGATAGCATAAATTGTGACTTTACAGCAACACGTTGTTTACAATAGGTGAAAGCTAATTGCTTCACCTGCTCCCATCAGGCTTTGTTTACAAGGCATTACATATGCACACCTTTGCATTTTCATGTATAGGATCTCTAAAGGACACATTCCCCGAATCCTTCAGCAGTATTGAGGTCCTGCTGGCACATTCCTTACAGAAGGAAAATGGATAATTGCATCATACAGAGATATTTTCCCTACAGCAGTGTCCTTGTATAAAAATGTTTAATACTAAACTTACTTTTGTTGTACAGTCATTTGCGTGCATCTTTGTATTAATGTAACCATATGCATCTTCATATGTCTATGTATCAGTGTCAGTGCTCCCTTCAGAATGGTATACTTTCAGTAGCAAATGATATACTTTGGAAGAGCTAAAAATATATTTAAGTCAGTATGTATTATGACAAAGCTAATATTTTCTAGCGCAACAAGACAGTTGTTAAGGTTCAGAATTAAGTAAGTAGTAATCAGAAGGAAGTTTGCCAGAAACAACAAGTTGAGTTTTCTAATGTTGACTGATGTCTTTCTGTTAGTCTATAAGGTGCCACAGGACCCTTTGTTGCTGTTACAGATCCAGACTAACACTGCTACCCCTCTGATACTATTCCTTAATCTAGAAATTGATGTATCAGTGTTTACCATTTGTGTGCATTCCACATCGAGCTTTTACTAGGCCATCACTTCATGCACCATGAAAAATGTTTACAAAGGGCCTCATCTTCCATCCTTAAAGTGGACAGAAGAAGTTGTTGACTTGACCCTGCTACTGGTTAGTTCTCTGGTTGGCCATTGATGGCATTATGGCAATTGCCATAGTTTTAGTGTATACTTTGGTTACAGTATGAAGATGCAAAATGATTTTCCCCCACTACTTTTTCATTTTGGATGTCACAAACTTGGAGGATTGTTGCAGCAGGGAATATTTCACTCTTTTTTTTTTTTTTTTTTTTTTTTTTTTTTTTTTTTTTAAAAAGACGAAAAAATACCACCATAAAATAAATCCTGAAACACTTCTTGGAGAAGAAACATTCCAAGCACAGTGGATCCTTGGCAAAATAGCTATTTATTCTGCCAGCCACAAAGGAATTCCTTCTGTGATCAGTTGTTGTTAGGAATTTTTGATATTATTTCAACCTACCAAAATATGGATGAAACTATTAGTGCTATTGAAAACTGCAAAAACCTTTAAAAAAAGGGTTGACAAAGTAAGGAAGATTTCTGTATTTAATTTAAATTAAAATGGCTAATCTGAATTTTTCTTCTGCACCGTAATGTTTCAAACCTGCATTAAGTCACTGATCAGTTAATTTTTTGGGGGGGAAAACTCCCAAACCCCAAATCTTATGTTCAGAGTTATGAACATGTCAGTTAAGATCCACATCTGTTCCTGAAGTTTTTATGACAGCGGTCCCCTGCCTTGTAGACATCCCATTTGTCAGTGACTAGCACTATAATATGTGAACATATTTCACTGGCCTGGGTTTGATTTGATGATGTAAGGGTGGGTGGATCATCATTCTTTGTGAGGACTGGCTCCTTTTATTCCTGATGCAATTTAGCCTGCTTTTTAAAGCAGGATCATAATAGAATGCTACTGAGTGTTGTTTTCTAAAACATTTAGGGCTTTATTTCTCATTCAGCAGTAAATAATTATAGTGAACTCTATTCCATAAGAACGATTAGGGCAAGATATTTGTTGCTGACAATTCTAAAGCTCATAATAACTTTAAAAAAAAAAAAAACCTGGCAAGGCCTCGTGCGCTTGTATGAGAGTGGCTAAAATGGGAAGTTAGAGAGCACGGGTCAGCAACCAAAATAGCAAGAAGAGCTCCCCCCCACGCCAAATTTGGTAAAAAACTCAATAATTGAAGACCCACAATGCCTGTGAATACAAGACAGTCTTTAATAAATAATGTCAAACCATACTTTTTGTCATCCCTGCTCAGTGGTTTGAGCATTGGCCTGCTAAACCCAGGGTTGAGAGTTTAATCCTTGAGGAGGCCACTTAGGGATTGGGGCAAATAGCTATCAGGGATGGTGCTTTGTCCTGCCAAGACGGCAGGGGACTGGGCTAGATGACCTCCAGAGGTCCCTTCCAGCTCTAGGAGATGTGTAAGAACACTGCTCACACAGTGATTTGTCATATGATGCATGTTTACTGCAGGACGGTCACAAATGTTTTACATATTCTGTTTCCTCACATTTTACATGTTTGTACCACAAGCTTCCTGACTTTCACTCTCAAACCTACTTTAATTATGCCAATTTTACTTCACCTTTAATTTTTCTTTCTCAGAATGTGTTGCCCTTCACAGCAGGAATGCCACAAGCTTCCTTTTCCTTTTCAAAATCAAGACTCTGAGCAACACAATCAAAACACAGATACAGTATCATATCCCAGAATGAACTGCACATATTAAAGGGGGAGTTATCCAGTGTTTCAAGATCCCATATAGTTTGCTATTTAGATATGAGTTGTTTATTGATGGGCTTTTAGGTGTTCACTGTTTGTTGAAAATAATCTGGATGGGTTTGTTTGTTTGTTTGTTTGTTTGTTTTTGTTTTTAAACTTAACAATTATAGCGTCAGGAGCCACAAAGAAGTCCTTAAAGAGCTGCATGTGGCTCTGGAGCTGCAGGTTGAAGACCCTTGTTAGAGAGCATGCTTAAAATCATATTGTTGTTCGTGAGTTTTTTAGTGTCTGTGCCTGACTTTCAAAATCAAATTATGAAGTTAGCAGAAATGGGTGGAAACTCGTAAAGTACCTGAATGTAACTTGACTATTTAGAATGATTTGGTTTGTTTAATCAGTGAGCTTTTAAGTGCGTGACTGAAAGTACATAGTCTCATTTTTCATACTTTTACCTTTTTAATACTTAGCCATGAGACTGTTCTCTAACTACAGAGTGATATTGTCTAATTAGTACCTGCTATATGCATTTTCCATGTCTCAGCCTCCCTGATGAGTGGTGTTATCAAGTACTGAATATTCAGCTCAGAGGTTCTAAATGTGTGCATTTTTTATTTTACTTGTGATAATATACACCATGCGCCATATTTTACTAGCCTTTTCAGGAAATAAAACCTTCCACCTCCTCCTCCCAAAATACAGGGTAAACACAGGAAAACCTGAGGTCTAGTGGGAAAGAAGAAAAAGAGGAAGTGGGGTAACACCTCTTGTTCCCTGTCAGCCTTCGTAGTAGCAGATGCTACCCTACCTCAAATACCAAAACCCATATATTAATCCATGTTTTCTGCAAGACAAAGGTGGAAATTGTTAGGAAATTGAGAAATTGGAAATTGAGAGTTAGGAATCCAAATCCCATTGACTTGAAAGGAATCGCAGAGCTAACTGCACCTTATGCCTTTGAGAATTCCCTGAACAAAATATTGGGGTATGTCTATACTTCCTGTGGGCTCAACGTTCTGCAGTCAATCCGCTGGAGTTCGATTTTGCCGCATCAGTGAAGATGTGGCAAAATCTATTTCTCTGGGCTCGGCTGTCAACCCTGGTATTCCATGCTGTATTAGGAAACAAAGTCAATCCTGATATGTGGATTCTAGCTATGCTGATGGCATGGCTAGAATTGCATATCTGGGATAACCTTTGATCCCTAGTATAGATCAGTCCTTGGACTCCTAGTGCTTTATAGATTCAACAAAGCCTCACCATTCTTAGGGCTTGCTGCATGACTCTTCCTTTTAGAATGGCTTTCCACTATAAATATCACGATTTATAAAGTTCTTAATGGAGAGAAGAGGAAAAATAGAAAACCCCACAAGAGCTGCGTAGGTCTAATTTGTGTGGAAGTTTTAAATGCTGTAATATTTGGGGAAAAAACATAGATAACTAGAAGCAGAAGGGGGCCAATATCTTATGTTTGCGGGCTTGCTAACATGAGAAGGCTTATTTAAATGAAATGGAGTAACCAAGCAAAAGAGGATGCGGGTGGAAGCCTAGTATTTCTAAGTACTATCTGAATCTGTCACATCTGTGCCTCCCTGCTGTGTACTTAAAGCTGCCATGTGGGGGAAAATTCTTATTTTGTCCCATCTCTTTCAGAAGTAGAAGCCAAGCTTTTTATATGCCCCGGTTGGCCCTTTGGTAACTGAGAGTCAGTAACAGCAACGAAGGGTCCTGTGGCACCTTGTGTCACTCAGCTTCTTGAGTTCATTGCTAATCTCCTTGGAGTGCAGCTGGTGGCAGGCACAGCAGGTGTAGCAAGGCTACACCATTTATAAGGGTCACTAGCAAGCTGAGATAAGGTCTGAAGGTGTAGCAGCCAAATTTAATTGTGTCTTTATGGAGGGAGAAATGGTCACTGGAGGCTGATCTGAAAAGCCATTTGAATACCATGTGGGATCTGGGTTTTGGGGTATCTTATCAGGGCAGGTGGTATATTCAGAAATGGCCCTCCACCTGGATGTAGAAAGGGCATAGCGCGTGATATGACATTCCTGGATCATTTCCCCGATTTTGAGTGCAGTGGTTATTTGGGGACCCAAGCTGACTAATTAAAGGGTGTGATTGTGGTGCTACAGGATGGCAGAATTCCATGTTACCAAAGTTCCAGATCACACAGGTTACAAGGCTAGAAAGGGCCTTTACGTTACAATGTTTAATGCTTACCATTTCTTTCTCTTGCAAACACGTGTCTTGGGTTGCTCGTGGCATCATGCACACTTTTCCTCATGTTGAGAGGGACAGACATTGGGAGCTGGTACCAGAAGCCAGCAAGGAACTCAAGCGGATTCTGCTAACACTATGAACGCTTGATAGATGATATTGTCAGCGTAGCATGGAAATGAATGGCTCCACGCATGTGGCAGAGCCAAAAGGGAGGTTTTTAATGATTTAATTTAATTTCAGGGTCAGCAAAGTCAATTATGGATTTAACCCATTACAGAGGAGCATGAGCTGCTGTATGTTATGTGGTTGGCAATCCATCAGCTGGCATCCTTGACAGTCTGAAATCACCTATCAGCCATTATGTTCATGCAGCAAGGCCTGGCTATGCAGACTGTGATGTGGATCTGTGGGTACTGCTTTGTTTTTGGGCACATAGGCGGGCATCCAAGTAGTCTGAGTGTTTCCAGCTGGAGTTTGGTGATGAAGCAACTCTGAGTTGGGATGGAAAGGGAGGCATGTTGTGGGAACAGTGGATGCTGCTTCTGAAGCATGCCATGTAGGGTACCAGAATTATTTTGGGAGGATGGGATTTATCTGTCAGACTTGGCACAGACATGTTTTTGGATGATACAAAGAGGGCCATTAGGAGATATCTGAGTCTGACAGGGCTGGAGGGATGTAGCCAAGCTAATTAGTGGCGCTTCCCTATGGCGGTTGTCCCGTGCAGGTACTCCAGAGGGAAGGTATACAGCGACCTGATAAATGGCTTGGTAGGGGTAAAAGTGTTGATTACAGGAATGGAATGGTGAGGAGGAAATGGGGGCCCTTTGAACTGGTAGGACAAAGAACCAATGCCCCTTTCTTTAGCCCACATTAACTCACATTGAGAGATGGGAGATAGTCAAGTGTCAGCAGTGAGTTGTCTGAGGGACCTGCATGGGAAAAAATGCAGGGTGGAGGAAGTCCCCTGGGTAGATATTGAATGAACATGGAGTTACCTGCACTGTAGACTTCTGTCTGCTGGCTAGTCCCAGTCCTAATGTAAAGTTGTGGCCTCATAAAAACCATGTCGGGTATCTCAAGTCCTTCTTTCATTCTAGCTGGACAACAGTAACTTAAATTCACTGATTATAGACATTTCCTTAAACTCAAAATGTGTTCTGAAAGTTTTTTCATGTGTATTCAGCACATTTTATAATGATGATAATAATGTTGTGCTTTAACTAAAGTTTCAATCAAGTAAGCTAATAACCTCTGATAATATACAACATACATTTTTGAACATTTTATAACATTAAAAATGTAAAAAATTCAGAATCTGAATAAATATATGTTAAGCTATAGGAATGTTCATATGTGTATAAATATATATTCTCTTGGCTAACAAAAACCAACCAAATAGTAATCAGCCTTTTTAAGGAACATATTTAAAAGTGCAAGTGCAAAATGAGATTAAAACTAATAATTTGAAATTATGATGAAAATCAATGATTTAATTGCTTTGATTTATATTCATCCACCCTGGGAAGTGGGAATTGCTCATATTTCTTGGGAACATTTGGAAATGCTTGAATAATACTTAGTCCTGCTGAAGTGCTAGCTATCTCCTTGGTTCCCCCCGCCCTTGGTAATGTGTGAAGATAACATCTGAATTTTACAGTGCTGTGAAACAAAAGTTTAAACATCAAGTACTGTAAGCACACAGAACAATATTTGTATTCTCTACTTCAGCCATGCTTTTTTCATTTGGTTTGAGGCTATTGACTTCAAAATGCATTCAATGAACATTTACTCCCAGGCATCTAAAACTTGTGCCTAAATGTACATGTGCAGTTCCCTAACTTCTGCCTAGCTAGGTACTTATTTGATCCTCTTAATCTTAGCAAATTCCACTTACTCATCATCAGTGCCCTTTTTAGGTAGGGAAGTACTATTCTCAGTTTTGATTTTACAGGTGTGTAATAGAGAGGTTAAGATAACTTGGCTGAGACAGGAATAAAATTTTAATAACCTGACAAATACTGCTTACTTATACAGGTTGAACCTTTCTAAGTTAGAACTCTCTCGTCCGGCAAATTCTGTAATCCGGCACGATTTTAGTTAGCCAGACTACCGCTTATCATGGGTGTGGCCAAGTTTCCTGTGGTCCCATAAAGTTTGTTTATAGCCCACAGTTCTGGCTCTTGGTGTTCTGTGCTGTTGTTTACCCTTAAATGTCTAAAAGCCCAGTGCGCACATTAGTAATGTGCTAGACAATATTGACTTCCTGTTGTCTGGCAAATTCTCTCATCTGGCACCAGTCAGGTCCTGAGAGTGCTGGACAAGAGAGGTTCAACTTGTAATTATATAGATTATTATCATATTCTTACCTCCATATGTAACTAATATCACTTGTTACTCATAATATAAGCTGATTTGTAATTATTTGCTAACAGAGAATGTGATAGAAGGTAATTTAAAAGTAAAAATTCTGAAAGCCTCCAGATAATTTAAGTACATAAACACAAGTAAAAGATGGAAAAGAAATGTTTTGAATTATACTAAGTACTTTTAAAATAACTGTAAGACCTAATGTGCAGTTAGTGCACTGACATAGTAGACTTCACTAGAACTCATAGTAGACTAGTTTTCTTAGAAGAACCAAAAATGTAGTTTTAGGAGACTGTCAGAGAATAATTTTACCTACTTTTGTCATTTTACCTTGTTTGTTGGTGCTAAACAAAAAAAAAAAAGTCTGTGATTGTACACTTTTGTCAATAATGCCATACAGCCTCCTATGTGTGGTTGATGAAGAGTGAGAATGGGTTGGTTAGTTTTCGAATCACTGTCACCTTTCTGAAAAGGGCTCTGAAGAAGAAACAATGTACAGCATGTGTTGACTTAACCTGAGTTTTGTACACAAGTGAAAATAAATATTAATGAGTATGACGGAATATGCTTTTTCATTCTTATTAACATAGTAAAATACTTGTAAGTTCTCCTCAAGTGATTTTCAGAAATGTTTATATACTAAATGCTAAAATGTGTCAAGTCAGCATTAAATTTGGGAACCATTCAAGAAATGTAAAAGATATGGAACATCAAAGGTGTTGCAGGAGCATAAGCTGTGCTTTTTAAATTGTCAGTCCAACAAACTTCTGTCAGGCTCCTTTTTCCATTGTTTTAGACTTCTCCATGTCCTGCTGTAAGCTGCTGCCTCTCTGAACCAATTACATTTAATTTAGCAGGTATAATGATGGGCAATGAACTCACATTCCTGTAGTTGGACTCTCATGGATTAACAAACTGTTTGGCTTTGAAGAAAGTACTTGAAGGAGCAGAGGAACTTAATTCCTGAGGCTTTATACTTGGCACTTATGTTAAGAGCCAGGGGGAAATTGCTACTGATGGTAGTCGAGGCCCCTTTTTGAACAGCTTTCAAGATTTAACTTGTGACGTTACTCTAGCTATGGAATTCAAGGCTAATAGTTCAGATATCTGGGAACCTGACAGCATGACAAGAACTAGTTTCCTTACAAGGTAGCCTGCAATTTTGTGAAGGTCCTAGATACACTGTTGTTTCATCTGTCTCTAGGTTCTTTATGGTCTAGGAAGCTAGAAAAAATGGGTTGTTGCCACATACAACAAAAAGAGAGAAATTGCTCTTTGAAAAAATGGTCATATTATGAAAACTTATTAAGGTGCTCCGTACCTGTAAAAAAACATGAGTTTAAAGGTGTTCCTTCTGTTATCCTTTCCATGCTGCAAACATTCAGCTCTCCCAGGTGAATATCTAAGCTTGAATCTCTGTTATTTCTATTCCAAGAGCAAAAGTGTTAGTGGTCCTTGGGTAAAAGTTATCTAAGAAGAGATTTCTCTCTCTCACTCTTTTTTTTTTTCTTGTAGCAAGGACAATATTGTCCTTGTTAATGTCTTGGCCCTCCTCTCCTATTTATGATCAAGGGGCCACATAAGCAATTCCATACTTGTAAAGTAATATGAATTTCTAGCAGCTGAAAACAGAGAAGCTGCCATCTTGTGAGTTAACAGCTTTCTCTGGTTTATTAGCATATGTTCCAGAGACTATCAGGGTTGAGAACTTTTTGTTCTGTGGCATGCTGTGGGTTAAATTTCTATGTTTGCTTATTTTTCATGAGTACCTCCTCCTGAAGAAAATTCAGAAGTCAATCACTATGTGCTTAGTGGTTTATTCTCCACTCTTGTGGCAAATCCTAGGCATCTGGTTGGCTGCAAACAAAAGAGCGTGAAGAAAGGTTTCCTGTTTAAACTCCCAAATGTCTGATGAATTTCAGCCTATTCTGCATTTGATGAAACTGTGCAATTAAGTTCAGCTCTGTTCATAATTATGTGTAATGCATTTTTTTATCTTGACCACAGTTAATGGGTTATTTAACATGAGGTTAGCGTCCACAAAATTGATCATGCAGTTATTTTCAGGTGTTCTTTTTTTTCTTATACTGACAAATCCAGGATACTGCAATAATTGACTCAAATTCTGTGTGATTTAGGTCCATTAAACTTGTGCTTTTGAAATGTGCTAGCTTGAAGGGCTAATGTTTTCTTCGTATTTTAAACAATTAATGTAAACAAAATGTTCTATTGTTGCCACTGGAAAGAGTTGGTAAGTTGAAATAAAGCATGTGTAGGGATCACTGACTTTTTTGAATGGATTATTTATATCAACAAAATGATTGTAGTACAGATAGTGCCTGACTTAACAGACGGGATATGTTCCGAAAACCTGGTTGTAGCTGGATTTGGTCGGTAAGTTGGAAATACCCTTCTACTGTAATCCCTCGAGGTATACGAGGGTTGTGTTGGGACCTTGGGAGGGGGCAAGGGAGTGAAGTCTGGGGTGGGTTAGGGCGGCAGGGGTGGTGGGAGGGTACAGATGAGCTGGGGCTTGCAGGGGGTTGGACCCAGCCAGCAGGGGTTTAGAGCCGGGGTTGTGGGGGTGGTGGGTAGGGGTGGTGGAGCTGGAGCCCTGGGCACTGGGGGTTGGAAGCCCTGGGCTCAGGTTGAAGCTGGAGCCCCGCATGCCAGGGAGTGTGAGCTGAAACCATGGGGATTGAGGGGGGGATTGAAGGGTGTGAACTAGGGTGGGGGGATTAGCTGGTGGGTGTAGAGCCTCATGCATCTGCAGTGGTTGCCAGCTGGAGCCCCGCACGTGCTGGTGGCTGACAGCCCAGTCTGTGCCGGGTTGGGGGATGAGCTGGGTGGAGGGAGGATTGAATGAGAGTGAACTGGAGCGGGACTGGGTTGAGCTGGCGGGGGGGGATAGAGCTCCTGCATCTGCCGGCGGTGGCTGACAGCCAGAGCCCCAAGCATGGGGGGGATGAGGGGCGGGGGGGTGAGCTGGGGCCATGGGAGGAAGGGGTTGAGCTGGGTGGGGGGCGTTGAATGGGGGGTGCACTGGGGCAGGGTGGTTGAGTGGAGGGGAGCTGGGAGCCCTGCTGGGGGCTGGAAGCCAGAGCTCCAGGCATGGGTTAAAGTTGGAGCTCCAGGCATGGTGGGGTAAGCTGGAGCTGCGGGGGTGAGCCAGGCATGGGAGGGGTTGAACAGGGGTGCACCAGGGCAGGGGGTAGGTTGGAGCCTCGCATGTGATCTGGGGCAACACAGGGGTTGGGGGCATTGGGTCCGGGGAAGTTGGGGCCAGGTGAGGGGGGTCGAGGCCTCGGGGTGCTGGGGCATGGGGGTTGGAGCCAGGTCTGTGGGGGTTGGAGCTGAGCCCCCAGCATGTGGCTGGAGCCCCCACCTGGAGGGGGTGAGCTGGGGTGCACAGGAGAGTGAGCTGGAGGTTGGTCATAAGTCAATGAGGTTGTAAGTTGGGGATGGCTTGTACTACCACTGGGTCAGATATGGGACATATTCTAGAAGTTTCATATAAAGCCACTATGAAGGTGATAAGGAATTCTCTAGAATTCTAACTGAAGTTTGGCAAGTAAAGAATAGGGTACATGACTCATCAGAGGTCTCTAGTGGTGAATATGTTCTGGTAAATACAATTCTTCTCAACTACGTAAAACGTTCTTAAAAAGACTCTGGAATTTTCAAAATGGGCATCTATGGTAGCATGTTGAGCTGTTACTTTTTAAACTATCCTCATACTTAATCCCATAGCTCATTACATAGCTGTAGTCCAGCGAGAACAACTCTTTTTTCAGGTGTATTGGTGTGATGGGCCAGGATTCTCTTGGGACTGTCACCTGATGTGCTGAGCTCAGCTTGCTTTTTCCTGACAGCCTGGGCACCCTGTAAGCCTGTCTTTCTGAGCTCAGCTCTCAAGCCAGCTTCAGCACAGAGACAGGGCCACACCCCCCAGGATATAGACACAAACTAAAAGCAGCACAGTATAAGAAATTTGGGGATGCGGGAGGGTGCCCAGGCGTTAGGCAGATGGTTGGAGGGAAGGGAGGAGGCTCTGGACAGTGTTTACTTCAAGTGGCTCCCAAGGAACTGCTACCGTTTTTCTCCAGCTGTTGTGCTGAGGCACAGCCATGTGGCTTTGTGTGCTGCACATGCTTGTCAGTGTCACACACTGAGCTCCCCTTGTCTGTGATTCTTAGACTATGGATGCTGCTTAGCTGGAACCATGGGGGTGGGCAGTGCATGGGGCCCACCGTGGCTGTCCAAATAGGAGCCAGAAGGAGATACCAGCAGTTTCCTGGGAGCCACACAGAGCCAGGTAGGGATCCTGCTTATGACACTAACTGGACTTTTAGGCCGTGTCTACACGTGCCCCAACCTTCGAAATGGCCATTTCGAAGTTCACTAATGAAGCGCTGAAATGCATATTCAGCGCTTCATTAGCATGCGGGCGGCAGCCGCTCTTCGAAATTGCCGCTGCTTGCCGCTGCGCGTCGCGTCCAGACGGGGCTCCTTTTCGAAAGGACGCCGCCTACTTTGAAGTCCACTTATTCCCATGAGCTCCCATGACTTCGAAGTAGGCGGCATCCTTTCGAAAAGGAGCCCCGTCTGGACGCGCCGCGCGGCGGCAAGGAGCGTCAATTTCGAAGCGCGGCTGCCGCCCGCATGCTAATGAAGCGCTGAATATGCATTTCAGCGCTTGATTAGTGAACTTCGAAATGGCCATTTGCATGGCCATTTCGAAGTTTGGGGTACGTGTAGACGTAGCCTTAATGGCCTGGTCAGAGGTGCTGACTGGAACCACCAAGGCCCCTTTTTGACCAGGCATTCCCTTTGTAAACTGGATTCCCCACAACCCTAATAGGTGTAGGAGACTGAAGTAGTATATATTTGTGACTCGTAGGCTGTGTGTACGCTATCTCCCTTCTTCGAAAGGAGGATGGTAAGTAGGGCACTGGGAGTTTATTACGTAAGTGCTGCGGTGCATATGCAGCACTTCATTAAGCAAATTCCCCCCCCCCACAGCACCTTTGAAGTGGTGGCACATGTCTTGCCATGGCTCACCCACCGGTACTTCGAAGTGCTCAGGGTACTTCAAAGTACCAGCTGGTTAGCCGTGGATAGACGTGTGCCAGCACTTCCATGTTTAACACTTCAGAGGTGCCATGGGGGTGCGTAGGAGAATTTGCTTAATGAAGGGCTGCATATGCACCGCAGCACTTAATTAATCAACTCCCAACACGCTACTTAGCATCCTCCCTTCGAAGTAGGGAGATAGTGTAGACGTGTGTGTGTGTGTGTGTGTGTGTGTGTGTGTGTGTGTAAAGTAGTATTGTATTGACAGTGCTTTTAAAAAAAAAACTGGCTTTGTATGAATTTGGGCTTTGCCACATTTTAAGCTTTTAAAGAAACCCAGTTAACAGTTCTGCTGATGCTGAGTAACTAATCTAGCTGTCTGCCTCAATTTAAATTGTCATGTTTATTTCAGCAGATGTGAATATCTTTTCTTGCAACTAGCCCACCCATTGTACATGCATATAACTGTGGACTTGCCTTTTACCTACATTATTAGACAGACCTTTGATGTGAGTGTACAGCTTGTTGTTATTCCACACTCTCTTGCTGAGTCTGGACAGAGTTGTGGCCGCTTTTCCGATCCTCCTATTTAGCTCAGGGTCCAACGACAGGGTGTCAGTGATGGTGGACCCAAGGTAAACGAACTCGTGGACAACCTCTAACGTATAGTTGTCAATGCTGATTGATGGGGATTCAGCAACATCCTGACCGAGTACATTCGTCTTCTTTAGGCTGATGGTAAGCCCAAAATCCTTGCACGCTTTGGAGAACCGATCCAGCAGTTTTTGAAGCTGGTCTTCTGTGTGAGACACTACAGCAGCATCGTCTGCGAACAGCATGTCTCTGATGAGGACTTCTCGCACCTTAGTCTTAGCTTTCAGCCTTGCAAGGTTAAACAGTTTCCCATCAGATCTTGTGTGCAGCAAGATGCCCTCTGTTGAAGATCCAAAGGCATGCTTCATGAGGAGTGCGAAGAAGATCCCAAACAATGTCGGAGCAAGCACGCATCCTTGTTTGACGCCTCTCCTGATTCTGAAAGCATCCAATAATGCGCCATCATATTGGATGGTTCCTCTCATGTCTTCGTGGAACGACTGGATCATCTTGAGTAACCGTGGAGGACAGGCTATCTTGTGGAGCAGCTTGAACAGACCATCCCTGCTGACCAAGTCAAAAGCCTTGGTCAAGTCGATGAAGGCTATGTAGAGTGGCTTTCTCTGCTCCCTGCACTTCTCCTGCAGCTGCCTTAGAGAGAAGACCATGTCGACGGTAGACCTCTCAGCGCGGAATCCGCACTGCGATTCGGGGTACATCCTCTCAGCAGTCTTCTGGAGTCTGCCAAGGATGACGCGAGCGAACAGTTTACCAGTGATGCTTAGGAGGGAGATTCCACGGTAGTTGTTGCAGTCGCTTCTGTCTCCTTTGTTCTTATACAATGTTACAATGTTAGCGTCACGCATATCCTGTGGAACCTCACCCTCTTTCCAGCACAGGCACAGTAGCTCATGGAGGGGTTCCAGGAGTGTGTCCACGGCACATTTGATTACCTCTGGTGGTATACCATCCTGACCCTCCTTTATGGCAGCGAGACTTGGACCCTGTATGCCCACCAGGAAAAGAGGCTGAACGTCTTCCACTTATGCTGCCTCAGGCGCATCCTTGGAATATCATGGAAGGACAGAGTTACCAACACAGCCGTCCTCGAGCAAGCTGGAGTCCCAGCCATGCACACCCTCCTCAGGCAGCGTCGGCTTCGCTGGCTTGGCCACGTCCGCAGGATGAATGATGGAAGGATTCCAAAAGACATCCTGTATGGTGAGCTAGCCTCTGGCAAAAGACCCCCCGGACGCCCCCAGTTGCGTTACAAAGATGTCTGCAAGAGAGACCTCAGAGAGGTAGACATCGAGCTGGACAACTGGGAAGAACTAGCAGACGACCGCAGAAGATGGAGGCAGGGGTTACACAAGGGCCTTCAGAAAGGCGAGTTGAAGATCACACAGCTAGCAGAGGAGAAGCGAGCGTACAGAAAGCACAATAAGGACTTGCCAGACACCCATTACATCTGCAAGAGATGCAGCAAGGACTGTCACTCTCGTGTGGGTCTTTATAGTCACAATAGATGCTGTAAATGAAGTCTTCAATTGAAACTTTTGAGGGCGCGATCCATAGTCTCTGCAGACTGAAGGATGCCTACTAGACAGACCTTAGTGATTACAACCAGGCACTCTAGAATTTTAATCCTTGTTTAATAACTGACTCATTCTGGTCAAGTTTAAAGTTGGGCTAGTCATTCAATATGTTTGCCTCAATTTTCCTGTCTCTGAAAGTGACATGCTGCTGACCTGCCACCTGTGTTGCGAAGACAGTTGCGTAGTTGAATATGTGTGGGCAGAGAGAGTATAAACTCTTAAGTGCAAGCTATGTTTATGGAATAATGGTCATGTGCTCAGAGCTGGATGGAACATACGAGCTGGCTTGTCCCCCTAACCATGTTAAAATATAAATTAGACAAAAGTCTGCCACATATTGAACCAGGAGGACTGTTCTAGGATAAGATTTTTCTTATTAGGCCAAATTGGGGTGAAGGTCTGGTGTGATTTTTGCCTTCCACACAATTGGGCTGAAGGGACTAGAGCATGGAAGTTTTATATTAAGCAAGGTAAGACCATTCAGCTTGGCGCAACTTGCGGCTGGAGTCCAACGGATTCAGAAGTGAGCTGAGTTCTGGGGATAGTCTCAGGAAGGTCTATCCTAAATGATTGGTTATGTGGTAGGAGCCCTGTAATCTTTTGTTAGCAGCAGTTAAATTCCTGGCATTTGAGAGTGGAGCGGGGGAGGTGCACAGTGCCTCTTCCTTTCGAAATTGTAGCCTGACTCTAAAATCTATCCTTTTATCTGTTCATGTGCTTGCTGTCCTCATAAAGTTTTTGTTGTGCAGTTTAATACTGGTTGATTTCCTTTTAATACTTCATTGATCACAGTCACTAAAAATGACTTGGAGATAATCAGAATCTGAACGCTGAATTAATTAGTGTGCTAAAAAAAAGTCCCTAAAGAATAGGGGAAACTTTTTGCTTTGAATTCATCTTAGTACCTTCAGTAAGAAGATTAGATATAGTTTTAATTAAAGAATTTCTTAATAAGGAAGTAATACTAAACATTCCATGAGAAGCAGTAATAGTGAATGGAATTTAAAAATAAAATCTCTCCTCGTTCATTATTCCTTCTTCTCTTAATCACAGGTGGAAGGCTACAAATGTAGACTGCTATTCTGGGCCTACTGTTATTTGTCATGAGCTTGTTTCTAAACGTCAAGGCATCAGGAAAGCTGGTATTAGGCTAATAAAGTAATTGTTCAAGCATCTTGTGGACTCTGGAATATTAACTGTGATTCTGTTTAAATTAAATAATTGTTATACTAAATCTTTCTTAAAATAACGTTGTTAAATTGGAGTTAAAGTTGAATGCATATCATTAACTTGGGTAAAAATATTCACAGGAATAAACTATAAGAAAACAAAGCCCTTCAACCCCCTTTCCCCCACTCAAAAATACCCACCAGCATTAACTCAGGAATTCAGAATAAAGGTGTTCTTTGTTTTTTGGTTTTTAAAGCCAGCATGTTAAGATATGGTAATACACAGCTCCCAAGCAACTTTAGCTTTAACCAGTAGTGGCACAACATCATAATCATACAGTTATAATTACTGGATAGTAGTATTTGTAGTCATGTTAGCTTTGTGTTTTGTTTTCCTCATTGTGTCACCACCCCCAAGCTGAAACAGGGCATTGACACTGGAGTTGACTTGAGTCAGTGGAATGCAGCCAGTTTCTCTCTACTCCCATAGTTCCACAGAGAAAATGGTTAAAAAGGTTTCCACCCGCTTTAGTTCTCCATTGTTAGAAGCAGATTGTCTAAGAATCTCCACTGTCCTTATGAGGTGCAGTCATACCCCGAGATACACCTATTTGAGTTATAAGAATTCGACTTTATGAGGAGTTTCATTTAATAACCCTACTTCAGCTTACGAGGCATTTCTTCGCATTTATGAGGACTGATTTGGAGGCTCGTGGCTCTAGTAGGGAAGCACCGAGGGGAGGGAGTCGGCTGCGTTGGTCTTGACGAAGAGGCTGTGCAGGGGGGTGGCGGCACCCTGCGAGAGGGCAGCAGTCTGGTGCAGGGAGATAGAGTCGTCCGAGTCCCGGCAGTAGATCACGCCGCCGTGCGAGATGTAGATGCTGGGTGCACAGCACGTCCCAGGCCCGCTGCTGCTGCTCACCCCTCGGGTGGCTAAGGGGCCACCGCTGCCTGCCCTCCACAGCTGTGCCTCGGGTGCCACTCGCTGTCTATGGCGCTTCCTCTCATTTAGTGCCTGGCTCGCCTGCTGCTGCCACCTTGGCTGCTGCTGGCCAGGCCTCTCCGCCGTGCAGCCCCGCACGAGAGGCATCCTGTGCCTGCCTAGCTCCCCACACAGCCAGCCCCTGGCAGCGCCCCCTCCCCACTTAACCTAAGCTGCACTCAGGCCGGGCTGCCTCCCCGTGCCCTGCTCTGCCCTGCCCACCCCCTTGCATTGGATTTAATGGGATTTGGTGGCGTTTTAGCATAAATGTGTGTACATTTTGGGGCTCAGGAACACACAACATTTTTTCTCATTGAAATTGATGGTAATCACATTTTCAACTTACGAGAATTCACCCTAAGAGGGGTTTTTCAGGAACAAATTACCCTGGTAATGCAGCGGAAGACTGTACTGATGTCTGCTGAGGAATTTAATGAAAGGTGCCTCGTTGTTCTTGTCAAGAGTTTGGCACAAGTTTGTAGATGCATAGGTTTCACATCAGTGATGGAAGATTTACCACAGCCTTTGGTACACTATTCTTATGGTTAGTTACTGTCACTTTAAAAAAAAAAAAAGCTTGTTTTTTGCCTGATTTGATTATATTAAACTTCCAGCTATTGGATGGGGTTATCTCTTCCTGCATTACATTGATTTTATATTTGTCCCCCAAGCAGGTACTTGTCAAGTCAATGTAGTAAAGAGGTAATGTCAAGTCACCTCTTACCATTATCTTTATTGAACTAAACAGAAAGAGTTCCTTGAGACTACCACTGCATCATGTATTCCAATCCTGTAATCATTTTCATCACTCTTCACTAAACTCTCTCCATGTTATTAACAACCTTCTTGAATTGGGGATACCAGCAGTGACAAAATAGCCAAGTAGTAGTTGCACCTGTACCAAATATAGAAGTAAACAAGCCTCTGTACTCCTGTTGCCTTCACAAAAAAAGGTAATCAGAGGACTTACAATAATTCTACATCAACATGCCAGTATATGGTGAAAATGAGAGTATGGGGAGTTCTTGCTCCTTCAGTAGCTCTTGGGTAACATACCCCCCAGCATTATCCTTAGCAGCAGACTCTGAATTTAGCTGATCTGCATTACAAACCACAACTGTGAAATTGTTTTCACTGAGGCTTTGTAGAATACCCAATTTCAGATTAGCAAGGTTCTATTTCATTGCAGCAGGCACTGTAGGGCTTGGTCTGTAGCTTGCCAATACTCATTAGAAATGGATGATTTCATGTAATCCTTAGTGTAAAATTGAACACTAACTGTTATGCATCAGCTCCCTTTTTAACATTGCCCTAGAATTCAAATGATCATCAACTAGGCAAAGAGCAGCATGAAAACACCATTACAATTAGGAAAAAAAAGTTCTGCCAAGTGCCCCAGAAAGCAAGGTTAAAAGGGACATATTCTGCATTTTGTTTACTTTAATCTCACCCTATTGCCTTCAGTTCCATGAAATCCAGATTTGCTGTCCTTGTTCAGTGAGATAGCCCAACAGACATGAAGACAATGTTAAACCCACCATTTCACAAGGACATTACCTGTTTAGTATAATACTCCTTGGGTTTGCAAATCAGTTTTTAAAATATTGTGAAACTTAATTGTGTAGCATGTAGGGAAATGAAAATCTGTGTGGGATACTTGAAAAAGAACATACCTAAGGGTTTATATATGTGAGAAATTAAGCCAAATTAACTAAAGTTCATTAATTAAAGCACATTAAACCTCTGTGAGGATGCTCTCATTAAGAACAAAAGTGGCCTTGAAACAGGACTACATCAGGATCTATATGGGACAGTTAGAGCATAACACTTTTAGAGCTCTTTACAGTTCACGCCTTCATAGTCTGAACTGTGGTGTCATGTGGAGCAGCCAATAGTGAACTAAGACCACTTCACTTCTGAATGAGCATGTCCTCACAGGGGTTTTAATGTGCTTCAACTAATTCAATTTAAACTCCCACCTTCAGTTAATTCAGCTTAACTTCCTGTGCGGACAAGCCCTAAGTATCATTACAATAGGATATTCGCATGCTGTAGCACAGTTCTATGGAAGTCATATTTGGTATGGCATACAGTGAGTGTCAATGCATTGCGCCTCTCTAATCCAGCACCCTCGGGAACTGGCCAGGGCTAGATGAGAGAATTTGCCTGACTACTGTCTATCAGCACTAGAAACACTTCCATTGCTTACTGGGCTCTTAGAAAACATTTAAGGGTAAATTAGTGTTCTGTGCTGCTGTTTAGCTCTGAGGGCCCCAAGACTGGTGGCTGTAAACTTTATGGGACTATGGGAAATTTGGCCACACCCATAAGTGGCCATCTGGCTAACTAAAATCATGCCAGATCATGGATATTACTGGACAAGGGAGTTCTGGATTAGAGAGGTTCAACCTGTACATCTGGACTTGAAGTGTAGAGAAGAAGGAAGAGAAGAATTCCTTCTTTGACAAGGTAACTGACTGGGTGGATAGGCGAATGCAGTGGACTTAATATGCCTGGAGTTCAGCGAGGCTTTTGAAACAGTCCCACTTGACATTCTGCTAAGTAGGGTAGTAAAATACAGGCTGAACAGAACTACCATTAAATGGATACATCATCGATTTAAAAAAAAAAAAAAAGCTACAAAGTAAACATAACTATTATTCAAATGATGTCATATTGGAGGGAGATCTTAAATGGGGTTTCATGGGGAACTTTTCTGGGTTCAGCGTTGTTTTACATCTTTATTAGTCACCTGCATCCAGGTGCAGGGAGAACGCTGCTAACGTCCGAAGATGACACAAACCAGGCAAAAGAACTAAAATTCAGAAGGTTCTTGATAAGCTGGAAAATTGGGTTACGGATGACAAGGTGAAAGGGAACAAAGAAAAATGTAAGGTGCCACACTTCAGGAAGGAACATCTAATGTACAAATCAGAGAAGGGGAGGATAACTGGTTGGGCAGCACCACTCCTGAGAAAGAATCTAGGAGTTCTGGATCTCAACCTCTGCATGAGTCAGCAATATCACATTGTCACAAAAAATGCAGTTTTAGGTTGCGCTAAGAGAGGCACAGCATGCAGGTTGTGGGAGGTGACAGTACTGCTTTACCTGGCACTGGTTAGGCTTCAGCTGGAGTACTGATTCCAGTTTTGGTCATGACTGTATAGAAAAGACGAAGAGAAGTTGGGAAGGCTCCCGAGGCAAGCGACAAAGATGATCAAAGGGATGGAGCACAAGCCATATGAGCAAAAGCCGAAGAAACTGGATATATTTAGTTTTGGAAAAGAGGAGATGAAGGGAGGTTATGGTAATGATTTCTCCATTGTTAAAATGCTGCCATAAAAAAGCACTAACCATTGTTCTTATTTTGAGTTGCATGGGTGAGGTATATCAGTGTATCAGTATGTACGGGATTGAGTCATTCTACAGCCCAGAAGAGGCCTTTAAAATTCTGGAGGCAGGAACAGTCTGCTAAGGTTTAAAAAGTAAAGCAGGCAAACCAGTGTTTCCTGTGTAGCTGGCAGGTGTGCATGTATTTGTGCTGTGGATGGATCAGAAACCAACATCTAAAGTCCTAGATAAAGCAGGAGGGAGCAGGACAGGAAGCAATCCTTCCACCACTCAAATAGAAAGGATAGATGCATATGCTGCTACTTCCTCAGAGGGGTAACCAAGAAGTCAGGCTGGGAGGAGCAAATGTTGTGAAGGCCAGGCACAAACCATGGTTCGGAAAAAGAACTAAATAAATTCTTGGAGGATAGGCCGGTCAGTGGCTATTAGCTAGCAAGGACAGGGATGGTGTCCCTAGCTTCTGTTTGCCAGAAGCTGGGAAAGAGTGATAGGGGATGGACCACATGATGATTACCTGTTCTGTTCACTGCTTCTGGAGCACCTGGCATTGGTCACGGTTGGAAGACAAGATACTGGGCTGGATGGACCTTTGGTCTGACCTAGTATGGCCATTCTTGTGATTGCCATGCAAGCCATGTGAGTGCAAGGGGTAGGTGAAAGAAACTGAAGCAGGGAGAGCAGTAAAACCTGCTACAAGTCATGTGTATTAAAAGAAAACACAAGTTCCTGTTTTGTTTTTTAAACTCTGTGCTCTATCATGTGCTTGTAAGCAGCAGTAAGGGGCCTTTATTAAAGATAACCCTAACATGACCTGACAATACTGATCCTTTTCAAAACAGTAACCAGTGTGATGTCTTCCTTAATAATGCTACACATGATGTTTCTGTAATAATTCCAGTAACTGTACACAGCCTTCTTGTCAGAATGGCAGATAAGTCTGAGATATTGAAAAGTAAATCTTAATATTTTTGTAAGGGGTTAACAGTTGAAATCATAGAAAGGGAAAAGATTTAGGACCTGTCTCTGCCTGTGTTATAGTCTTATGATATGTTGTCTAAATATTTTCTGTTCACTTTCATGGAAACCCAAATTTTGTTTCGCACTGAAACAGTAGTACTATTTTGCCCATTGGAAGACATTGTGATTCAGCTGTTTTGCTTGAGGAAGACAGATACGTTAACAAGTACAGCAGTATTTGTTGAATTAAGCCAGATGTACAAAGGAGAGATTTGAGCACACGTACCGAATTTTGCTTGAAACTGTTAATGAGATTCTGACAGGCAAGAAGGCAAGATGGTTTATCCTTTTTAGTCATTTTTGTTAAGCTCCATTAGTTAGTTGGAAAAATATTAATCCAATATATTTGTGACGTACATAAAATAATTTAATACAAAAAACTGTGCTGCTGAATGAACTGTTATTTTCTCATCGAGGCTAGAAGTCCACATTCATTACTTGTGGCTTTCTTGCTATGCCTACATCTGAGTGTAGTACTTCCTGTTTCCCAAGTTAATTGGTTTCTTCACAATCCTGGGTCCCCACATCCCTTTTCACTCTTGTTCAGAAATCTGATTCTACTATGAATAGCTTCACCATCCCTCAAGGCCAGTCTTCACCATCCTTGAAAACCCTCATTGATGGAAGTAAGCCATTCTACTTCCTTCATAAGAGTCAGTAACACAGCTGGCTTCCTTATTTCACAGCCGTTGATAAAACTGGCCCAAAACATGTTTATATATGTTAGCTAGTGCTTAATATTGTCAGGGCTGAGCCCCAGCTGCTTTAGCCTTGGTAGTGCATAACCCCTGCACTTCCAGGCTTGCTACATCAATTATGAATGTAAAAAAATTGCTTGATTTTTCTCTCTCCTGCCCCACTTAATTGCTTGAGCCCTGGGACCTCTTTTGTTGTAAATTGAGCATTGAAGGTTGCAGAAACATTGGTGAAAATGGTGACATCAGGATTATAGTTATGCTAAGGAAAACCAAGTTATTTTTACTTGCTGCTCCCAACCTCAGAAAATTGAAATTCCAAGGCTTAAAACCGTCACATGGTCTTAGGGAACTGATAATGAAATATAGAACCTTGGAAATTCAAGTATAGTCAAAAAGGAGTGAGACAGAAAGAGTGACTGGGAGCCATGGCCATGGGGGTGGAGAATTGAAACAGAGGGAAGTAACACTTAAGAGTCCTAAAGAGAAATGTAACAGAGGGGTAGTCGAATTAGTCTGTATCTTCAAAAACAACAAGAAGTCCTGTGACATCTTATAGACTAACAGATATTTTGGAGCATAAGCTGTCATGGGCAAAGACCCGCTTCATCATATGTGTGAGTGGGGGTTCCAGAGGAGGGTCTAAATTTAATGAACCTATACATTTGGACTATATAGTCTGTAGTTACTCTGTAAGGTGTCACAGGTGGTCTTGTTGAAAGAGAAACTTAATTTCTTAGGTTACCTACCTACACTTAGGTACACCCTTCTAGCTTCCATCCTGCCCACATAACTAGATCCACTGTTTACAGTCAAGCTCTTAGGTACAATCGCATATGCTCTGATCATACAAACAGAGACCAAAAACTACAAGATCTTAACCAAATATTCATAAACCTGAATTACCGACCAGGAGAAATAAAAAAACAAATCGACAGGGCCATACGAATACCCAGAGACCAGCTACTCCAAGATAGGCCCAAAAAAGCCAACAACAGAACATCACTAGTCATTACCTACAGCCCCCAGCTCAAACCACTGCAACGTATTGTTAAAGACCTACAACCTATCCTTAATCAGGATGCCACACTCCAGAAGGCCCTAGGTGACAGGCCTGTGTGCTCCTACAGACCACCTCCTAACCTTATGAGGATTCTCACCAACAGCCACAGTCTATACCACAGGAACACCAGTCCTGGGACTTTTTTCCTTGCAACAAAGCCCACTGCCAGCTTTGTCCACATATCTTTTCTGGAGATATAATTGCTGGACCTAACCAGGTTATTCTCAGAATCACGGGCACGTTCTCATGTTCCTCAACTAACAACATATATGCCATCATGTGCCAGCAATGCCCAAATGCTCTGTATATTGGACAGACTTGACAGTCTCTTAGACAAAGAGTTAATGGGCACAAAACAGACATAAAAACACTCCTGATCCACAAACCCGTTAGCCGGCATTTTAGTGGAGTGGGCCTTCTGTTAGTGACTTGAGAGTTTGCATGTCACTGAAGAAGAATTTTCACAACACTCTTCAAAGAGAGGCTGCTGAACTCTCTCTTAATTCAAATTCGACCCATTAACACGCGGTTTGAACCGAGATTGGAATTTTCTGGGTCACTATAGGTCCTTGTTTGCATATGTGGCTTAATCTAATTCTTGGCTCCCCCCCCACCCCTCTACTCTCTTATTAGCTCACCTTGATAGTTTTTTTTTTTTTTTTTCTGATTTGTCCACCCTGATTACTATTTTTGGTTCTCTGTGCCTTAAATATTGAGTCTGTTCTGGTATGGCTATGGTCTGAAGAAGTGGGTCTGTCCCACGAAAGCTCACCTAATAAATTATTTTGTTTGTCTTTAAAGTGCTACTTGACTGCTTTTTTGTTCTAATTTCTAAGGGGGCATGATAGTTTGGCACCCAACTGAATTTTAAGTTGCTGTATGCCAATACATAGAGGGCACATTACAGTCTTTATCTCTGGGCCAACCGTCCAATGATAATCCTCAGTATATCTCATACTACTAAATATTAGAAGAGTAGATTGGCTGTAGAATCAATATATGGTAGTTAGGAGTTGGTTTGGGATTCCCAGTTTAAAAGGGGTGAAAAGGTTCTCTGTTTTGAGATAGAGGATCAGTTTGTTGCTGTGGTTCCTGATATGTTTAAATTTTCTCTACCCACTTGTGGCCAAAAAAGAAGATAATTAGGATTTTGTTTTTTAAAAACTGTGGCTAAAACTTTTCTAGCATTTTAAGGTTTTCTTTGGATGCCTTTAAGCAGAACATTGCCAGGTGTGGAAACTGTCTCTTTCAAATACTTATTTGACTTTTAAAAGTTACTGATTTGAATGTTGCCATTTATTCAGTGCTGTTATGGAGATGTGCAGTGTTACTTTTGACCTAAGGTTACAGTAAAGAAGTTAATTTGACACAGTGCTGCTGAAGACGTAGCTATAATGATGGTGTTGACATTGTCCAAACTACAACAGAAGCCTTAGGATAATACATTGTATCATATATGCTCTTTGTCATATTACATGATTTCAGAAGGTGCAGTTGTGCTGTACCCTAACAGTGTGTCTCTTTTTCCCCAAGTATAGGTAGATCATAGTGCTTTGTGATTGCTGTTATTGCCTTTGTTCCCATTCTTTGCCTGAAACACTAGAAGGCTCCAGTTTTTAAGTCAAGCATTCTGATGTACCCTTATGGTGTGTTAAACAAAAACAAAACCTTGGAAAGTAAGGGTAACAAAGTAGAATAAATCCTTGAAGACATGTATTTAAGTAGTTGCAAGAAAAGTCACCCTTGTTGATTACTGTGCCATTACGACCCTTAAGACATCCATTTTCAACAAATACCATAGAAAAGATATGTACCCCAATTTCATCCAACTCACTGTCACACAAACCTTGAATAGTGACCTCTGTAATGATAAGGAGCTGCATGTGGGCTTTAAGGACTTCTTTGTGGCTCCTGATGCTGTTATTGCAAAGGTGTTTGTTTTTTGTTTTTTTTTTAAAAAAAAAAAAAAAAGCTCTTCTTCTTGCTCTTTTTGGTTACCAGCCCCTGGAATACACTGTGTGATGGTCAGATTTGCCAGAGAGTATGAGAGAACCTGTGAGGATGTGCATGACAGTAGGCTGGCTGAAGTGAAGTATGGTGTTTTTGTTTTTATAGATATTTGGATATGTTTTGGTGATGAGAGTTATGCCTTGGAGTATAGGGTCAACAGTGCTGTAGATGAGATTGGTGTGTACAGTCCTAAATTCATTGTTCTTCCATAATGAAAATCGGAATTGAGGTTTCTGCCTTAGAATGCGTTTCACACTTAGGAAGTAGAGGGATTTAGAGCTAAATGCATGGAGGCTGTCTCAGGCTTGATCTACAGCAATTGTGTAGCTAGAATTGATATATCTGCAATCGACTGTAAGGTCTGTCCTCACTGAGAGAGGTTGATAAGAATATTTCTTCTGTCGAACTCTCAATACTATCAAAGAGGAAAAATGTCAATTCAGTTTCAAGGAAGACTTTGTTCACATTGTCTCCTGAGGAAAACTGTGAAAACATATTTATCAGTATAATTTAAAACAACTAAAATAAAATGATACAGTAGAAACCAAATCCATGCAAATGTGTGGATTAAGTAACAAATCCATTCCATTTTAACTTACATAGTTCTGCAGTTCACCACAATCTGTATACCACAAGATATTTGCATTCTCTTCCTTGAGAAGCAAGTTATTTGTAGTATTCATTCAGAATATGCATATTCATACACTTTAGTCTGAATACATTGTGTCAGCATATAGTGTCATTTTAGCTGTTATAAAAGAAGAAATGCAAATTAAAACTAACAGAGCAGATTGCTGTTTTATTTAATTGATTCTATCCATCTTGTTCAACTTATTGAATGAATTACAGAATAAATCATGATTCGTTCAGCACAGGTAGTTTTAGGAGTCATCAGCCTAAACTATAAAAAATGACTATTTTGATTAATTTAAATCTAATAAAATATCTCAAGTGTCATTTGGAAAAAAGGGTACTACTACTATTAATGGTATGTGGTGAATCAGTAGACTCTTACAGGAAACACACCTTAAAATTATACAAATCTTGAACAAGCACCCAATAATTGATTAATGCAGATTCATCATCTGTATTTGGTTACGTATTTTTCTAGGTGTTTGCTTTAATAAAAGTTCCTTTAGAGACTATCATGTAAGGTCGTTTACATGTGCGGAGACAACTTTTAGCAAGTTTGCGTTGTAGTGAGGAAATAAACTCCAAGTAACTATCGTTCGTTTCACATAAACACCTCTGGGCTTTAGCTTTGGCTGCATGAAACAAAAGATAGGAGAAAATAAAACATTGATTTAGTAATTATGAATCATAGAACAATAGAGCTGGAAGAGACCTAAAAATAACCATCGAGTCCAGCCCCCTGCTCTAAGCAGGACCAAACCCATCAGTGTACATGACAGTGTACTGTTTTTATATTCTTCCAAATGGAAACTGTTTTTGTCAGTTTGTGGTTTTGAATACACAAGTAGTTTTTTCTCTAGTTTATATTAGCATTTATGCAGCTCTTCAGAACTTCACTGTGGTTGGGTAGGTGTCTTATTCTGTGACATATATACAGTGCGTGGTGTAAAGCGCACCAGTTTTGCCACCTTAGTCTAGGGAATACCTTGATTGATTGCTGTAAATATTTTGAGGAACTTGGTTAGATGGTTAATACTCTCTCTAATGCAATTCACTGTGACCAGAGTATCCACTGATGAGGCCTTAAAGTGAGAGAGAACTGAAACCCAAGGGCAGTTTTTCATAGGATGACCATATCACCCTGTCCCAAATACTAAAGGAAGGAGGTAGCAGGGACGGGGCAGCCAGAGTATCTCCCACCCCCACCTTCCTTGAGCCCCAGAGAAGCGGCAGGGATGGGCCAGCTGCTTATGCTCCCCTGCTTCCCCAAGCCCCGGGAAGGGGAAAGTAGGCTGACCTGTGACTCACCTGCGTAGTTGCTGGTGGAAAATATGGGACAGTTAGTCCCGTTTCTAAAATAAGGAGAGAAGCCTTTTTGGCATCCCAAATACAGAACGGTCCTGCCCAAAACCGGACGTATGGTCACCCTAGTTATTCATGCTGACAATGCTTGGCCTACGAGATCATGCTCTCAGGCTTTCATGAGTTAAAGATAGTGAGGGCATGCTGTGCAATCTAGTGTCTCACAAAATAAGGTATGTACTGTATTACAGGATGCGCACCAAATAGGTACTGCAATACTACATGCTGTTCAAATGAGCACAGCCATCTCAGTGGGGCCCAGTAAATGTTGCAGTCAATTGGATCATGGGGACCTGAAGGCGCAGGGCCCAATGCAACTGCCTTGCTCTAAGGCTGGGCCTGTAAATGAGGTTTCTTAACTACACAGACTCTTATTACCTTATCAAAACAAAAAGCAGTCAAGTAGCACTTTAAAGACTAGCAAAATAGTTTTTGCTATTTTGCTAGTCTTTAAAGTGCTACTTGACTGCTTTTTGTTTTGATAGTGTATAGGTGAGCATGGCTCCCTCTCTGTTCTTATTACCTTGATTTACTCTTAATGACTCCTTTCATGAGCTACAAGAAGGGTAGCTAACACGACTTCCAACATGTTGTTCTGCTTTGTAGCAAACATTAAGTGGGCTTTTCAGTCACATTAAGTTAAATTTGATTCAGGTAGCACACTAAAAAATGCAACTTTTTTAATTGCCAAGACTGACTCTTGTGATTTCCACATACCAACAGATTTCTGTTTGCACAGTTAATTCTATACTGTTTATCATAATTTTTTAATGTAGACATTTCAAAACAAACAAAAAAAATGACAGCATAAAGTCATCTTCAGAGTCAGGACTAGTAGCTGCTATTCACTAGAACAGTTCATTAACAAAATAGTGATTCCTAGTAGGAGGAAAGGAACAGGAAATTTGATATGTTTTGTCATGTTGTTGTTACAGTGAGAAAGTACTATGACTCAAAGCACAGAAATGGTTGGGGAAAAATCACAAGTTTTTAATCTTATATATTTGGGCTAGTTACAGAAACAAATGTAAATTAAAACCGTGGCGGTCTTTTTTAAATAGAGGATGTTCATGACTTTGATTCTCAAGTTCTTGAAAGCTCTTAATGCTAAGCTACATGAAATGTGAATTAAACTGGCTTCTCTATTTGAAAAGGCCTGCTTTGGAGTTGGACGTTTTGATCCCTGCACTATAGCTTTCTGGCATTGATAGGGTGTTTGTTATGTAGTGTCTTGTTCCAAACAACGCACTCATGGTACTAAACAAACAGGAAGTCTGCAGTGATTGTTTAAGTGTAAAGAAAAGGATCTTCTTTTGAGTTTCAGTAGATAGAAATATTATGCCTGAAGAATCAGACATTCCTACAAGACTATAAAACTTCAAAAGTGAATCATTAGCTAAGGGAAGCATAACCTATGGAGAAATAAATTCTAACACCCTTAATATTTTTACAGTGACATGTAGTGATAAATGTTTTATGTTTTATTTTAGTACTCAGTCTCTTCACTTTTGCTATGCTTGGTCTTGTGTGTTCTAGGTCCTTAATTGGCTTCTTCACACTCTTACTGTATCAGTAGCAGACATAAAACTTGTTTATCCAATTGAACTATGTCAAACTTGTTGCAGAAGCAAATTTACATATTGGGTTTAAATAATGAACTAACCTTTTTTCATACTTTAAGCTTCATTCTTTAGTATGAACTGTGGTAAATGGATACTGTGAATAGAATTGGTAGCGCTAAAACACCAAATACAGTTTGGTTGACATTTATGCACGGTATCTTCCAGTGGACGCTGCTACTCTTTGTGTCACACATATAGCCTTTTTTTTTTTTTCTAAAGCAAGGAAACAATTGCCATTTACCAACATCATTGAGTTTGAAATACATTGTACTATAGGGGGTCCTCATTATAAGTCGGTTCACTATAAGTTGTTTAACGTATAAGTCATTAATTAATTCAGGAAAGCAGATTCATTATAAGTTGTACTAATCCGCACTTATGTCATTTAGGGGCTGAGGGACCAAAAGCTGGGAACATATGTTCCTGGGAACATAGCTGAGCTTTGTGGTGGCTGGATGTCAGGCACTGTAGTGTAGAGGCCATGAAAGTGAGCCCTGAAGTCATGGGAGACTGGCAGGAAGCTGCGGGGAGCTGGGCGGTGTCAGGGTGGAGCTGGCAAGGAGCTGGGGAGCTGGTGGGGACCAGCGGAGTACTGTGGGGAGCAAGTAGGGAGCTGGTGGGGGATCAGCAAGGAGCCAGCGAGCTGTGGGGAGCTGGCGGGGACGGTCAGGGAGATGGTGGGGAGCTGTAGGTCTATGGCGGAAGCTGGCAGGGGACTGGCAGGGAATTGTAGGAAGCTGGAGGGGACTGGCAGGGAGCTGGCTTATCTCTCTATTAAATTTCTATTGTTTTTCATGTGTTATAAGTACATTATATGTACTACACATTTGTGAACTGTATGTGTTGGGAACGTGTATCAAACTAATTATATTCTTTATGGATATTAATTCCCCTTTATAAGTTGCATTATTTAGGAATGTAACCTGGACTTATAAAGAGGATGCCCTGTATTGGTTCTGAAGAACTGCTTCTCTCAATGTGAACTTTCAAGATTGCTGAGGAAAATTTCAGGTATTTGAATTTTTCCTCAGACTGGTATTATGCTTTAAATCTGGCAATCACAGGGTTTTATTGCTGCATTTCTCTTTCCTCAAGACACCTGTTCTGATTCTAAGCTGTTCTAAAGTACTTCAATTTTTCCGAGCAGGTCTTCTTGACGTTGTTGAAGATGGTTTCGTCCTGTCTGCAATAGGCGTAGTCACTGATGAGAGAACACTTGCTGCTGATAATGGAGACATACAATACTGGAGAAAGGAAGAGAGGGGTTCACAGTTAACACTGTGCTGAGATAAAGTGTGTGTTTCTTTTTGGATGCTAAGTTAGTAATAATTCACCACTAGTGAATTTTCCTGGATGCAGAAATGATGAAAACAGTAGAGGAGACAATAATTGGGTAGGGCTTGCAGGTTTTTGTTTTTGTTTCGTTAGGGAAAATCCAGCCCTGAGCCTGCTGGAGCTGATGTTGATTATCACCTACAAAATTGGGATAGACATGCCCTGGGATTGAATCCTGACCTTTCTTTATGCTATGACAGATGCTTTTAATTAAACCCAACTAGTATACCTGTACTTCCACCAGGTCAACCAATGAGAGGGGGAAGGAGGCAGTTGCTTCAGGCCCCTTTGAAGTGCTGCAGCAACACTGCTCCAGCTGGGTGCAGCTGTGAGGGAGTGGGGGTGGGACAGTGCCATGGCCGAGGCGGTGATGATAGCTAGCTGCCCTTTGCCCCGCCCGTTCCAAGGCATGGAGCCAGGTCTTCCTCCCACTTTGCCTTAGGGCCTGCAGCGGTTGTCGGCCCTGCTGACTACCACTATGCCAGAGGGACATAGGACTGAGGAACATGCACCTTCCTGGGCTAAAGAGGTTCACTTTGCAAGGTCTCGCACTGCTCCCTGTGTATCACTGCATAGTAAGGATGTAGGGCTGGGCGCAATGCATTTGACATTACTTACGTTCACTAGCTATATTGCCAGTACTAGCCTCGCTGCCTGCCACCCTTTCATAGACTCCATGGAGTGGAGGAGCAGGTGGTATGTAGACTATTTACTCCTTTAGAATACATAGGTATTGCTATGTTACAGTGATCTGGGTTGGAGAGGATTTTTTCCCTCACAGTCAGAGATATTCTTGACAAAAACAAGCCAGCTGCATGCTGGACCAAAACTTGGGCCTTCAGTAGTTCCTGTATTCTTTTCTCCCACAGTGTTAGATCAGTTGCATACATTTCAAACTTGTATAGTTAACTCTGCAGGCTTAAAGGCTAGAAACTTCTAAGATAAGAAACTGAGGAGGTGCAGCAGACCTCCTTGTCTCCCTTTCTAGGGAAAACAACTTATACTATCAAGTTCTGGGCGTGCTGTTTCAGAAGTAATGTTAGCAATGTTGGCTAGCCTTCCAACAATCCATTTTCTGCTTAACTTTAAGACAATTGTGTAATCAGATAGCCATGACAGTTGTACGTTACGTTGACTGAAATTACAGTAATCGTCATATTTGATTTTCAGCAAAAGATTCAGTTTTCAAACATTAACACTAGCAAAGAAAAGTTATATATCGGCAGATTTTTCCTAATTCTTTAAGATTACTAAATTTGCTGTTAATACATTCTTCAAATTCGATGCAAAGCAGTATTATCAATAAACTATATACAAGCTACGTTGCTCTTATAGTTAAATAAGCTAAGCTAATTACACCAAGTCATGGCTAACCAAGTTATCAGGAGACATTTTTTTTTCTGTTTTACAAGCTACTCTGTGCTTGTAATTCTCAGAGTTAATATGCTCGTGTAATTGGACAATATCACAGCTCAGCAAGTAATCTGAAAACGTTGTTTCTGCCTTTTCTACTGTGAGCAGTTTTAGATAAGTGGGTAACTTGCTTTTTCTTACCTGACTGAATTATATACTTTGTTTGCTGTGGCTGGACCTTGCAGAAGTGTTTTCTGTCTTTTAATAACTGCATCTTCATGCAGTTTACTGAGTTCCAGTTGAACACTGATTTGGAAATAGTGCATTCAGAAAAAAGGAAATGTTTGAATAATAATAAGCAGTCACTCTTTGATTTCTATGTTTCTGTTTAAATGAGTTGAAGGCAACATATGTTATTGTACAACATAGAAAGATATAATTTATTGACTAGCAGACAAGAGAAATGTTTCAGTGAATGCTGATTGATTAAATGTTTTTGCATCTTCAGTTTCCAGAAAGATGCAAACCTTATTTTATCATTTGAAAATTACTTATATTTTTGATTCTGTTAATCAACAGTTGAAGATATTTTTGTCTTTTATTAAGATACTATTTTGTGTTTTAGCTTGGGAGAAAATATTTTGACTTTGCATTTGTGTATCCTTGTCTCTGTTAGTTCAAAAAGACTCTAAAGTTTAGGATTATTCTATCCCCTTGTTCGAAGAGGCATCTGCTGCATATTTGTCAGTGTTCATGTGTTGCAAAACAGATACCTGATACCTCACCTAATGAGAACTAATGCTGCACTTGCCATAATGCTTCAAAACTACCTTGATTGGATCTGATTCCCTGGGACTGAACTCCAGATGTTAATTTACAGTCTGCCATCTGTTTATTATTAGTATTTCTGTCAAGTTGCAGGTTGAAATTATAACTTGCTTGCTGTCAATGGTAGGCTAGCATTTTTAATACCATTTATTTACTTGCACCCCGGGTGCTTTTCTGTAATTGCAATCTAATTTGCATTTTTACCACAGGAGACGTTCAGGGTGAGACAGATATGTAGTATGTGTCAGTCCGGAGCAACTGCACCTGGATTTTCCCCTCAGTGGTCCAGTAAGGGTACCCACTCTCAGATTTCTGGCTCCCCAGTTCTTGCCTATGTTGTTGTACAGAGACACATTTCCTTCACCCTTCTGATCAGGATATTTCCAGGTTGCCTGGCACCTTCACCCACGACCAGTGGGTAAATGCCCAGCTGGCGAGGGCAAGCTGCCCCTTCCCTGCCCCAAACCCAGTCCCTTCTGCAGCCTCCCACGATGAAGTCAAGCATGGCCCCCACCATAGCTGCTGGGTCTACTCTTGGTTACTCCCCCAAGGCTCCTGACCCTCCACTCTCCCCGCAGGTGGTGCAGCCTTTCAGGCCTACCAACAAGGGGGCATTACACCTGGGCCCAGCATTTCAGGCAGTGGTGGCAGCCGGGTCTCCGGGCCCCTTTGAATTGCTGCGTCAGTGCTGCTGTGCAGGGCTCGGGAGGCAGCACTGTGGTCCAGGTGATGCTGAGCGCTGAATGGCCTAAGCTTGCCCCTTCTGCTCTTGGCCCCGCCCCTTCTGGGGCACAGGTGCTCTCCCTCTCCCCTTGCCATGGCGCTCTTGGTAGTTGTTGGCACTGTTGTGCAGCCCCATCCTTCGTGGATGGATGGAGTGCCTGTCAGGTGGACAACCGTGCTGCAGTCCAATTCTTCCTGGCTGGCCAGAGATCCGGCTACCGCACAGTGGACATAGCCAGCCTGACTGGCCAGAGCATGAACAGATAAGCAAGGGAAGGCACGGCCTTCCCTATGTTACCTCCCACCCATGTCTTCACTGTACATTTCCCAGCACATGCCATTTGCCCAAGCACACCTGCTTCCTTTTATCTTCAGAATGAACTTAACAGCAACGATTGTTATAGTTTATCGCTGTATCACAGATCTTTCTGTGCAAGCCTATTTTTCTTAAGGTAAAAAACATCCCCAAGAAAACATTGAGAAGAATAAAACAATTTATGTGCTAACAAGCATACCAGAATTAACCCAGCCCTAACATGTATTCTGACAGGGGCAGTCCTTCAGTCCTCTCCCCACCCCCACTCAGGAAGCAAGTTATTAGTGCATAATGGGTCTTTCTCACAATGGCTATTTTCAGAAGCTTGGCTTTGGAAGGGAGAACTTGCATTCCCCTCTTCCTAAGCTACTTGCTAGGAAATCCATATTATATGTATTATTCCAAAATGACCTTTGAATTCCTTAATACCTTCCAAGATTGCAATAATCTAGTCTTCCTGCCTAAAAAGTTCCGTACAAACACATGCTTTTCTAATACAGTGAACTCCAAAAATGTTAAAATTTAATTCAGTAAAGTTTAGCTTAAGTCAGTTAAGTTTGTTCAAGCAATAGCAGGACACTGTCAATCTATTTTAAAAGTTGTAGGCAATGGCTAGTAATATATGAAGCAACCCTCCATCTTACTACATTCTCAGAATAAGTGGTCGTACACATCTTCCTTATATCTCACAAAATTGTATCTGATTGATGGTCCGGTGAAGTTAATAGGCTTTGGATTAAGCCTATGTACAAAATTCAGGTCAACAAACAATTTCCACAAAGGTTTCCCACGTGTCATGAAGATTATTACTAAGGTTATTCGACTGTGAGGTGGTACTTGATCAATATTAGCTTGTAAGCCCTTAACAGAATCTTATATACCTCAGTCAGATTGGACGTGTGATAAACGGAGGGTAAAATATACGTGCTTTTAGTATTTCAGAAGTGTGGAAAATCAGCATCTCAAAATGTAGCATCTTCTAATGGGGCTGCATCTAGATATTTATTCTAAACCAGCAGTGTACATAATTAAACTTCATTGTTGGCATTTATTTCTTAATTTTATTGTTTTAAAATGTATTTCTTTTTCTCTGTCTAACATTGTGAATCATTTTAAAAAATAATTAGCAATATTAATATTTAACAATTTTGAAAATAGCTAAAAGCTCTTCTTAAAACTCCTTTGATATTTTAATAAAATCATTTTGTCACTAACACGGGTATGTTGGCCTTTTAAAAGATTCATTTCATAACCTAACATAAACAAAGCAAATGTTTATGTTCTGCCCTGTGTTCAGTGCCATCCATTTCCCTATCTTCTTTCTTGCTCTTTTCCATTTTCATCTTTAGGGCCACTTAGATCTCTTCTCTGCAGTAATCACTAAAGTAGCGACTGTATCATTCAATAATAACTATGCAAATTTCCAGTAGGGACTAATAATATCACTGCAGATGCCTAGGTTATAAAGTCAGAAGGGATGTTCGTGGTTGTGTAAATGCTTCAGAGCAATGATTGTTCCCTAATATCCCTGATTACAAGGCTCATAGGGACGTGTGTCTACCTGCATAACTCTACTTTCTGCTCACTGTTGTTTTTTTCTTTCTTTCTCTACTTGACCTGCTTGTTAATTACACATACTTACTATGTCTTTCCTTAATTTGGATTTGTTTGCCACGTTGTTGGTGTTTTGGATGTTAGAGAGACAAGGTAAGTGAGGTGATGTCTTCTTCACAACAAGAAGTTGTTCTGATTAAAAGGTATTAGCTCATGCTACCTGTATCTCTTAATTTGGATTTCAAGTTCTTCATGACAGGGACTGAGTGTGTTAGAATAGTGCCTAGCAAAATGGATTCCTAATCCTGACTGGCTTGGGTTGATTTAAATTCTGTCAGGGGCTCCACAGGAGTTGTCACGTGGAGGTTGTGGGGATGCCCTGACTCAGTGTGTGTCCTGGCTTGCCACTTTTTAATTTGCACCGTCTGTCTGCAAGCTCCTGACACAGGGCAGAATGTAGCCATTCATGTACAGACAGTGTAAAATGGTGAGGCTTCGTATTTAGACTGAAATTACAGCTTTCCATGTAGCTAGTTCTAAAATTGTGCAGTTCATGTACCCAGAATAGTGCTGAAAATGCAAGAGTGTTAAGTTGTTCTTGAACAACTGCTCAATGAATCTAATGTTTTATTACTTTTTCTTTCTCATTTTTAAAAACCATCTGTAGGTCACACCTTTCATGTCCTTGTTCTTTGTTTCAGGGAGGTGCCAACTTCAAAGTAAAAAAACTTTTTTTTGAAAGTGATTTAATTTATATAGCTCCAAAGTGAGCAATATTTTGATTGTGGGGAAAAATATGGAACATATTTTTCATCTAACTCCCAGATTGTAAACAATATTTTTATTTGAAATCTAGGGTTTTCACTGCTGACTGTTTGAGTGCTAGATATTTCTTTTTCACCTTTTTTTTTTTTTCTTGGCCAGGCATTTGTCATAGTCTCTTGTCTCTTTTGAGAGAGGGAGAGAGAAACTAAACAACTCCATGTGGAGTTTAAACTCAGCTTGTATGCAATGACATCCATGCAACTCTATTTTTCTTTTGAAGTGGAAATTAGTTTTATACTAAGATATTCAGCTGTCTTCTTGCTTTAAGTCTCTGGTTATGCCTTTTTTCACAATATTTTACTTGTGTATCATTGCATCAGCTTAATAATTCAAATACGTGAATGCTGTAGTCTCAGGGAATAGTAACAGAGAGGTAGCTGTGTTAGTCTGTACTCCAACAAAACAAAGCAGCAGAAATGTAGCACTTTAAAGGTTAACAAAATGATTGACATGGCTAAATAGTTTCAGAGAGGTAGCCATATTAGTCTGTATCTTTGCAAAACAAAGCAATCCACCTTACAGCACCTTAAAGACTAACAATTTTATTTATTAGGTAATGATCTTTCATGGGAAAGATCCACTTCTTCAGATCCTGGAGCAGAACTGAGAAATCATCAAAATATTGAAAGTGAAGCGTGGGCAGGGGAGGCTGAAGAGGAAAGAAGTGGAGAGAAAGGGGAAAAATGGAGAAAAAAAGAGAGAATCTCTGGAAAGAGAAAATTAAAATAAAATAAATAACACCATCGCGTGCTCCCCTGTCGACTCCGGTACTCCACCAAAATGAGAAGAGTGGGCAGTGTCAGCAGGAGAGGATCAGCTATCAACTTACTGCTGCAAAGACAACATGTCAAGCCAACCCAAGTTCATTGGCTTCAGTTACATTTTTCATATAGCTGAAGTTGTGTGACTTAAGTTGATGGCCCACAGCCTGTGGTTGGTTCTCTGATGGGCTTCTCTAGATCAGGGGTGTCCAACCTTTTTTCATCCGGGGCCACTCTGCAATTTTTTTTTGTGTGTCGAGGGGGCTGAACACAAAATGGCCCCAAACCCCGCCCCCCCATCCCCCAAACCCAGGGTTAAATTACCTAGGAGCCCTGCTTGCTGCCACCCCTGCTATGCCTTTGCCAGGCCATCTCTTCTTCACTGCATCTGTGCAGCTTCCTGAAGCGCTTTGACTTCCCCCATGAACATTGCAGCAGAGGCAGCTCCCGGCACCCTGCCATGCTGAAAGAATAGGACTCAATTAGTTGGTTTAACATCTGGATCCATCCTGCCAGCCGTTAAACCAACTAAACTGAGTTCTACTCCAGTGTTTCTCAACCTTTTTTTTAAATATCTCCTTTAAAAAAAAAAACAAAAAAACCCCAAACATTGTAAGTACCCCCAGCACTCACTATTTTGAGACACGCAAAATTCCCAATCTCCCCCTCCTCCCCCCCGGACCCTCCAGAACCTGGCAGCCCCATCCGTCTGCTTTAACCAATCCCCCCGCCATCCCCCAGAGCCAAGCACCCCCAGCTCACTGCTTTAACCCCTTCCCCCTTCCCATCCCTGAGAGCTAGGCACCCCTAGCTCCAGCCCTGCTGCTTTAACCCAATCTCCCTCTCCTCTCCTGCAGAGCCAGGCACCCACAGGTCCCTTTTTTAACCCAATCCCACCATTCCAAAGCCAGGTTCCCCCCTGCCCGGCTATAATCCAATGCTGGTGACTCACCGGAGCTGCTGCTGCCACCATTGCCACTGCTGTGCACCTCTTCCTTTGCTGGGGAGGGATGTGTGTGCAGAGTGGTGCACAGTGCTCCTTTAGCTCTCTGGATGATGTTGGTCAAAGAGCCGTGTGTGGCTCCAGCATGCATACTCCTGCCACTTCTCTCTGCCCCTGCCGTGCTGAGAAGGAGTCGGGTGGCAGTGGTGACAGCCTCAAATGGCTCCTTGAAGAGCCGCATGCGATTCGGGGCTGCCCACCCACCTGTTAAAAATGGCTCCACTGCTGGCTCTGTGGGCCGGATTCTGGCCTGCAGGCTATGTGTTGGACACCTGACTCTAGATCATGACAGTGTGAAGAGGGTCAATCGTTTATTTCTGATTCTTGTATGTTGCACTACTGAATCTAATTCCTGGTCCTTCACCCCCGCACCAAAATAAACATAATCGCTGAACTGACTGTGACTCACACTCTTTATCCCTGTACCACAAAATGCTTAAGTTTTCATATTGCACAACCCTTTGGCTACAAAGAATCACAGGAAGAAAGTATGGGAGGATTTTTGGGGCTGGTGGACGTTGATGGAAATTTTGGCTGCTAGGGCAGACTGAGGGTGGAGAACTGTTATTGGTGTGGGGGCATACTGCTGAGAGTGTTTTCTTTCAGACACTTGGCTCTGTTTCAATAAGGTAAAGCTTCTGTCAGTGTAATTTCCCTTGTCCCAGAATGGAATACAAGTTTGGGTTTTGCGGAGTCTGAAAACTCGCCTGGTGAATAGGGAAAGGGCAGGCCATTTGTAGCAACATCATAAGTGAGATGCTCTATTTCATTGGTTTCTGTGGATCCTGGTTGATCCTATTTGCCACTAGATTCTTCCAGTCTTGTTCTCAGCAGCTGTGTAATTTTGTGCTTGTTATGCTGAGCTTGCCCAGTGCTTCCAGAGAAATGGTTATAGAGGTCTTTGCTGCCTTCAGGAAGATCTATGCCCTTTGTAAAGTGATATGACTTGTTCTGTAAAATCTGCCTGCTGAATTGTTAAGTCATTGCAGTTGTATTAAATAATTTTCCTTCTCCCAGCATCACGACTGATTTTTTGAGTGATTTGATCAATGATTAGCCATAATTAGTGTTGAACAAGTGCCTTAGGGTTATGGATGATTAACAGTAGGGCAGGATTCTCAACTGTGAGCATCAAAACACTTGATTTTTAAATGAAAAAAAAAAAAGACACAACTGACTTTGGTTATGTTTGAGAAACACAAAACACAACTGAGGGGCAAGGAGGTGAAGATGGCCTTTGCACTTTCCTCACCTGGTCTGAGCTAGTTGTGTACAGGCTGGTCCCTCAGCATAGGGTGGCAGTAGGGTTGCCAACTTCCTCATCACACACAACCAAACACCCCTGCGACTTCCCCAAGGCCCTACCTCTTCCATGATACCCTGCTCACTCCATACCCCTTCTTTTCCACGCTCACTCACCTGGCTAGGCAGGGGATTTGGGTGTGGGAGTGGGCTCTGGGGAGAGACCAGGGGTCAGTGGTTTGGATTGCAGGAGGTGGGGCTCCTGGTTGGGGCAAATAGGCTGGGCTACAGTTGGGGGCGGTGGGCTGTGGAAGGGCATTTGGGGCTGGAACAGAGGGTTGGAGAGTGCGTGTGTGAGGAGTGAGGTGTCTGTCTGGCAATGTGGGCCCTTAACCAGCAGATGGGCTCAGGTTTGTGAGAGTGGGCTTCAGGCTGGGGCACAGGGTTGAGGTGTGGGGAGTGTGAGGGTTCTGACTGGGGATTTGGTTTGCAGGATGGGGGGAAGGATGAGAGGTTGGGGTGCAAGAGGGGGTTCTGGGTTGGGGCTGGGGGTTGGTGTGTTTTTTGGGGCCATACAGAGTGAAGGGACTGGAAGGGAGGGAGACGGGGAGACTGTGGACTGGGGTAGGGAGTTCCGGTGCAGCATTCTGGCAGTGGTTACTGGAGCACCCAGGAAGTGGCTGTCAGGTCCTTGGAGCCCATAGGTACACAGGCAGCCACAGAGGCCACACGTGAAGCCTCTGTAGCTCCTGTTGGTCAAGGTTCCTGGGCAATGAGAGCTGTGAAGCTGGCACTCGGGGTGGGTCAGCAGGCAGAAGCTAGGTCACGTAAGACCCCAGGGACCTGGCAGCTGCTTCTGGGAGCCGTGCTGAACCAAGGCAGGCAGGAAACCTGTTTTAGCTCCAGACCTGTGCTGCTCACTGACAGACTTCTCATGACCTGGTGGGAAATACTGACCAGAGTCACTTTTGTCCCTTTTTGACAAGGCGTTTTGGGGGAAAAAATGGACTCCTGGCAACTCTGCTGGGCAGGACTCAGTCTGTCATGTAATGTTAGCTTTCTAAAATCAACTCATGGAAACTCTGATAGAATTCTTTTTGGAAAGATCTTTTCTGTTTTCAAGAACAATGATATGTTGTCATCTAGTTATTAATTAAAGCTATGAATATTTAGACAAGACTAAAATAGCCAAAGTGTTACTGTACTGTAATATAAGGTAGGTCTACACAGCAAAGTTATTTTGAAATAACTAGCCTAGTGTCTACATAACATAGCTGCTATTTTGAAATAATACTGTTTTGAAATAATTTCAAAATAGCGGTTGGCTTATTTGGAAATTGGTAAACCGTATTCTGCAAGGAATAGCGTCTATTTTGAAATACATGTTTCAAAATAGGTGCTCTTAAGATGGGATAGATCCTATTTTGAAATAAGCCATAGTGTGCCCAATGGCTCTATTTCAAAATAGCCTCCATGTGTGTAGACACTGTATTTGGAAATAGTTGAGTGCTAATTTGAAATGTATAATAAAAGTTGTTTCTAAATAAGCAGTTGAGGAGTAGCTCTTCTGGAACAGCTTATTTCAAAATAAGCTATGTAGGTGCTAGAAGTTCTGTGTTCTTAGAAAAGGTTCACAGAGTTTTTCTTTTTTGTATCCAAGTCTGGATTTAAAAGGTTATATAGGGCTTTATAGTGGAATATAAATGCATAGTCCAGAAGTGTGGGTGTATAAGAAAAAATTCTCAATACATTAATTCTACCACTTGTTAACTTAATGATATTTCAAGCATTTGTTATAGTCATTTTCCTCAGTCTTGTCACTGAAACAGTGTAGAGCAAGAAAATAGACTTGCAGGGGTCCAGGGATTTGCTATAAATGTTTGAGTAATGCTGCACAGTCTGAATTGCTGAAGAATTACTTGGAGCCAAAATCTCCCTCGATGTGCAGAGACCCCAGTGGTTTCAGAGGGAGCTGAGGTCAAGGACGCGAGACTACAATGTATCATAAACTTTGCTTTTTTTTTTTTTTTTGTTTTAATTTATTTACTGTGTGAGTTACGGTCTATGGGAACAGCTGCACTGCAGATGGGAAGGGTAAGTCCCAGCTCTGGTAGACATACATCTGCTCGCTGTGGCCAAGCAGGGATCTCAATCCTATGACCTAGGTTCTCAGACAGGATTTCAATCAGACAGCTAGTCCAGACTGGCTCCCAACTTGCAAGGACGGGATACTATTTTTAGCTCTGTAGTTCATCCAGTGTTAGTGTGTGTGTCTGCCTGAGATGGAAATTATGCATGCCAGCTGCAGTGTGGACGTACCTGTGATGCTTTCTCGGGATGCCAAGAATTGTAGGTCGTCTTGTTACCTTCCATCTCCTATGTGAGGGAGTTTCATGGTTGGTAGTTGTCCACTCTTATCTGCTACCAGCCTTTCAGCCTAGGGTTGTCAACTTTCTATTCACACAAAATGAAACACCATTGTCCCGCCCTCTGCCCTGTCTCTTCTCCTAGCCCCACCCAAACTCACTCAGTTTCTCGCCCCCTTCCATCGCTTGCTCTCCCCACCCTTACTCATTTCCTTGCTCAGTTTCAGGGGGCTGGAAAGAGGATTGGAATGTAGGGGGCTGAGAGATCCAGCTGGAAATGCAGGTCTGGTGTGGAGCTGTGGTGGGGGATTTGTGATGTAGGTGGTAGTGCCAGGCTAGGGCTGAGAGGTTCAGAGTGCAGGAGGAGGTTCTGGGATGTGTTGTTTTCCCAGACACACGATTGTTTCAATGAAACTTTCACTGGTAAAGTGTGGCAGTGTGTATGAAATGGCAGAATAACCAAGTGGGTGGTGGTCAGGGCACTTGTCTGGTATATAGGAAACCCAAGTTTAAGTCCTTCCTTTACCTAGTTCAGAGCAAGTACTTCAACCTGCCTCTCCCTTAGTGCCCTTTGCATTGAGTTATGAAGTCCATTTTTCTTTTGGTCTGTGTTGTTGGAAGTGTTTTGCTTTAGGTGCTTATGGGACCAGAGAAAAACATATGTATATATATATATATATATATACACACTGACATTGAAGCCAGATAGTTTAGTACTGGATTGGGGGATTCATGTACCATACAGAATGGTAGACCAGTGATAGTATTGTTCAGCGTCTCCCAAACTTAAAACATTCACATACCCTTTTTGGGAATTTGGACTTATCACCATAGCCGCTGTCCCAGTGCTTATCTCCTGATATTTAGTAATTTATTTTCTGCCTCCTGCCCCTTGAAATCCTTTTGCGTACCCCTGGTGGTACACGGACCATGCTTTGGGGAAATGCTGGTATTGTGAGTTACTGCTTCTCTTCGTAAGAGGAGCTCAGAATGCTGCCATAAACAGTTATTGAAACAAAGATGAAAGAAGAAGCTGAGGTGAAACACTTGAACTTTCTTTTTCCTCTCCCTATCTGGTGGAAGACAGTTGGATTGTCAGCTGGTGGAAATATTCATGTTACTTAACCCAGTAGTTGAGATTATTTTAAAAATGTGAGAATTACATGCATTCATTTTGAATTTTATATCTGAAGGTATAATTATATCTGAAGGTATAGTTTCATATTCCTAATTGGTGTTATGAAGGTTGTTTTGCAGTGGCACCTAGTTGGTTACAAGGTTTTATTATATTGACGCATTGGTTGGAAGATAGTCGTCAATCAGATCAAAGGTTTTTTATCTAAGCTGCTGGGCTGTTTACATCTCCAAAGGGTTCTAAATTGTTGTAAATAATTCCAAACTTGTTTTTAAAGTAAAACTTCTAAGAGGCTTTCTTGGAAAAGTTTTAGATCCATCCTTGCCAGAAGCATGAGAATCAGGCGAGAGCACTGTGGTTATTTAATTGCCTCAGATATTTGTACTGACAAAAGCTTTCTGTATAATCAGGAATTTTGAAAACTGCTTCCATGAATCTGAGTTAAATTTGACATAACGCTTCTGGCATGTGAATTAAGGGCACTCTGAAGTTAGCTGCCTATTTGAAGCTGAGTTTCAGTTCACTGGTTAAATAATTCTGTTAAAACATTAAATGAACCTAGTTTTGGGTCTTGTATGTAAGTGAGAGAATCATTAGTGGAGATTTTTGGTCTTAGATTTGTCTTGCTAATTTGAGACAATAAGGCAAAAACATGCCATATTGCTCGTAAAAGCTAGGCTGACTTCTTTGTTTTAAAATATTGCTCCTTTGAGTTTTATAGTCTGAGTGTGAAAATTTGCAAGGCCAGTAGTCAAATTTGTTAAAGCTTATCATTCTCCTGTTTTATGTCCTCTGATTTGGATCCCCTCATTGCAATTTTTTTTTTTAAATATTGGGAGTGGCTTTGTTTCCTTTTGCCACCAGGTGCTGCTGGTTGATCTTTCTAGCAATGGATAAAAAGTATAGTATAAGAGAGACTGTCTAAACACACTTACAACTGAATTTTTCTGATAATACTTCTCTTCATCTTACATAAAAGGGCCTCAAAGCAGATGGCTTCTCAGGGAAACATATGAGGAAGGAATTATCTGACATACTCAGAATAGATCATATTTACAAATACAAGTTGCCCTCCTTGTTATATAATGCTTAGCAACCTAAACAGCTTGTGAATTACATGGAGACTGGGGTTTGAGAATTTAGTCTGGAAGCAGTGTTCAGTAATTTGATGTAACCAAGATTTTATTTTAAAAGCAAATTTTCATTACTTAAATAACTGCTTCTGTAGTATTTAGTTTAAAATATGTATTCTCGCCAAATAGCTCTCAACATGTCAGTTTGCAGTTTTGACACGAAAGAAGTTGACATTGAGCACTGCAGTTAGTCTTAGAGTGTGAAGTATTTGCTTTGAAATCAGACTGGTCTGGTCTTCTCTGTACTTGGTCAAGTGATTTAAAATGTACACTGCATGCTGCACTTAATGGTGCTATACTTTCCTTTAAACGATCTTGGGTCGAATGCTATAATCACAGTACTGAACACTAGCTCTCCTTAAAAATTGTTTCTCTCTTCTTATGTCAAATATAAAACATTGACTGACAGAATCAAAAGAAATTCAAAGTCTAGTATTAAGTCACACTAAATACATAAACTGGATGCATTTCAAACATAGAGTCCACATATAGTGCACCATTTATAGCCGCTTGATATAATTTTCCTTTGAGGATAAATCAAAACCCTTCTGTGCTCTTTGACTAAGACACATATTTGTGCTGAAAGAAATGTTCTTTATCATAAGGTGAAAGGTGAGTAATTGTTTTATCATGCATAATTGTGAAATGTTCACCAATGGATAGTTTTCTCTTGGGCCTCAGGCTTTCAGTTTCAATTGGCTCAAAAGGAGTATAGAGTTTAGGTGCACATCCTTTAAGGGGATTTTAGGCACTGCAACTGCAGGTGTTGGAGCACCTAACTTTCAGTACCTAGCCGAACAGTATAATCCATAGACACCGAATAAAGCAGCAACTTTTCCTATATACTTGAGGATTGAAGGAGAGAGAAACATCTTAGAGTAGGATCTTCAGAAACTAACAAACATTGTTAGGCGCATCTGAGCTATATAACAGCAGAAAAATGTGTCCTAAGACCTTGCCATTCATGGAGTTAGACACATCACTTCAGACTGGAGGGAAGAGTCGGTAGCTGCTTGGAGTCCATAGCCAGTCCCTTTCCTGAAGTTGAGTACTTTTAAGCTGTTGTTTAAAAGAAGGATAGTGCACATAACAATGAGAAAAATAGTTCAGAGGAGGAGATGTCCATTGTACCCTTCAGCCCAGAGGTTCAGGAAAGCCATTTCTGTTCCTTTTCCTGTGACTGAGGAGAAGGGATTTGAATGTTTCCCACCTCTCTGATGACTGCTTAATCACCAGGCTTAGATGAGGAGGAATTTATAGAATCATAAAATGCTAGGACTGGAAGGGACCTCGGGAGGTCATCGAGTCCAGCCCCCTGCCCTCATGGGAGGACCGAGTGCTGTCTAGACCAACCCTGATAGACATTTATCTCACCTGTTCTTAAATATCTCCAGAGATGGAGATTCCACAACCTCCCCTGGCAATTTATTCCAGTGTTTGACCACCCTGACACTTAAGAACTTTTTCCTAATGTTCAACCTAAAACTCTCTTTCTGCAGTTTAAGCCCATTGCTTCTTGTTCTGTCCTCAGAGACCAAGAACAAGTTTTCTCCCTCCTCTTTGACACCCTTTTAGATTCCTGAAAACCACTATCATGTCCCCCCCCTCAATCTTCTTTTTTTCCAAACTAAACAAACCCAATTCTTTCAGCCTTTCTTCATAGGTGATGTTCTCTACACCTTTGATCATTCTTGTTGCTCTTTTCTGGACCCTTTCCAATTTCTCCACGTCTTTCTTGAAATGCGGCGCCCAGAATTGGACACACTACTCCAACTGGGGCCTAACCAGTGCAGAGTAGAGCGGAAGAATGACTTCCCATGTCTTGTTCACAACGCACCTGTTAATGAATCCCAGAATCATGTTTGCTTTTTTTTTTTTGCAACAGCTGTTGCAAAACACTGTTGACTCATATTTAACTTGTGGTCCGCTATAACCCCGAGAACCTTTTCAGTCATACTCCTTCCTAGACATTTGCTTTCCATTCTGTATGTGTGAAACTGATTGTTCCTTCCTAAGTGGAGCACTTTGCATTTGTCTTTATTAAACTTCATCCTGTTCACTTCAGACCATTTCTCTAATTTGTCCAGATCATTTTGACCCTATCCTCCAAAGTGTTGGAATCCCTCCTAGCCTGGTATCATCTGCAAACTTAATAAGCGTACTTTCTATGCCAATACCTAATCGTTGATGAAGATATTGAACAGAACCGGTCCCAATACAGACCCTGCAGAACCCCCCTTGTTATGCCTTTCCAGCAGGACCGAGAACCATTAATAACTACTCTCTGAGTACAGTTATCCAGCCAGTTTTGCACCCACCTTTATAGTGGTCCCATCTAAGTTGTATTTGCCTAGTTTATTGATAAAAATATCATGTGAGACTGGATCAAATGCCTTACTGAAATCTAGGTATACCACATCCACTGCTTCTCCATTATCCACAAGTATAAGTTATCTTATCAAAGAAAGCTGTCAGATTGGTTTGACATGATTTGTTCTTTTCAAATCCATGCTGACTGTTCCCTATCAGCTTACCACCTTCCAAGTGTTTGCAGATGATTTCCTTAATTACTTGTTCCATTATCTTTGCTGGCACAGAAGTTAAACTGACTGGTCTGTAGTTTCCTGTGTTGTTCTTATTCCCCTTTTTATAGGTGGGCACTACATTTGCCTTTTTCCAGTCTTCTGGAATCTCTCCTGTCTCCCATGATTTTCCAAAGATGATAGCTAATGGCTCAGATACCTCCTCCATTAGCTCCTTGAGTATTCTAGGATGCATTTCATCAGGCCCTGGTGACTTGCAGACATCTAACTTTCCTAAATGATTTTTAAGTTGTTCTTTTTTTATTTTATGTTCTAAACCTACCCCTTTCCCACTAGCATTCACTAAGTTAGGCATTCCTTCTTCAGACTTCTCAGTGAAGACTGAAACAAAGAAGTCATTAAGCATCTCTCTGCCATTTTCAAGTTTCCTGTTACTGTTTCTCCCTCCTCACTGAGCAGTCGGCTTACCCTATCCTTGGTCTTCCTCTTGCTTTCAATGTATGTATAAAAAGTCATCTTGTTTCCCTTTATGCCCGTAGCTAATTTGAACTCATTTTGTGCCTTTGCCTTTCTAATCTTGCCCCTGCATTCCTGTGTTGTTTGCCTATATTCATCCTTCGTTATTTGTCCTAGTTTTCATTTTTTATATGATTCCTTTTTTTTGTTTTGAGATCTTGCAAGATTTCCTGGTTAAATCAAGGCGGTCTTTTGCCATATTTTCTATCTTTCCTACATAGAGGAATAGCTTGCTTTTGGGCCCTTAATAATGTCCCTTTGAAAAACTGCCAACTCTCCTCTGTTGTTTTTCCCCTCAGTCTTGCTTCCCGGAGTTTACCAAAATCTGCCTTCCTGAAATCCATTGTCTCTATTTTGCTGTTCTCCCTTCTACCCTTCCTTCAAGTTCTGAACTGTATGATCTCATGATCACTTTCACCCAAACTGCCTTCCACTTTCAGATTCTCAATCAGTTCCTCCCTATTTGTTAAAATCAAATCTAGGACAGCTTCCCCCCAGTAGGTTTTTCAACCTTCTGAAATAAAAAGTCATCTCCAGTGCAGTCATAGAACTTATTGGATAGTCTGTGTGTTGCTGTGTTAGTTTCCCAACATATATCTGGATAGTTGAAGTCCCCCATCACCACCAAATCTGGGGCCCTGGATGATTTTGTTAGTTGTTTAAAAAAAGCCTCATCCACCTCTTCTACCTGGGTAGGCGGCCTGTAGTAGACTCCTAGCAGGACATCACCCCCCGCCCCCTGCCTTTTTTTTTTTTTGACCCCTTTTAGCTAAATCCAGAGGCTCTCAACACATTTGTTTTCTATGTCTCTCTCCACCTCAGTCCAAGTGTGTACATTTTTAATATATAAGGCAACACCTCATCCCTTTTTCCCCGTCTATCCTTCCTGAGCAAGCTGTACCCTTCCATACCAACATTCCAATCATGGGTATTATCCCACCAAGTTTCTGTGATGCCAGCAATGTCATAATTGTATTTATTTATTAGCACTTCCAGTTTTTCGTGCTTATTACCCATACTTCTTGCATTTGTATACAGGCATCTAAGGTATTGATTTGATCTTGCCTCCCAGTTTTGCCCTGGCCCTCCTTTCTCTCTGCCATTATAGCCCGTGCTTCCTCCCATTTTCGACCCATCTCTCAGGTCTCCATCTTCTCTACTTACCTGTGGGCTTTGCTCCCCTGTCCCCATTGACCCTAGTTTAAAGTCCTCCTCACTAGGTTAGCCAATCTGTGCCCAAAAAGGGTCTTCCCTCTCCTCAAAAGGTGAACACCATCTCTCCCTAACAGTCCTTTCTGGAATAGCATCCCGTGGTCAAGGGAGCCAAAGCCCTCCTGGCAACACCATTTATGCAGCCAGGCATTCACCTCCAGGATGCAGCTGTCTCTGCCTGGGCCCCTACCTTTGACAGGAAGGATTGAAGGGAATACCACCTGCACCCCAACTCCTTCACCTGTACTTCCAGAGCCCTGTAGTCACTCTTAATCTGCTCAGTGTCACACCTTGCAGTATCGTTAGTGCCCACATGGATGAGTAGCATGGGGTAGTAGTCAGAGGGCCGGATTTGGATGCTCCTCAACTAGCCACCACCTCCTGCACCTGGGGGAGGGGCCCAGAAGACTGCATGTCCTGGGACATCAGCCAATGTCCCTTGGTGGGGGGGACCTGCTAGGAGCTTCAGCGTGGCCAGCAGTGCGACCGCTCTGCTGGTGGCAGCCAGCAGGGTTTCCAGCTGCTGCTGGTCCATGCTCATTCCTGCGGGCACTGTGTCTGTGGGGCTTGTGGCAGCTCTGCAGGCCTTGTGGTGTTCAGGCTGATGGTGTTGGGGAGGGGCCCTTTAAAGGAGCGGCTGTTTGTGGCCCTGGAAGGGCTTGGGCACCCTGCTACCCTGTCGGCGGCGTTTCCTGCCCAATTCTTGCAAAAGAGGGCATGGGTGTGTGTGGATGCTCTCTTTCGACATCCTGGACAGCCCCTTTGACATGGCGCATGGCCCTTTTGGCGGCGTTTGTCGATGGTACCAGCCCCAGCCCGTGTGTAGGCACTCCCCTTTCGAAAGAGCTCTAATGTAGACGTAGCTAGGAAGCAATCTAACATAGTCTTTTACTGAACACTTCTGACATTTTGTGTCAGGTCTACAGAATAACCTTTCTCTCATTTCTGTGCTTATTTCTCCCTTACCTATAATTTATTTCCCTGACTTTGCTAATTTTACACTTGCTTTCCTGTACAGTTCTCCCATTTTCTGTATTCCAAAATATTTTAATTGCTCCTTTCAGTCATCCCTTCTTTGATCATTGTCTCTCCGCACCTCTCCCTGAAAAAAAAGAAAAAAAAATACTAAGCTGTATGTCTATAGTAGGTAAAGTAAGTCGACTGCAGATATGCATATCTAGCTATGGCAGTTGCATAGCTGGAATTGGAGTATCTGCACTTGACTAACTTGGCTATCCTTACTGAAGAAGGTCGATACAAGAGTTTCTCCCATTGGTCTCCCTTACTCCTTGTGAGAATGGAGGAGTACAGGGATCAGCTGTGAGTCCTGAGAGGTCAATTTCATGCGTTCCTAACAGACATGCGAAATCAAACCCCGGAAGATTGACCCTGAGTGGGTCTGTCTTCCAGGTTAGTGTGGACATAGCCTGTGACTTCCATCACATTATAGTCACTGTCTTGTCCAACTTCTAACCTCAGACCTGCTCATCCTTTGTTTATAGGCCACAGGCTTCCAGGTTGGTAGAGTAACGGAAGCCACGTTTAGGGCTTTTTCTGGTCCTTTCCCTCATCTCCTGCTGTTATGTGGATGGACAAAGATGGAGATCATGAAGGGGAGTTACGATTACTCCCAGATCAACCTTCTTCCTTTTTCTCATTCAAAGAGGACCAGGAAAGAACAATGTTGGGGATCAGGCTTTAAAAGATACTCAACACATAGCCAATGACCATTTTACAAGGCTGCTTAAGTGCAACTAGCTGAAACATAGACATGTGGAGGTATCTATGAATCCCTGATTTTAAAACTTAGTGCAACACTTTGTCTTTCTGTAACATTGCAAGTTTTCTTAAAAAATCCTTAATTATAGGGAATAATTTAATGTGCAGCTTTATAAAGACATTTCATTAAACATGATGAAAATGGCTTTTAGATAAACGCTTTTAGATGAAAAAGACAAAGTCACAATAGAAATTTAACTTTTTCTGACTTGTAAATCTGTATATGATAATTTCTAGGTCATGAATTTATCAGCCCTCGGAAGACATTCAGCAGGTTGCTAGCCAGAACACTATCTGTAAGATGAGGGAAGCTTGAATTTCCTCTTCTGGCTAAGTTCCACAAGTGCTTTGTGTTTAATTTCCATGATATAACCACATGAGTGTCTCTTTTGTCTTCATTTTTGTCTGTAAACATATTATCGTGACCACCAGAAGTTAAGTTTATGACTTCTCTACTGTGGTTTAGGATATGCATAAAGGACAATAGTATAGCATCCCTCCTTTTGTATACTAAGTTCAGGCCCTGAAACTCTCTTTTTATTCGGAGTTTAGGTCTACCCTGCTAGAAGTAGGTCTGATACTGTATTGTACTGCTGTTCACACATGCATTAATAAAGTATACTTCAGAACAATTAAGTTTTGCTTTGGGCACTTTCTCAGTTCCCAGGGAGGTTCTCTGGCTGTCACCAGACTTCAGCAGTAAAAGTACGAGGCAAGAGAAGGTGCTTAGCAATCATCTGTTTTGAGATCAGCTAGGCATCAACTGTGGGACTAGGGTAAATGTATCTGAGTTTGCCCCAGCCACAGCACATTTTGACATTTCATCTCCCTTCCTCTCTCTGGGAAATCCTGTGGTAACTGGTCATTCGCAAAAGATGTTCTAAGTGAGATTTTTAGGTGTTAGTGTTACCATATCATGAATGCTAGGTCATCTGTGACTAATAATATTTATGAAATGGTTATCTCTATCATATTTATAATGGCGTGTTAAGGGCAATTTTTAAAAAATATCTTCTTCATATAAATATATAATTTTGAATTAAAGAAATAGACATTCTCAATTTACCTGCTTTGGAAGCCCCCATAAAAACAAATGTGGTTCTACTCAGATATTGCAGATTATATTCAAAAGAAACAAATCAGTAAAATGCAGATTGTATTGCAAGAAGAAAATATTTGTGTTAAACTTGCTCTGGAAACGTACTGCAGAGTATATATGTAGTGGAAGACAGAGATCTTTAATTTAGGCTTGAGCAAAATCCATTGGTTGAGGCTGTTACAAAGAGAGTTGATTTTTTTTCTTTTAAATTTTAAGTAGGCTTGAAAGATCCCAGAATGACAGCTGTGAATAGTTTTTTCAAATGCAATTTCTGTAGTATTGAATTCAATGAATTTAAGACTTGATAGTTTTCTTATAACATGAGGATTCTCAGCTACAAGCATCTAGGCTTCTGAACAGTGATTCAAACGATAGATCAGCTAGTATTGTAGAAGAAGACAAGCTGTTGTTTGATTATTATTAAGCAAATTATCTAATGACAAGCAACTTGTGGTTGCTGTTTGTGCCCAGCCAATCCAGTGTTCTCATACAAAGCACCACGTACCTACTCCTCATGAATTGAACTGAAAGATGAATTTCCTTTTTTTTAAGAAATAGTCCATTTACTCTTCCCTCCAACCATATTTTTGCACTTTGTGTATGTATCTAGAGCTTAGTGATTTGACTGGAGTGCCAATGTTCCAGATGTTACCCACCAATTCTCTGGCAGACCCTGAGGTTAAAGACATAATTAAGCCTGTTTAGACAGAGAGAGAGATGGCAACCTTCCTCAGTTATACTTCTTAGGGTGGACACCAAGTATCAGTAAATGCTGTGATTGTTGTCAAGAGCTTGTTATCTAGAAAATGAGTGAAATAATTTCACCCACAAAGGAGGGTGTGTTGGGATAAAGGCCCTACTGCAACACCATGTGGTTCATAGGACTCACTGACTTGCATGTTAGCTCTTCTTGAGTCAGATCCCTTCTTAAACTCTGTTTTTCCAGCAGTTGCCCTTGGATGATGCTCGGAGTCTTTTTTTCTGCCTGTAAATCCCTGTTTTCTTTCCTTTTCCCTCTCTCTGAGTGAGCCTTTATATCAAGGCATTGCAGTTTACAGAAGTGCTAGACAGATCCAAAATATTACAAGTCATTGTGTGGAGTAGTGAAATATCTGTTACACCTGCTGATTAGGTATCAATAGTCCAGACACTGGTTTGTAATGATGCTTCAAGATCACAGAGGACATGGTACTAGAACTCTGTAATGGCATCTCTTTGCCTTTGAGTTCAAGTCTTAATCTGATAAGACATTTCCTCTTAATGTAACCTTTTAAAATATAATATTTGTGTTAATTTGTGTTTCACACAAGTAGCTGAAGTGAAGTCAGGGCTGTCAGGGAGGCTGTGTTTTGTAAAACTGATACCATTGAAAGGAAAGGGCATGAAAATCTTCAATCCCTGTTTGAATCTCTTGCCTGTTATGGCAGAGAATGGAAATGGGAACCTGAGAGTTAAGCATCAGTGTCAGGACTACAGAAATTAAATTAATAGGTAACTATTTTTATTTATGGGCCGTATATAGCTCATTCAAAGTAGCATTATGTAGTAGAAGACTCTCTTAATTTTTAACAATTTTGGTATAAATGGTGCAGGTCTAATTAACTGAAATGGTTCTCTGATTAATACAGTCTGTTCATTTCCTTCTGGGTTCCTAATACTTAAGTTGGTGTATGCTATTCTCTTTTAAGTAATTGCTTGTTAAGTAATCACATGTTTATTACACTACTTCCCTAGTAAACTTGTAGCCTTGTAGACTATTCAACAATAAATCAAGAGAGTCTAGAATAAAAGAGAATACATATTTTGTTACATTTACTGGAACTTGAATTCATCAATAAAATATTTTTGCCAAAAGCAGTCTAAGTACTGGTTATCCATATAATTGTTTTATTCAAGGGGGAACTACAGTGCCAAGTGTAAAGAATTTATGAAATGAATATAATCTTTCTCTCAAGAAAGGGTTTTGTTAAGGATTTGAATTGTAAAGTGGTTGGAAAATGAATCATCAGTTTCTGAATTCAATTTGTTTGTCCCATGAAATTTTGAAGAGCATGAATCTTTGCATTAGTATGTCTTCAGTAATGTAGTACAGTAAATGCATCTTATTTCTTTGAACGTGTAAACAAATTCTAAAATACGAAAGATTCCATTTACTAAATTTGGCACTGATAAATGCATACATTGTGTCTTTGTCTACGTGTAGAACAGAATGTTCATGATATTAAGTGGAAGGGTAAACTAGATTTAAAATAAGCTGTTCATGAGTTCATTTAAAAATTATGTTAACATTGCTTGCAATTGTTTTGATCCTCATAGGGAAAAACTAATGAAAGTATGTTGCTATCTGACAATCCTATACCACTGAGAAAAAATGATATATTTATTAAGTGGCCTTATTTTTATATATCAGTATCAAATATACTTTCTCAAAATCTGTCTCCCCTCTCCCATTAGATCAACTTCTTAGTAACATCATGAAACCCATCAAACTCCAGTATTTGTTTTACTAACTTTGCATTTAGATGATTCTTCTTAGTTTACCTAATATAACTCTAATGCCACTGTTGAAGAGATCCATTAAAGGTTCTTTATTAATTTAATGGTAAAAATCTGATGCAGCTCTTTCAGGAGTTTGTTTGGGACATGTTTTGTTCTGGACCTTTAACGGATGGCTTAGTGAGTCCTCATTAGTTTGAAAAGTATGTAATATAATATTAGTAACACAAGTGTACTTTCACTTTACTGTAGGGGTTAAGTTTACAGGCACAATACCTAGGAAAAAATCAAAATTGAAAGCATGTTTGCCCTTAATGTACTCTATTTCATATTGTACCACATACAACACCGTCAATTAATTATAAGTGTTCCTGATTAAGTATTTTTAAATCAAATCTGTTATTAATTGCCCCCTTTTGAAGATTTTTTTTGTCAGTAGCATTATGAGAAAATACAAACTCATATGACAGGTCAAGTTAGCAATATAACTATGCCAAAATGTCAAATCTGCTTAATACAATACAACAATTTGATTGTGTGTTAGACACTTCTAAGCGTGACTAAGTGGTGGTAGGGCAAACGCTTGAACTATATTAGTTTGTAGTAATGAACAGCTGACTACATTTAAGAGGATTTTGCTGTTGAAATATTTTTAAAGTCACTGTGATGAGTAGTACGTAACTTTTTAAGATTAATGGCTGTTATTGTTGTTTAAAGGCTACTAATTTTATTTTTTCTTCTATTTCTCGTTAATATTCCTTCAGGGAGCAGCTTCCTCCCAAAATGAAATCAACTGACCAAAAGAACCAGAATCAAGGCTTTTAATATTTACCTATTTATTGTACGCCTTGGCATTCTTTCTCCAGAGATATGCTTGACTTTTTTTGTCTTGCAGTCTGGCTGTTTGCTGTGTCAACAGTTTGTCCCTAGATGCTGACTACAGTTTTCACTCTGCCCATAAACTATATTTTGCACCCACAGAGCTGAAATCTGTGCTTTTGTAGTTATTTATTTATTTATCTCTGCCATAAGTCTTATAAGAGGCTTGGTTTAAAATACTCACTAGCAGGGAACAGGAAGGGATTCTGCCCAATGTATTCTGTGAGGATTCTAATCTCCTTCCTTGGAAGCACCAGGGGTTGGAGATGGGATATTGGGCAGTGTGCTCCAGGGCTCTGAGGTGGCACTGGGCACCCTTTGGATGTGGGTCACTTGTCAGGATTATTAGAGTATATCTCACTTGATCATGCCCCTGCTATTGGCTGGGACTTAGGCACTGGCACACTTTTGGCCCTCCTATTGTCTGCACATGGCACATAATACTTTAGTCACGCTAATCTCTTGGGGTCTGTAATATTTCAGTCTCATTATGTTGGGTTTAATGTAAGGGTGCTGGTTGGGATTAGTGGCCAGTAACATACAGGGGATCAGGCTAGATCATCTAATAAGCCTGTCAGACATTTAACTGCCTTGGCAAGTCTATATGCAAAATACTGCATCAGTGCAACTGTGCCACTGTAGCATTTTAATGAGGATGCTCTACATTTGGGGCAATCAGTTATTTTTTGCCAAGTTCTAAATTTCTTGATCATGGGTGCAGACCTCACCTACCTCCCTTCAGGCCCCCCACAATTACTCTTCAAACTCCCCGATCACTTGCCAGCTCAAACCTGCTCAGAATAGGGTGACCTTACTTCCCTAAACTGACTGGCCTGAACTAACTAGCGTTGCTGCTTGTTCCCCTCCAGAGTTTGTCCATGCCACCAATTAAGCCAAATAGCAGAGGTGGAGGTGGCAGTGGGATGTGGGGGGAAAGGGGGGAAGAGGAATGGTGTGGGCTGGGATCTGGGTAGTAAAGCAAGTTATAAGTGAGTGCTTTGGAGCTTGGAGCCAAGAGCTGAAACTATTAGACTATGATATAACTAATGATGTGATGCCTCTCTGGGGATGGGATAGCAGAGGGTAGGGAGAGAGGCTTTGGGGAGTGGGAGGGACCAAGGAAACTCTAAATAGCGTCCCTGGGGTGATGGGGCTGGTGGAATCCAGGATGAAGCATGAGTGGATGTTTGGAGACAGACTGAGGTGGGTAAGAGGCCAGTTTGGGCATAGGGATAGGGGCACTGGAGACAACTCTACTGACTGGCACCGAAGGATGGAGGGTGATGAGCACACATGTCTGGGATAGGTTTGAGGGGCTAAAAAGGGGTAGGGAAGATAGAGGCTGCAGTGGGGGAGGCTCTAGGGGGGCCATACTGTGCTTGATGCTGATCAGCACAAGCAGATGCTGTAGGAAACTGTCAGGTACTTACGAACCAGCTCTATGGCCCAGAGAGTCCTTTGGTATCCCAGGAAAGTAGAGGAGAATTAAAATTGGGGCCTGAACAGTGCTGCTGTCTGATTGGGCTACAGAGGGAGCATATGACCACCCCATCATTCTCTGGCAGAAGCAGGGTGTAGTGGGGACACACAAAGCTCTCTGCAGAAGGGCATGGACTTGCACACACCTCTCCCCCCTCCACTGCCCATGGTCGCTGCTTGCTACCCCGAACTCTGCTGCTGTTGCTGAGCGGACTGCAGTGGAGAGTGGACGTGGCTCCAGCCCCAGTACAGCTTCAACCTCTGTCCACTGAAAGTGTCTTGCAGTACCGATTTGACCCACATTTCTCCTATTGAGAGCTCTCCTGTTGGTGTAATTAATCGTTCTCCCTGTGAGGTGGCAGCTTTCAACGTAGTACTGTCTACATCAGGGATTAAGCTGGTACTGCTCTACTGCTTGGGATGTGGATTTTTCACACCCTTGAGCAGCATGGCTATACTGATGTAAGTCTGTTGTGTGAACTAGAATAGGGTGAGTGGTGCTGCTACATTACTTCCTTGATTTTAATACTTAAAGCAGGGGGTGGGGGTAAGCTGTCAATTAGGCTGTCTACACTTGCGTTCCTCTTTCAGAAGATGCATGCAGATGAGGGAAATAGAAACTGCAAATGAGGTGCAGATTTACTTATGTGGCACCTCATTTGCATAGCCATTTTTCAAAAGAACACTTCTTCCCATAGCTACCACTTCACAGGTAGAAAGCTTGATTTTATTTAAAAAAAGAAAAAAAAAAAAAAGGGAAGAAGGGTTCTTTTGAAGATGGGGTTTACTTTCAAAAGAGCCACACCTACCCTGTTTTTCTTCTTTCAAAAGGAAGCTCTTTTGAAAGAAGATCTACAAATGAGGCACCAGATATGTAAATCTGTACCTCATTTGCATTTTCGATTTCCCTCATTTGTATGCCTCTCTTTTGAAAGAGGCATGCAAACGTTGTACGCACAGCCTCAGTGTTCTCTTGACTTTTCAAACTTCGTGTAAAATCTAAAGGGAATGGCAAATGACCAATTCAACAAGAAATGTGTGTATGAGCCACGTTAAATGAAAAATACATGTGGCAGGATTGCCTAACTACAAGCCTCACTTGTCATGATCCTGAGACAGATGGGTAATTCTTGCCATGACAATGTGCAAAGGACACATGAGGTTTCAATAGCAATCATTATTGTTATTAGGTGTATTTACTCACAGAGGGTTTGAGTTGAGCCAATGCTTGTAATACTTCTGAAATGATATATTTGTTGTATATATTCCCAGTACCTGGAAAAAGATTAATCTTGAAAATTCAAGTGACACCATCAGAGTGAATGCCATTTATTAAAAACACTTACCTGCGTTAAAGTAATACTTGAGATTATAATTTAGAACTCTTTTCAGTTTTAATAATTTGCATTTCATATTCATACTGCTTGTTTACTTTTCACTTCTGCCAGTTTGCACATTACACTTATTCTGGTCAGTTTTACATTCATTCCCAGGCTCTCCTGTACTTGGACACTGTGGAAGTATATTGCAAGCAGGGTTAGGGAATATTTTTTCCAGAACTGTTTTTTTAGTTGATTATAAAAATGCCTTATTTTAAAAAAGACATGTTTCTGCAAAACATACATAACCTTTATATCTTCCACTTAACCAACATTCTACTTATGTACCTTTTCTCCTTCCTAGGCACCATTGCTGAATTAATTGTCTTGGTCTACATGGTACAGTTCAGCAAGTGTAGTTTTCCAATTCAAAACATGGGTCTTCGTAGATATCTGGAAGCCCCTTGTTCTGCACTTAATTATTATTGTAATTAACAACCTCTTAATTGTGTAATAAGTCAACAGTTGTATGACTTAGAAGCTGATGAACACAGGAATAAAAGGCTGCAATTGTCATAGCTGCTACCCAGCTCTGACACAGTATGAATGCAAATACTTATAGGTTGTGTCTACACTGAAAAATAATTTTGAAGTTGCTTACTTCGAAGTGCAACCTCAGAGTAACAGACTTCAAAGGTTAGTGTCTATGCACACCCAACTTCGAAGTAGACTTCAAAAGTAAACTTCAAAGTAGGGCACTACTCCATTCCCAGGAATGAAATAAGGACTTTGAAGTTGGGCTCCAATGGAAAATGTGCGTAGACTCTCTGCTGGCTACTTCAATATAGTGCCTAACTTTGAAGTTAACTTCGAAGTTAATTCCTAGTTAAGATGCACCCATAAAGTTTATGGGTAAAAATTTCAAAAGTGCTGAAGGCCTATTGGCAAAAGTGAAGTGCTTACATCTGTTTTGAAAATGATACTTAGGGCAAAAGTATCAGAATTGGTTAGAAAAATTATGTTTAAAAATACATTCGTTGGTTTAGCTGTTGTGAATATTCTTTTTGTACCATTCACCGTGCAAAATATTACCTTAAAGTTGCTCTTAAATAAGAGTATTATGCAGTAGAGTATGTACTGTGTACATACTGTGTATTCAGAAGTTATGCAGATTTTGCTCCTATGGCCAGGCTATGCTATTTTTTTTTAAAAACTTCTAGTCCTAACCTGAATAAGAAAATATTACAAATGAGACTGCAGTAGATGTAGCTGCTTGTGTGTGTGTGTGTGATTTTACACACACACACACACACACACACACACACACACACACACACACACACACACACACACACACACACAAAATCTTGAAATAGTATCTCTGATAGGGTTTGAACTACCCCATTCATCTCAATGGAATGTTAACTTTGAACTCCAGTTACAGGAATTTATGTCAACAGAACTTATTTCTCTGCTGATCATTTTAACAACCAGATAATGTGCTGTCTCACATGTCCCAACAGTTTCCTAAACTTTCCCAGATGTCCAAAGCTCCGGCTTCAGAAATGACCATTTTCCCCAACAACTTCTGCAATGCAGCTTTCAGATCAACTTTCTTCAATAGAAAATATTAACATTTACTGGCATACTTTACGTAATGCAAACTTGTTCAAGAGAGAGATTGTTCTATTGTGTTATTCATGTTCATATTGAATTAAGTAAAAATCTTCATTTACAAATTATCTTAAGTTTCTACAGGCTACTTCAGTGGGTTGTCTCCTTCCCTGCATTGTTGTAGAATCCTGAAGTCTTGTCATGCTTGCATCATAGAATGTTAAATCTTGAAAATCAGATGTATGTACTTGACTGAATTGGCTACATGATGCTGCTGCGTTCATTGGTGACTGTGACATTATAGCACAGTATATGCCTTATCTGCAATTTGGAGTTGTAGTGAAGATTGATAAAGTGGGATCCAAAAATGCCCTTTTAAAATATCAGTATGTTTTAGACAGTTGTTTAGACTTGCTTTCTATTCTTGTTGACTGCTGAGCAATAAAATGGTATTATGCTTTGAATTTTTCTTAATGTGAAAATAGCTGGTTCCCAATTTAGAACATTATTATGATGGATGAGAGAACACTGTACATATTTCAAAAGCAGTAATTTTTTTATTCAGCAGCCAGATACCTCACAAAATGTGGCGACAGATGCTTATAAATAAGTTAAAAGACCCATAACAGAAAAAGATCACAACACAACTTTAAAACTGGGGGTTGCTACATTTACAAGAATCCAGAACTAAACCATCTGTCAGTTGATGTTCCAAGCATACTTTTCTTTTGAGTATGAAATTATGTATCCATTTTTCTGCTGTTATATTGCCTGTTAAATTGTCATTTGAGAAATTTGAGGAAGCATATGTGTAAATAAAGTGTGAGGATTGCTTTTAATCTTCTGGAATAATAAAATAATGCCTTTTTGTTTCTATATTTCATTATTAATGTTCCTATCTGGCATTGTAAAAGAGTGGTGGTATATACATTTGCAATTTGTCCATAGTAGAGTCCTGATAATAATATGTAGTTTTTAAGCTCTACATCAGCCAGCCTTCTGTGAGACAAGCAACACTACACCAGGAGCACATGACTTTGCTGATTTATACCAGGGGTTAAGAGTCGGTCTAGGCACTTGCATGCCAGATTGAACAGGCCAGTTTTCTGCGTAGGTTATTCAGAGTGCTGATTTTGGCTGCTGTCTTTAGCTATGTCTATATTAGCTGTAGAAGTCAACTGCCAATGTGCAATTTTAGCTATGCCATTTGTGTAGCTTAAAATTGATGTATCAGCGGTTGACTTAAATGTTGTCTATATGGAAGAAGATCAATGGGAATGTTTTTTCCCATTGACCTTTCTTAATCATCGCTGCTTGTAAGGAGTTCCGGGGTCGACTATGATTCTGGAAAGTGCTGTTTTGTGCATGTGCAAAACAAAACCCCGGAAGATTGACCCTGAGGTAGTATAGACTTAGCCTTTAAGTGGTTCTGGTATGATAGTGAGCTATCTGGTGTCGTCCTGAGGCAAACCAGGTTTGGATCATTGACCAGTGAAGGCATTTAGCATTGCTTTCTTCAGGTGAAATATACTCATAATCATCTTGGAAAAGCTTGGCTGCAGGCACCATTGACTACGGTAGTCTTCCATGAGCTTCATATTATTATTCAAGATGTTGTTTTGTGAGGAGGACTGAGCTTAGTAGCTGTAGCAGCTGTAAGGTTGATGACAATGGTTGACTGTATCCCTGGAGTTTTCATCATAAGACAACCTTTAATTCCTGGGCACTCCGAGAGAATCCTAGAAGGGTGGCAGGCTTAAGCAGATGTCATCAGCACAGATAAAGTTGCATAAAAACATAGCTGACAGATTATTAATGTACTCATTGAACAATGTCTGTTGAAGACATGAGCCTGCATGAAGGCCATTGATCTGACCTTTCCAAGAAATACAGCACTTTTACCCATGTGCACTTTTGCACTATCTGTTTTGAAAAAACTAACATGTAAAACTAAGTTTCTCACATTTTCACTAAGAATCACTTAATTAAGTGCGGCCTACTGTCAATTGTGGTAGCACTGTGCCTCTACAAAATCAGTGTAATGTTTTGAGGTGTAAGACTTTGTTTTCTTTATGTAACTTTAGTCCATAATTTAGATATCATTTAAAAATGTCTGTTTCAAAGGAGTGTAGTATAAATAAATGCTAGACAACAACACCTCCCAAAAAATAATCTAACAGTTACTTCTTTGGGTTTGCTCTGTTTGAGTCCTTGGTTGAGGTGATCCCAGCAGAGGAATCCGTACTGGATGTGCCTTGGTGTAGAACTTAGTTCCAGTTAAGGGAAACAGGAGAAGTGCAATAAGCTTGATTTTCCTGACGTGCTGAATATCCATCTTCAGTTAATGAATTTGAGGTACCCAAACCCATTCTTGCTGGTAGGAAGGAAAACTCTTTTTCCTCTAGGGCTTTTCTGGCCTCCATGAGTGATACTTTCCTTCACTCTACCCTCTGCATATTCAACCATTTTTTTTTGGTGGTGTGACTGACTAATTCTGCTCACCTGCCAGATATTTCTTATCTTTCAGTTGAAAGAATGCCCTCTTCCTTGCCATTATATGCCCACATTTTTTTTTTCATTTTGCATATCTTGCTGTTACCTGCCGAGTTCTGTCTTTTAAGCCTGTGGCATATTTTAGACTATAATATAGTTATAGATGATTATTTCTCTGTATTGCATGCACTGAAATCTTAATGATAATATTTTATTAATCTGTTAAGAGACACATCAAACATTTGGGACTAATTTTTATTACCTTTTTTCTATACCCACATTGCATATTAACATATGCTAATACTAATAAAACAGGTGAGAGCCCCTTTAAATACTGATTAGTTTTCTTCTTTCTTCAGAATGCATTAAAGCAACACAATCTAACCAATGCCAATATGCCACTTCGGATAGCATCTTTTCTCTTCACAGAGGCATATGCTATGCCCATGTCTTTCTGCAACAGATGTTTGCTCTGAAAACAAACATTAGTTCATTACTGTGCAGTCCTGAAGTTTTGTGTGACAGCTTGAGTACAGTGTTCACATTATTTCTGCCTTTCTGTGGTACTCATTTTTCATGTGCACAAACTTCAGCAGAATAACTGGAAAGTTCTTTTCACTCAAACTCTGAATATTAATGTGACACTGGCTGAAGGGACTGGTAACGATGTAGGCTTTGATAATGCTGGAAGTCATAAGCATTGAAGTGTAGCTTGCAATATCTTTAGTAGAGACGAAAATTGTGTCACAGCACAGTGATGCAGTAGAATTGAAGAGCAAACTTGCCAAGTTTTATTATCTACCTGACAAGTCCGTTTAGTTCATTCTGCTAGAATCTATCTACCTTTCAAGGCAAGAAAATGCAAGTTTCTAACGTTAATATTCAATATTATTTTTTTAAATTTAGACAGTTTAAAGAAAAGCACACTAAACATCATTCTTAATAGCCAGCTGAACGTAGTGTGGCAATACAGTACCTATATTAATAAATTTTATTCTGATACAGAGGTTAAAATGAATGTAAGACAGTGATTATGCAGGAAGTTTCATAGTTCATGAAAGGTATACAATCATCTCCATTAGTGTTTTGTATTTGGTTGTGATAGCTTGTGTATGGTGTTTACTTGGTAGCTGTATTATTGAACATTAACATGTATCCTGCATTGATAGATTTTCTACTGGAGTCTGGGAAGCAGTGAGGTTATTTCCTATCTATGGTAGCTTAACATGAGAAAGTCCTGACGTTTAAAAGTGACTTTTTTACACTAATTTTCTCCTCCTTGATAACAGGACAATTTTGTAGCCACTATTTTAATTATTATTCATTTATCGTGTGAGGTTATGATGGTAACATATATTAAATATTAGAGTTAATTTGTAGGCTTATAAAGGTAAAAGAGTTCGCTATTTAGCGGAACCACGTATTAGACATAAATAAGACAAAATGAAATGCAAGACCCAGTAGGTCAAACCCGCTAAGATCATAGCTTAACTGTTTTAGGCCTTGGAGACACAAAAGCGTAACAAAAGTGCCCAAAAATAACCAGCTGTCCTAAGATCATGAAAAAAGAGGCATGGAGTGATAAGACGGTGCAAAATTACCCAGAAAATTAATATTAAATAATAAAAATACTGAAGGCTTATCTATCTCAGACATGTCTTAATCACAGGATTCAAGCTGTGTGTAATGCCAATGAGAATAAAGGAAACTTACCAAGCCTATAGAAAACTGGGGTTACTTATGTTTCCAGGAGACACAGATTAGTAAGAGAAAAGAGGGCTGACACCTTCATAACGCATGCAGAGTGTAGGTGTTGGCAGATTCACACTATAAAAAGGGGGTCATGGGAGCCTCCAGCAGGAACCATCCCTCTTCTGATGATCAAACCGTGAGCAACCCATCAGACCCTAACACACAGTTGTCAAGCATGTGAGTATAAATATATTTGTAACTTGCGCATGGATCTGTATAGAATTTTTGTATGCTGGGTAATCATAGCTTTACTTAATACAACTTATAAAAATAGACTAAACCTTGAGCTAGTGAAGGTATATGTGGCCACTACCTCTGGTCTTTGTGTTTGTAGGGACTCTACAATTGAAACAAGTAACAGAGGTTACTTTCACTCTGGTAAGCTTAAAACTGTGGCTGCCAGAGCCAAACTCAAACCCACAAAGGAGTACCATCAGATGACCAAATTTTAGCTGTTATATTTGAAGTATATTTTCTAATCTTTCACATCTATCATAAAACCTGCTGTTGGTTTTGAAGTTAAAAAAAAAAAAACAAAGGTGGGTGCTGTTCTGCATGATATTTAAGCTATTTTGTTCAATATTTGTATTTATGAAATTTAAGGAATTCACAATGTAGGTAGAAAATGATACATATTCATAGTATTTGATAGCTAGGTTACAATACAGACTTTTAAGGTAATCGTTTTTAATGTAAATTTAAAATACGTGGCTGAAATCCTGCCTGTCTTCTTGTAAGATGTAGTCCCGTCATAGTGAATGAATCATACATCTGGAAAAAAAGGAGAGAATGAATTGATTCTACACTTAGGAAAGTATTAAGGAACTAGTATAGTGAAATTTTAGCTAAGTGTGTGTGTTATGAAAGAAAGCATTGAAATGAGTTTAAAACCTGATGACAAAAGGTGTTTGTTTGATCACATCAAAGCTAACTTCCTGTTGGAGCTTTTAGATAGCAGATGAAGTATTAGTCTAAAACATACAGCAGCGTTAATGCTAGCCTACACTGATGATTGGAACATAATTGTAAACATGTGCCCTTGACAAATCTATAAGAATATCAGTTTCAGTTGAATACAGTCACACCTAAAGTTAATGTTGTTTTCAGTGTAATTTCTGTTCTGTCTGCTGAGCTTAGAAATTCTCTGTTGGCCATTATATCACGTAAGTTCAATAGAGGACAAATCTCTAATAATGTAGCATATAAGAATTATCCACAATATATAAACTACCACTCTCTCTATAAAATGAGCATTATCCAGTTGAATAGATTGGTAGACTATGGAACTTTGGTATATTCTAAGCTTTGCCACTGAATTGCTCTGTGACCTTGTGCAAGTCATTTAAACTCCTTAGGTGAAATAGTGGCTCCATTTAAATTAGTGGCAAAAGTACAGTTTATTTGTGAGGTGCTGGGATTTCACACCTCTATATTGGTTTCCCTCCTGGTGGCAAAAGGAAGGGAAGTTTCATCATTGAAAGTGCTTTGAGGTCTGCAGATAGAAAAATGCTATAATAAATCCTGAATTAAAAAAACACGCATCTTGCAAATGACTAGACGTATGAATCATTTTAACCAAAGTGGAGTAAAATCACATACCAAAATTAATGTTGATGAAGAACAAGTCAATATCCCTTCATGTTGCGGTCCTTTGCTATATTGGAAATTGCCTTGCAGTGCTGTGAAAGACAAGAGCAAATTGTCCAGCGCACCATACTTCTGGTAATGTGCCACACCCGCTGTGATTTTTTTTTTATGTTGACTTTTAGAAACTTTTCCACTTTATGAATCCCTCAAACCTCATTCGTTTGTAAAACAGAGGTTCTACTGTCAAGAAACACTAAACATCAGTGTCATGGTTGTTTTGCCACAACAGTGTTAAAAACAAAATATGAAATAAGGCTATTGGTTTTGGTGGGTTCAGAGATTTCTTATTACCTGGACAATATGGGCATTTTAAACCTGTGTTTTAAAGAATGCAGCCTATGGTTGTACAGATTTTGAAAGTTGTTTTTTTTTACACACACTTCTCTTATTTGTCCTTCATGTTTTTCCTCTGTTCCCCTCACAGAACAGCTTTTTATAAAGGTGCTCATAATTTTTGAACTAGGAAACTGACTATTCTAAAATACTTTTTGAGAAGCAGCATGTAAAATTATACTTTTTAGTCTCTCGCTTTTGAATATCTGCTCCTGTCTTTTACTGTAGACTGTCTCCCAGTTTGGAAGGGTTGCCCAATCTGTCTGCCGTCTGACAGAGAAGTTGTTAGGTAGGGTGACAGAAGACAAATGTTCCTCTTTGTTAATCTTATTTCTCATAGGACTTGTCTACACTACCACCTTCCTTCGAAGGAAGGATGTTGATTAGGGTGTTAGAAGCCCTATAGCTTCAGTCCTAGGTGACAGATGCCTACATGAATTAAGATCTTTCTTGAAATTCTAACAAGTCAGACGGGATATCTGTGAACTTCCCAATTCTATCCATAGTTTCACTAGTTCTGCCATGAGTGAAATAACTTATTTTCTGTAAATGATAAAATGAAAAAGAATACTAGAAATGGGCTCTGAAGTAAGAACAAGAACATGGGACAGAGGATTCATATATTTTTCCAAGTCACAGGCACAGAATTCTCATTCTAAAACTGACCTCTAAGGGTTTAGTTGGGAGAGTCCTCAAAATATCTGCCAGCACAAGGGGGAAAACAGTTACATTTGTGCAGCAAGAGAGGAGTTGAAGGGAAGCGTACCACAAGCTGTACTTCTGAGTGAAGAAAAGGGGTATGGTGAATGGGAGTAGAAGGCTATGGACTTGTCTATACTACCACCCACCTTCGAAGGAAGGATGGTGATTACGGTGTTGGGAGTTTACTAATGAAGTGCTGCCATGCATAGGCAGTACTACATTAAGCCAATTCCACGCGCACCCCGCGCACCCCCCCCCCGGGCGACTTTGAGGTTTTAAACTTCGAAGTACCGGCACGCATCTAGCCACAGCTCACCCGTCGGTACTTCGAGGTCCCCTTACTCCTCAAAATTTTTTTCTCTTCCTTTTTACAGGCCATCAGTTCCCAGACACCCCTTAATATAGATAAATAAAATCACAAACAACTATTGTATGATGTGGATATTGGCATAAGATGCATGGTCTCCAATACATTGCTAATGGCCGATGAAAGTAGCAGGCTAGGCTCCAACTATATTAAGACTAAGACTTCCATGTGTACTGTTATAATCGCGATTTGAACAAACTGTGCTTTGGGACCTTTGTTTCGGTATTTTTGTTTTATACTATTTTTATATGCAGAAGTTACAAACAATCTTTATGAGGTGTTTTTGCCAATGCAGACCAACTAAAAGCAGACTGTCATATTTTAGGGAAGACTCCTTAAATAAAATATCTAACAAGTGGTTGGAAATTGGTACCTTTATCTTTAACTACTGATATGTGCCCACTTAAGTTCAGCAGCGTGGAGAAGGTTGGGTGTGAGAGACTAGTACAGTTACAAGCAAACTGTTTTGTGGATGGGACAAAACTTTGTTGATGCATTATTAGGAAAAGATGCCTATTGTCATGATGTTGGAGAAATATAGACTAGATATTATTAAGCCTGCATATTGGTGATAGTGACTGATCTTTGTTGGTGTGATAGCCGCAGTATGGTGATTATTACAAGGGGATGTGACCTACTTCTGATAGCTTACCATTTTTACAGACAGTAGGAACTACTGTTTTGGCTCTTTCATCTTTTGGTTTTGATAGAAGCCTGGGTAGAAAAATATTGTGTTGCCTATATGAATACATAAGAAATGCATTTCACTTTGCGTATGATTTATATGCTGTGTCCTGTTAAAGAGCATACTGTAGACTGAATAATACAAAGAAATTCTGTAGTAAGTAGGCACTTCACAACTTGCATTAGAATTTTAAAGCAAGACTTTCTTTCAGATGCCTTTGGTTAAAGGAATGCTTTTACATTGCCTTTTGGAGTTAGTATCTCCTTGAAGATCAAATTGTTTAGACCCTGTTTCATGGCCCTCATAACTGTCATCATTAGAAGTTCTTCATGGGATCTCTTCTTCTCTAAGGAGGAGCAACGCTTAAACAGTTTTGCCTTCAGCTAAATAAATTGTATGCAAAATATACATTAATATGCATTATTACTCTTCACAGCAAACTCTGGGACTAAGAATTAAATCCTTTCCACAAAGTGAATTCCTTATCTTAATTACGGGATGGAAAGATTAAGCAAACACCTTAAAATAAATCTGTGTGTGTGTGTGTGTGTGTGTGTGTGTGTGTGAGAGAGAGAGAGAGAGAGAGAGAGAGAGAGACGTGAAACCCCTCATCACTTGCCCCAGTCCAGAGTCCTAGCTGAATTCCTCATTTCCTCCCGCATCCCATCCCAGACCTGAGCCCACTCCTCAACTCCAGCCTGGAGTAGGGTGACCGACCATCCCGTTTTGGCTGGGACAGTCCTGTATTTCAAGTGTCAGGAAGGCGTCCTTACTTACTTTAACAAAATGTCCCATATTCACTCTGCCTGCTGAGTGGCCCTTCCCCCAGGTCAGTGCATCTCACAGCTGCAAGTACCAGGTGCTGGCAGGAGAGCAGGTGTAGCATGTACTGACCGGCCAGGTGTGCAAGTTGCAGCAGGAGAGGGAGCCAGCACTGCTGTGCTGTAGGGTAAGGCAGGCTGTGTTTGGGGGTGGGATGGGGACCATGTGTGTCCCCCACTGTCCTTTTTGCTGCCCCTCCAGCCAGGGAGACTCTTCCCCAAGGCAGGGTTTTCAGCCCTGTTCCCAGCTGCCGACAGCTCTGGAAAGGCAGGAACCTCAGCTTCGGGACTGCAGTCCCATTCCCAGTGCCTCGCAGTGTGGAGCAGCTACGGAGCACCCCACCTGGGGTGCAGTAACTCCTGCAGAGCAAACACCTCTGGAGCTTGGAAGCTCCCCTGCAAGAAGGCAGCCCCAGTTGGCAGCAGCACGGGGCAATGAGGGAGCTCCCTGTAGCAGGGAAGCAGCCGGTTCCCAGCACCCTGGAGCGTGAAGTAGCTGGGGAGCCCTTCAGTGTGTGGCAGCTGTGGATGAGCCCTTTTCTACCCCTCCCTGGGGCAGCAGCCCTACTGTGTCCCACTGCTTGGGGCAGCCAGGGAACCCTCATTGTTTGGAGAAGCCCCCCTTTGCACCCAGCCCCCCTCTCAGGTGGGCTGCATTACTGGTGCTCCATGACTGGGCAGCCGCCCCACAAAGCCAGGGAGGACTCCCTGCAGGCTGCAGTCTTTGTCACTGGGGTCTCCTGCTTCTACTGGGAAGCTGCAGCCCCTAAGTCCAGGACTACCACTACAAGGCAGAGTTCCCTGTCCCCATCCAGTGTCCCACTGTGGGACAACAGCTGGGAGTGGCAGGGCTTAATCCTGCATTCCCCATGTGCTCCCTGTGGAGGAGAAGCCTCTGGAGTCCATGGGGCAGAGTCAGGGCCAGATTAGCCTTCTGTGGGCCTGGAGCTCAAGCATTTATGTGGGCCTTAAGTAGAGGCAATGGGGCATGGTTCAGGATCAAGAGGCAGGCCCTGCTACAGAGCAGTAACCATTGACTTATAAATGGTGCTTTTTTCCTAAGAAGAAAGGTGTGGTGAAACTCAGTCTCCAAACCACTCCCCTTGGTGGCTTAACTCCTCTTGTCATGCGGGCCCAAACTGCCCCCTCCAACCCCCACACTCCTGCATGCCTCCAGACCACGCCCAGGCTTAACCCCCCCAATCCCCATTCAGACCCAAACCTCTCGTAGGCTTAACCCCCTCATCTCTCCTCGCACGGCCCCACCCACCCCTATACTTAACTTCCCACCCTGCTCCTGTGTGGTCCCAAACCATGCCCAGCCTTAACCCCCCCCACTCTCTTGCACAACCCCAAACCACCCCTAGGCTTAACTCCCTATCCTCCACATGCAGCCCCAAACTGCCCTTAGGCTTAACTCCCCACCCCGTGCGGCCCCAAACCCAGGATTCACTCACCTGCTTGCACAGGAACTCCACATGCTGCTGCTGCTGCTGCTGCTGCTGCTTCTGCTTCCTGGTGAAGTCCTCTGGCAGAGCAGCAGGAGCAGCTCCCAGCGCCCTGCCAGGCTGAAAGACTAGCACTCAGTGTAATTGGTATACTGGCCAGATTCCTCCTGCCATTAAATTGAGTGCCAGTGTTTCAGTGTGGCAGGCAGGTCAGGGAGTGTGAAGAACAAGTGTTGGGAGCCACAAAAGGCTCCTTTAAGAGCCACATGCAGCTCAGAGATGCCCCACCCAGCACCAGCTTCCAATAGGGCAGTGCCCAGAAAAAAGGTGGTGGAACACAGTTCAGCTTTGTTCTGCCAGGAAAAAAAGCCCTGCTTGTAAATATATATTTTAATTTTTGTTATCTATTCATTTTAAAAATGTAGTATTTCTTTTTAAATGGGTGTTCAGTAAACAATGTTATTTTGAATGTTTTTATGGCATAGGTTTGATTGATTTCCATTGAACTCACTAAAGTCCAAGGAATTTTACCAGGTGTCCCATATTTGGCATAGGGAAATATGGTCACCCTGGCCTGGAGCCCCATTTGCGCCACAAGCCCCTCATCACTGGTCGTAGCCCAGCACCCATACCCTCAACCAGAGCTCACACATGCACTTCTGTTCCAGATCTGACTCCTCTGTTGCACCCTGAATCCCTATTTCTGGCTCCACCCCAGAGTCCAAACCTCCAGCCAGATACTCACTCACTCCAACACATCAAACCCCTGCCCCAGCCCAGTGAAAATTAGTGAGGGTGTAGGAGAACATGCAGTGGAGGACAAAGGAATGGGGAGAAGGCATGGTTTCAGGGACAGGACAGGGCGTGAGCGGAGCAGGAGATGGGACAAGGGTGTTTAGTTTTGTGCAGAGTAGGCAACCCTAACTTTCCAATTTATCAAGTTGAAGTTGCTGCACTAGCTTCATCTCCCTAGCAGTTGGTTGCATGGATGCCATTTCCTAATCTCCCTGGTATTTCTCTGAAGACAGGGCTATACGCTCCTTTCTGCTGCCAGAGAAATTGTAGTAAAGGGAAAGATTTACCAAAGGCAAATGGTTTCTCGGATTCCCTGCATAAAAATACACATATACATGGGGTGTTTTCCTCATTTGTGTGGAAAGAAAGACTAAATTGTACTCGGTGCTATGACATTTGAGATTGGGATCCTTACACCTTCATGATGGCAGAAGGTTTTCTGAAGAATATCACCTTCTGTTTCTAGTTTGTTTTTTTTTTCTTTTCTTTTTTTAAGGTTAGAAAACACCCGCCAACATGTACCTGTCTATCTTCTAGCAGCATAGTACTTAAAAATTATATTGATTTGCGCTTTGAGATTTAGGGGGTGGGAGAACTGAGACTGATTTGATGTTCCTTCAAGACAGATATTGATCCACTGGGTGATTGTTTATGTTCTGAGGTTCCAATAAAATACGATTTGGAGAAGTAGTGAGCAGGGAAGAAGGGAATGAAAAGACCCAAGAGGTTTAAAATGAGGATGTAAGAATAGAAGTGTATTTTATAACCTTTTTTGAAAAATACTTATGGAATGCAGGGAATATGTTTGGGGTGTTTTGGTGCAGGAACAAGAAGAAATGGCACAAAAAGGAAGAATTAAAAATGCAGAAAGAGTCAAAAAGAGTACCTGGAACAGAAATGACTTTTTAAACTTTAATATGACTGCGTCATAACATTGAAGCACATTTTCTAGATTTGGGTAATAAAATTAGTCAAAAGATGACAAGAGCATAATCAATGCACTAATGAAAGCCTTGTTCAGACTTATACTGGACTGTGCATATCTGATTTGATTTCAGGTTTGATGTATTCTCAGCTCAAAGTTCATAATGGGAAAATTAGCAGTATTCTGTCACATTTTTCCTGTGCCTTCTGTGTACTTTGTTTTAATCTGAAGTACAGTATAGTTTATTAAGAGAAAACACTAGGAAAATGGTTGCCATGTTTACCTAATTCTGCCTGGATGTGCAGTATAAGAGTATAATTATGGAAAAGTATAAGATTTTCCCTAATAGGACCATAACTGTTCGTGCAACTTCTTGTTTGTCTTCAACTTATTTGGCTTGACAAAGATATCCAGAAGGCCCAGCAGGAAAATCACATGGCTTGAACAATTAGAAGCATCCACATAGTGAGATCCAGATTGTAAGTCACAGCTTTCCATTCATCTTTTCCTCTTGGGAGAAAACATATCATGTAAACATCTCCGCCTGTCTCAGCATTGCGGAAATGCTACTTTTAAAGTCCTTTTATATCTATTACTCTGTAGTCCTAGTAGCAGCAGTAGTAGTAATTGATAACAATACTGCTCTCACACATTTTTTACCTCTATATTTGAAAGTGTAATATAAAGGAAAAGTATCTTTTAACCTTATTTTACCATAGAGAAGACTGGATGGTCTCACCTTCACAAAACCCTATTCGTGGTTTGGATCAGCATGTAATAGTAGCTGAAGGTTACCTTTGCAGGTTATCTTCTAGTCCCAAGGAAGTTCTTGCCCGCTTTTGCTGGAGGGGTCACCATCTTACTGATTTAGTCATTGATCTTTATTACGGTTGGGAAGCCGGGTCCTCACTCATCCTCTCACATCTGCTGTTTGTCCTTTGCACTGACTCCTGCACCAGTGTCCTCAGTGATAACTCTTGTAGAGGAGCTTTATGTACCACCTCTTACAACAAAATCCATTCTATCTTTTGTCATGGAGTCCCTTGTGTCATCTCTCACAGCGAAGTCACCTTTGGAGGGGACCTGAGAGTACGTAAGGCCAAAGTCTTTTCGGGCTTTCAGAATTGCCATATATATGTGTTTGTGATCCTGGGAAAGCAGTTCTAAAAGCACCATTATTACCCTTGGTGTGTTTGGACATTTGTTGCCCATCTCCAAGGACAAGCTCATGGCAGCTTGTTCCTCCAGATCAACTGCTAGCCCTTTCTTAAAAGGCAGGTGTTCCCCCATCCCCATCTCTTTTATGTTTTAAGCTCTTCTCTAGAAAACCTAGATCGATAAACTTGGAGTTCTGGACACCAGTAATTCTAAGCCCAGTAAATCCCCTTATTAAAAGGGGCACCTTTGTTCCTCTTGGATTCAGTAACTAGACACTGTGGATCTCTTACTTACCATTTCCCAGATTCCAGGAACCCCATTGTGTGAATATGATACAAGTGCCCACATCTTAAAGTCCACCTATCTCTTTCCTTTCTGGACTGGGTGACTAAGAAAGAACTAGACCATGACATGCCCAGTATATCTATTCTCTTTTTTTCAAGGGATGGTCTATGGCCTTACTGACTTCATAATGTTTATCGCTATCTCTGTACTGATAACCCTATATTTAAAGCTCAGCAGATCTGAACATATAGGCTTGATTTCTTCAGATGTGGATACAGTTTTATTGTTCACCATCTTTGCATATCCAATTTTCCTATTCACATAGGACTCTAGTGCAGTGGTTTCTCACTGGGGACCCATGGCCCCCCAGTGTTCTGTGGTTTTAGGGAACTGATGCAGGACAGAAACCCACAGATACAGGATCCCTCATGGGGCTGATGGCCACGAACCATGAGAAACAAGCTTGCAGTCCCCCCACCCCACCCCTGTTTGAGAACTGCTGCTGTATAGTCCTGTGCAGATTAAAATAAAAAATTGGGTCTGCATACAGTGCAGGTGAGAGTGCAGACACACATTAGAGGTGAAGTGAAGGTCATGGATTGGGCACAATTATGTGGATTGTACGAGGATCTAAATTTTTGTATCTGCAAAGGGCTCTTCCTATATTCTCTTCTTCCATCCATTAGAGTTCGTCTGTCTCTCATTGAAGCACACTTACGATGCGTGATTGGACACTCACTTTCATGGGTATGATAACCCTTCTTGGGGGGTAGCTCTAAGTTTCATACATCCCTGCCTTTCCCATGGTTCAACATGCATTCAATCCACCGAGTTCTTCCAGTTCTGTACCACTGTTCCCCTAGTTCAGAGGCACCTTTGCCAGCCTTCTCTTATGACATCTCTGAAGGGTTATTTTACTGTTTGAAAATGCATTTGTAATACATGCAAAGAGCCCAAATAGAGGCAGAATTACAACTCACTTTTATAGTTTTTTTCTAAACTAATTTTACTGAACTGAATCGTTCGCCATGTGAGTTGGTGTTTTAAAATTTAGTCTTCAGAAGACTACAGCATTCTCAGATGCAGATGGAAAAATAGGAAGGATAGAGGTGCCACCAGTGGCTGAGCCCTTTGTAACGGCAGGAAATTGGTTGAGTGATATTGGCCAAAATGATTGTAGTTGACAACCCCCACTTGATGTTGCAGAGAGAGGCACAAAAATCTCCAAGATTTTGGCTAATCAGACCTGAAGGAAAATTCCTCTCTGACTTCAAATGTGGTAGTTGATTTAACCCTGAGCGCAAAAGCACACACAGCAAACCCTCTAGGACCCTAGGATTTACTGAAGTACGTCAGACCATTTGTCCCATCCCATCAAGTCTGGTGTCCTGCTTTTAGCTGTGGCCAATATCAGATGTTTGGGAGGAAGATTGGTTGCGGGTAGGACAAGTCATCTGGCCAATTTTGAATTGGACGAGATTTCTTTCCTGACAGGACCACGAATGTCGCCAGACAAGAGAGCACTGTGTTTGAGAGGCGCAATCCATAGTGATAGAGCTTTCCTGGTAAAGCCATGGAAAAGCTGATGGGACAGAGATGGTTGTCAGAAGTATGTCATATCTCTGATGATGTGGAGAGCAAGACATGAAATTCTTCCCTGGTGAATATTTGAAGGCAATGTTCGAAATTCTGTATCTCCTTCCCTTCTGCCATTGGTGCCTGCTTTCAGAGTCACAGGGTAATCCAAGTCACACCCCCCTCTGCTTGGATTTATTTTCACTCTACCTTACGAATAAAAACCACTTTCATGAGTTGGTAAGGAAAAGCCTTTCTATTTCCCAGAGTATGCCAAGTTTTATCCATCCAAGAGATGCCTTTCTATCTTGTCTGAGTGGCATTTATACATCATGATTTATCCCAGGTGCTCCCTCTCAAAATAGTTCTGACAAGTACAGAGAGAATTGTTAACATTGTGGGTGAAAAGGAAAGGTTCATTTTCGTTCTGTGGCATGAAAGAGAGAGATTGTGCCTCCCTCACTTTTCTCCTTAAATAGCACCTTACTCCACAAGTACTGCCAGTCTTTTCAATAGCACCTGGTGTGGCATAAGGTACGACTCCGCTAGAGTAAGGATTGCAAATGCTGGCCTTCGTACAACACAGCAGAGATTCATAAATGTGTGTGACATGTGCCTCCACAAATGGACAGAGGGCAGTAGTGTGGTGAGCACTTTCTTATACAAGCATATTATGTTGACTAGCTTATTTGGAGTTTTTCTTTGACTATATTAGTTTAATTTAGTAGGGGGCTATCATGGGGGAAAAACCATATCTGGAGTGAAAAAGTGACTCATAATAAGCACCTTTTCTGCCAATGTGTGGGTTATTCAGAGATTATGCCAGTAAAGGAACAGGCCTGTGTACACTGGATACTTAAAGAACTGTGTCAGGAATAAAAAGAAACACAGTCTGACCAAAGAGGAGTTGTTTAAGGCAACCAGACTCAGAGACAGAAACTACCCCAGGGTGTCTGGAATTTAGACCTGCCTAAGTCACCATGAGGTGATGGTGAACGTTTAGGTAAAACAAATGTGTGTAGACTTGTAAAATCCTCTTTTCACCCTCAAACAGTTGTTCCAGATGTTAAAATAATACTTCTGTTTGAAGAAGCTGTCTGATTGTGGGATGCACCGCTGATTGCAAGCATCTGAAGGGAAGAACCACACACCTAGCAGTTCTGACTTAATTCAGGATAATGATGGTTAATATGCAGGGTACTGTAGGTTTTAGGTTTCCATCCTAGGATAGGTAAAAATGTGATGGTGATGGGAGGTGCATTCACAGAGATGAGAGACGGGGTAGAGGTGCAGCTACCCGTCTACCCATGGCAGGGATCTTGTAGTAAAAACCTGTGATGAAATATGATTAGAAAAAGATCTAGCTTCTATTCCTGATGGTAAATTGCTATTTGTCTTTGTGCAAGTTCTAACTGTAAAATTATGGTGTTTACCTATACCAAAAAAATGATGAGAAAATTGTGGTATCCTGTGAGTAAGAAGTATGGGAGAAACACATGGTGGTGAAAGTGTGTGTGGCGGGGGAGGTTTATGCATATAAACATCAAAACTGTGGCCTGCACGAAAGTATATGTAGTAGGAACATGAGGAACTTCTTACAATCTATGTTCGGGAAGAAAATCTTGGTTCGTGTTTGAGCTCAGCTTCTTTCAAATAAGGTTATAATTAAGCAATAACATTAATGAAATGTGAGTTAGTGCCCCACTGTCTGGTGCTGTCAGATTCAGACTTAGGGCAAAGCCCAAGGCATTTATTTAAAATTAACTCTTGGTGCCTTGCTTCAATTTATAGCATAGAAATAATCGATTGCTGAAGGGAAGACAAAGTTAAGATGTCTTAACTTTCTTGTTCTTATACTGAAATGAAAATTGTAAAATTAAATGAATGCATTTTAAACATAGTCCCTCAATTACCATCAGAAATTGTCGAGAAGCAGCAACGGCCAGATAATATGGAGCTGTCAGGCTCTGTGCATTTTAATTAATATTTAATTTATGGAATTAAACAATATATGTTAAAGAATTAATTGAAGTTGATGTAACTTCAATTAAGATGCTGTGTTTTTGTAAAATGGATGTTAAATGCAGTACAATGACAGCTGAGCGTAGTATTTTTATGGATCGTATGCACTGCAAGCTATTTTGTGATTTAGTTATATTTTTATCATATTTGCTATCATGAAAAATGCTCCAGTTCTTGCAACTGAATCTGTTCACCCTTACTGGTTGACTTGTAGTCTGTTTCTGTTAGTAAGAGTTTTGGGAACAGTAAAATAGTTACATCTAGGAAAGAGAGAGAGCAGTTACATTTTTTTCAGACAACTTATTTTTCTGTGTACGGTGCTTAAATCTGGCAGACTTTCCTTCAGATGCCTTCAAGTTCTTCCCTTTTTCCTGAGCTTATTTATTCAACTTCAAAAACAGCTATAGCTACCTTTTCTTAAACTTTTCTGCTCCGTGACTTGAACCCCATCTAGTCTTCATTAAAGTCAATAGAGAAACTCCATTCAAATTCAGTGGGAATTAGACCTTGTCTCCTGATCAGATCACAATGACTTTTCTCCTCTTTCCAATACGTAACAGTCCCACAATTGAAATGAGACCTTCCACATCTTAGCTTTGCTGTGCCTTCTAATTTTACTGAAGTGGTAACATACAGGTAATAAATGAGGTTAATCTACCAAGCAATATGCCAAGTTCTTTTTGATAGTTGGATAGTTCTTTTCAATATATTTCCCTGTCCATTCATGAGTCTTAAAATGTTCTGTTGTGAACTCTTTTATACAGTTGCTGTGGGAGTTTTATAGTGGAGCAACTTCAGGTGGGTTGCTTGTAGCATGTAGTGTATAATGTATTTGAGTTTCTAGTTCTCTTCCTTCTAATTGGCTAAGACAAACTCTTGCATGTAGGGCTTGCAAGGTTATTAAATTATCTGGAATCCTGAGGCTTACAGAAATTATTTCTCCTTTGACAGCTGTAACTGTTCATAATCTTGTGACACAACAAGTTTGTTCTCCAGGACAAACTGCACAAAATATGCATAGAAGAGGATATGTGCTGTCACTCAATATGCTTTTCCACTAGAGAGCTGGCTGTAAATAAGTGCGGGGATTTTCATTTACTTAGGTATGCAGGAGAGATTTTCAAAAGCATTCAGTGTTGACTTAATTCTGCCTCCATTGCAACAAATAGGAGGTTTACAACAGGCTTCAGTGGGAGGAACATTTGGCCAACATTGGAGGCTTTTGGAAAAAAAAAAGTCACCCTTAATATTAATTATAGTTATGCACGACACGATGCATACACTTATCATATTATTCATTATATATGTTTTCAATGTTACTCTGTGGCAAATTTAACCAGGAAAAAATAATTAATTTGAAAATAATATAGCACAGGGGTATGCAACCTGCGACTCCAGAGCTGCATTCAGTTCTTTAAGAATTTCTTTGTGGCTCCTGATGCTGTATTTGCAAAGTTTGAAAAAAATCAGAAAACCCTTCTGATTATTTTTGATAAACAGTGAGTATCTAAAAGCCCAAAAATGAAGACCTCCTATATAAACAGTGAACAATATGAGATCTCAAAGCATTCAATAATTCCCCCTAGTGTCCTCCAGAGAGAGAGGAGGTTCAGGAGTGACCGTCAGGAAGATAGTGGTACAAACACATATGTGAAGCGTGAGGAAATAAAATATGTAAAAAGTTTGTGACTGTCCTGCAGTAAACATGCATCATATTAAAAATCATTGTGTGTGTGCTGTTCTTAAAATAAGAGTTACAAAAAGTGTTATTTGTTTAGGACCCTCTAGTATTCACATGCATTGCGGCTCTTGAATTACTGAGGTTTTTTACAAAATTGGAAAAAATGGCTGCTTTTGCCTGGTATAGTGAATTACCATATGTAGGCTAATTTTAATTTTGTTTTTATTTTTAATTCAGTGTAGTTATTTTTGTCTGTTTTATTTACAAATTTTGCTGTCTGCGTTATGCACACTCAGTGATGGGAATGAAAAAAATTAAGTACAGGTTTATCCTATGCTATTTTTAAAAAAAATGAATAGCGCAATGGCTGGTGAAAAACTGGTGCATAACTTCATTTCTCTATGGAGAGAAATAAATGGTACAATAAATGTATGAAGTTTCAAAAATGATTTTGAGAATAGGTTGGAATCCGGGGTTAAGCATTATAATTACAATTTTCTCACAGACTTACAAAATGTCTGGACAGGCTTACCTTGATTTTGAATGGCACAATTTGTTGCTTTTCATTTTGATGGTAAGCAGCATGTAAAATATTACATTGGTAGCTAATAATTTTGCAGCATTAAATAGAAAACTTGACAGGTTTCTGTGTGCTTTAATATTTTATGCAAAATTTTGTGAGGAAGTGGCCTACAGCTAGCTCTGAACATGTTTCTTGAATATGGTATTGGCACTCTGAATTTCTCCTACACTTCAATGCATTTGAACTGCTCTTCTTAGCACAAACCCTCTTTAAAAGCTGATTTTGCTTTGTCCTGAAAGTCGGTGGTGAAGGAGCAAAATATCTTATAAAATTTGTTTAGAAGCCTTTCATATTTCAAAAACACTTCCAGGTGTTGAAAGGGAACATTTGGTATTTTTAAAAAAAATTATTTTTAAATGTTTTTTCAGGCATCCAGTTTATTAGTAAAATGTCAATAGTGTCATAGATTTGTTTGTAAACAACTGAACTAATTGTATATGCTAAGGTAATTAGGTTTTGGATTATTAGATGTTCAGTGTGTCTATCTGCATTAGTAATGACAGTAATTGGATGTGAATTGGGTTATAGGCCCAATGCCTGGAGTAGCTGGCAACTATGGTACAGTGGAATGGTGTTGAGGTGCAGGTGGGTTTGGATGCACTGCTAGAGCTGGGGTGAAGCAGAGTTGGGGTTCACTTGGCCATTGGCAGAGCTGCAAGGGGGAGGAGTTGGAGTTCACTGGCACAGCTGGGGGCTGCAGGATGGTTGGGATGCACTGAGTGGTGATGTGGGAGGGCCCTGGAGTGCAGGCCGGTTGAGGTGCACTGACAGTTGTGAGTTTCAAGGGTTGGGGGACACTGGCTGAGCTGATGGATACACAGGAGGATGCAGGAAAGTATTTTTTGAAATTCTCTGGCTTCCTTGTTTCTGTGAGGAAAGCTCTCCAGATAACATAAGTTGCCACCTGCATTTGTCTCTTCCTGCAATTGAGTGCTTAGGATGGTGCCTCAAGGAAGCAAACAGTTGGAGTAATACCTAGGCCAGACAGAGTTAGGAGAAGTGTTAGAATAACACAGTGGACAGCATCTGGCGAGAATGTTTTTTTCTGAGGAAATTCTATTCTTCCTTCGTTCCAGAATGCACGTTCAGAGCAGAGGGCGACTCATGCTGGAGTTTGCAGTGCTTTGGCTGGTACTCAGAGTGCTTGTTCTGCTTGACTTGGCTGTTTCTTTGTCCTCAGAGGCGCAGAGCAGGAGTGGAGGAACTGAATGTAGGTAGTGAAGAGGGAACGGGGGCAGCAGTAGGATGGTGGCAGGATTCTAAAACAACTCTGAAAGGAGCAGCTCAGTTTGAAGTTCAGTTGATAAGAGCAGCTTGTAAAAATGCCTCTGCATTTTGCATCTTGTTTATTTCTTGCACGTTGCCACAGCTGCCCACACTTTAAAGGTACAGAAGCTGGTAATTTCAGCATCCTTTCTAGCTCTGTTGTCCTCTGTGGTGTTTGTGTTCCTGACTCTCTTAGAGAAACTGCTTGTGTTCAAAAGCATGTATCTGTACTAAAAGCAAACTATTTCTGTGTTTTATGCTTTCCTATGATCTTTACCAGTCTTTAAGCAGCAGCTTTTTCTTTGCTCCTGCCACTGTCATTGTGGGGATTTGTACATGAACATTTAAAAAAGGGAGGACACATTTCTTCCCTGCAGAGTAATTTATTAACATAAAGAAAATATATGAAATATATGCATTTGAATTGATATGTAGCATTAATGTCACTGACACTAACGAAAATAAAGAGAAACGGGCAATTATTTCCCAAGAAATCATGACATTCTAATAGCCTTCCTCTGAAAAGTGTTTTTGCCACTAGCATCAATACATTGTCTACTTTCTGATGCAGTTCTACATAATCATAAAATGGGAGTGTGAAAGTGGAAAGACACTGGTGAGATGTTAAATACATTTTAAATCAATTTAAGGGGTAATGCAGAGGGATCAAGCTGGTCTATTTCATAAGCTCGCAGAGAAGTAACATTACATTGGCCAGACTTCACAAATGAAAATAAACAAATAAATAAATAAATAAAAATCAGTTTTTGGTGAAATGATAAAAGTGTGCTCTAAACAGATATAGGTGTTCTCTCTATCTTGCTCAGGAATAGCATAAATCCTGCATGCCATTTTGGGGGGCAGGGGGAAAGAAAAAAAACAGTGAATTTCCTGTCAAAATGTGCTGATTATGGCAGCTTGCCCAGAGCTAAACTCATTGTAATAAAAACTCCTGGACTGGAACGTGGTGCCGTTTGTTATTCATCTCCTGAGTTGTTTTTGTAGTATATAAACCCAAAGCAAACAGCTGTCAGTTTGAAAGCCTCTGAAGAGCCCTGTCGCTAGGCATTGCTGAGTTCTCTTGCTTCCATTCTTTGAAGAACATGTCAGCTGGGCCCTGGCAACTAGTAGTGGAGGCTGAGTTTTAAGAAGCTGAAAGCATTGGATTAGAACAGTTTACATCTTTTGACTTTGTACTGGATCATTGGATTGAAATCACTTTGATAGATGCTTTTTTTGAGGTGTGGGTTTTTTTTTTTGAGGTCCGGGGAATTATATATTGGGCTGTTTGCCCTTTAGTTTGGTTCTATTTTAGCAGCTAGTTTTAACGGGCAGAAAGGGCGTAAAACCTGTACTTTGCCATGCGTGCAGGAAGTTCCTGCAAAAATGAACAGGACTTAAGATGTAGCTGTTAAGTGAATCTCAAGAAAAAAAAACCAATCCCTTTATAAATCAAATTAAAGGGTAATATAATTTTTGTTTTCATTGAAATAAGTAGTTTACATAAAAAAGCATAATGTAAGATTCTTATTTTACAATTAGGAAGTCAAGTTGAACAGTAGTTTATTCCTCATATAGACTAATTTTTGCAGTACAGTGCTATTTAATGGGAGTGAGTTGTGCAGAATCTTGCCAATATAATGTGTCCCAAGCCTAGGTGCCAACATTTACTTTTCCCCAGGGGGTGTGTCAGCCCCCTCCTCTGCCTGCTCCACCACTGTTCCCTCTTCTCTGAAACTCTTCTCTCACCCCCTTGTCCTATTTTTGCTCTGTCCTTTTCCCAAGGTTCCTGCCAACCTGTTACAGCTCTCTGCCTTCCCATAAGACCCTGCCTGAGCTGCTGGATGTAGCTGAGCACCCACTGTTTTTTCATGTATAACACCAACAAGCAGAACTGAATCTGGGATGTTGGGAGCTTAGTGTATGAGGTGCCACTGCTTGACCTAATAAGGCCCTGCCGGCTCTCAGCTAAGGCTGTACAGGAGATTGTCTTTCTCTCTGTAAGTAATCTAAGTGCCACTACATGGGACAGTGAACCAAACCCAGTAGTTGTGTGGGTCACACTGCTGACTCTGGTCCCAAGCCCAGTGAAGTCAATGCAAAGATGCCCAATATTTTAATGGGCTTTAAATTAATCTTTTAGGACTGGATCCTGCAAAAACCTATGCATGTGCTTGGATTCTCACTCTACGAATAGCTCCATTGTTTTGCATGGGACTTGCTGCAAAGCATAAAGTTAAATCTTTGTAGGATTTGGGCCTCAGTAATAAATTATGGTATGTAGGAACTAGAGAGAAAATGCAAAATTTTAGTTCCCTTTTAGTCGAGTTTTAGTCACATATTTTTAGCTGCTAACATACTGTAGTGAATGCCACATGTTTTGTGCCCAGGAGTTTCTGGGTTTTTTTTTTTTTTTGCTGTGTCCCCCCCCCCCCCCCCCCAGATTTGACACTGTTTTTTTCCAGCTTAAAGGAAAAAAAGAAGCCATAGGAGCCCTGGGCAAGAATTTGAGTTAATGTGTGGGAGCAAGGAACCAATAAGCTCCAAATTTCCTCCAACTGGACAGTGGATGGCAGAATGCCCCTGGGGAGGTCACCTCTACTTCTGTTTACATTTTGCCCCATTCATTCCTGAAGCGGTGTGGCACTTTTTGACTGTAATTAAGTTTCCCTCTGTTAAACAGGGTGAGTGACATTCTTTTTTGTTTTTCCTCTTAATTTACACATTGGTACCTGGACTCTTTGCACCTGCTTCTCTCTCTCTGGGTTTAAGAGCTTGAGTCACTTTTGAGATGGAATTTTCATGTTTGCTTTTGCACTAAAAAAAAAACAAACAAAAACAAACCATAAATCATCACTCCTAAGTTGGGGTTATTATGCAAACCCTATTTAATTTTTATCATCATGTGAAAGTTAAAATTTTCCCAGTGATGGATAAAGTTCTAATGCAAGCTGCTGATGGTCATCTATAACACAGAAAACAGGCTGTAAGTTAAGAGTATAAATGTAGAATGTCTGCTGCATTTAAACATATCAAAAGCCGAACTCCCTTGTTTTCTATCTTGCTATTTTATCTTGCTGTTTTGGAAAGTAGTTGCACTGTCAACCTTGTCAACTCTGGCCCTCCAGTTGACTGAGACTCCCTCTTTAAACCCTCCTCCGAAACCTCCCCACTCGTGCATCCGATGAAGCTGGTCTTTGCCCACTACAGCTTATGCTCCAAAATATCTGTTAGTCTATAAGGTGCCACAGGACTTATTGTTGCTTTCTAAGGTCCTATTCTAAAGTAACAGTGCCTTTAAGAAGTAACAGAGAAAAAGCCATGCTATTCTATATACTATCAGTGCCTTTAAGACTGTGGGTGAGGCCTGATGAATGCATTTTGCAAGTGCCTTGGCAAAACTTGGCTCCTCTTGACAGCTACCTGGAGGTTAACAGGAGATGCCTGGAATTCAGGAGTGGATGAATGGGATGGCGGGTGCAGGGTCTGGGCATGAGGAGGAATGTGGGGTATGTACCTGGTGCCCTGCTCCTAAGGGCACATGTGGCTCTGTGTCCCTCCCACACTGCATCCAGGTATCTCACTCTCCCCGCACCCCGGTTGCTATCGGAGGAGCTGGGAAAAACCTCCAGAGAAGCGTTTCACTGGGTAGCTGTTCTCTCAGCTGGTGGAGAGGGGAGCAGCAGTGTGCAGAGTCACTTCCTTAGTCCCTGCTGGTGTCTGTACCACAGGTGATCCCATATCAAGGACACCTAGGTTACAGGAGCTCAAGTGGATACTGACTACAAATACAACATGGAAATTGCAGATGTTCAATGCTCAATTGATATTATTTTAATTACAACTATTTTCATGGTAAGAAAGGTAACATAACCTACTTAAGTTTGGCTCAAAGAAGTATTGTAGTGCAGTGTGTTATGAAAGCACAGCTTACAAATATACAAAAAATTATACAACTGCACTGAAAAATAAAACTAAAATTTTAGAGCAGTGTTTCAAAAGCATTTAGTGCTGGTGACTCCATTTGGACTAAAACAAAATGGACCCCTCCCCCACTTAAAAAAAAAAAAAAAGCGATCCCCTACCTTCAGTCCTATTCAGGTCTCCAGGCCTCAGCCCCCCTTGAGGCAGGGGGGCTCTTGCCTTCAGCCCCCTTCCTCTGCCCTGCGAAGCCTTGGGTGCTTGAGATTTCCATCCACGTTTGGGTCTCCAGTCTGGCACAGGGCTACTACACTTCAGCCTCAGGCTTCCTCTGGAGTGTAATTAACATGTGAAAGAAATTAGCATGTTAATCATGATGTGAATTAATCATTAATTGACAGACTTACTGCAAGGTGAAAGATGAGTTGGAAGTGACAGAGGAAGAGGAAGACCTGGGTGTATGGGTTGATGACTATGAGCTGCCAGTAGGATGGTGCTGTGGAGGGTGGGGAGAGGGGAAAAAAAAAAAACTAATTTAATTTTAGGATACATCAGGCAGGGTATTTTCAGTAGAGCCAGGCAATTATTACCACCACTGTATGAGGCACTTGTGAGACTGAGGCTGACATACTGGGTACAGTTCTGGTCTCCCGTGTTGAACAAAAATGACCTTAGTCACAGCTGTCTTGGAGTCAGGACGTACCTGACTGCTGCATGGGATCTGCAGTCATTTGCTTTATCAGTAATGCATCCTGAAGACAGACAGACCAAAGTGTGCTGAACATTTCTTGGATGTTGGGAGATGGGGAGGAAGGAATGCTCAAGGAAAGTTAAGAGCAGTTAATACTAACAGTCAGCTCAAAACTGATATTAATGGTGATTAATTTGTTTTGAGTTTGTTGCTTAATTAACTCTTACTATATATATCCTGGCTTCTATAATTTCCACTCCATGAAAGCTAAAATGTTTGTTAGTCTCTAAGGTGCATCAGTACAGCTTGTGGTGTTTACAGCTGCAGACTAACACGGCTTCCTTTCTGTATAATTGATAGACAGCCCGAAAACCTTCTATACTGTAATCTGAGCCCATTTCCTCTTTTCCAGCCCTCTGTGGCAAGAGAGAACAACTTTTCTCCGTAACAGAGAGATAGCCGTGCTAGTCTATACACTATCAAAACAAACAAAAAAAAAAAGTCCAGTAGCACTTTAAAGACTGACAAAATAACTTATTAGGTGACGAGCTTTCGTGGGACAGACCCACTTCTTCAGATCATAGCCATACCAGAACAGACTCAATATTTAAGGCACAGAGAACCAAAAATAGTAATCAAGGTTGACAAATCAGAAAAATTATCGAGGTGAGCAAATCAGAGAGCAGGGGGCAGAAGCGGGGTGGGTGGGTAAGTCAAGAATTAGATAAAGCAATGTATGCAAAAGGGTCTTTATGATGAGCTAGAAAATTGCCATCCCAGTTCAAACCATGTGCTAATGTGTTGAATTTGAATATAGAAGAGAGTTAACAGCCTCGCTTTCCAAACAGCTGTTAAAGTTCCTTTTCAGTCAAACACAGACCTTCACGTCATTAACAGAATGGCCCACTCCATTAAAGTGCTGGCTGACAGGTTTGTAAATCAGGAGTGTTTTTATGTCTGTTTTATGCCCATTAATTCTTTGTCTAAGAGATTTTGAAGTCTGTCCAATATATAAAGCACCTGACATTGTTGGCACGTGATGGCATGTATGATATTAGTTGAGGAACATGAGAGTGTGCCCATGATTCTGTGAATAACCTGGTTAGGTCCAGTGATGGTATCTCCAGAATAAATATGCGGACAAAGTTGGCAACGGGGCTTGTTGCAAGGAAAAGTTCCAGGACTGGTATTTCGGTGGTATAGTCTGTGATGGTGAGAATCCTCATACGGTTGGGAGGTGGTCTGTAGGAGAGAATAGGCTTGTCACCTTGGGCCTTCTGGAGTTTGGCATCCTGATTAAGGATAGGTTGTAAGTCTTTAATAATGCGTTGCACTGGTTTGAGTTGAGGGCTGTAGGTAATGATCAGTGGTGTTCTGTTCTTGGCTTTTTTGGGCCTATCTTGGAGTAGCTGGTCCCTGGGTATTCATCTGGACCTGTCAGTTTATTTTTTTTATTTCTCCTGATGGGTAATTCAAGTTTATGAATACTTGGTAGAGCTCTTACAGTTTTCAGTCTCTGTCAGTAGGATCAGAGCAAATGCGATTGTACCAAAGGGCTTGACTATAAACAGTAGATCTAGTTGTGTGTGCAGGGTGGAAGCTAGAAGAGTGTAGGTAAGTATAGTGGTTAGTAGGTTTCTAGCAGAGTGTGGTACCGATCAGGCCATCCTTGATTTGTACTGTAGTATCCAGGAAATGTATCTCTTGTGTGGAGTAGTCGAGGCATAAGTTGATGATGGGGTGCAGATTGTTAAAGTCTCTGTGGAATTCTTCTAGAATCTCTATACCATGGGTCGAAATCAAAAGATGTCATTGATGTATCGTAAGTAAAGGATGGGGTAATAGGGGATGAGAGCTGAGGAATCGTTGTTCCAGGTCATCCATAAATATATTAGCATATTGTGGGGCCATGCGGGTGCCCGTAGCAGTTCCACTAATCTGGAGGTATTAATTGTCCCCAAATCCGAAATAATTGTGGGTGAGAGCAAAGTTACGGAGGTCAGACATCACGTTGGCTGTGGTGACAGCAGGGACGATATTCCTGATCACTTGTAATCCATCTTCGTGTGGAATATTAGCGTACAGAGTCTCTACATCCATGGTGGCAAGGATGGTGTTGTCAGGAACTTTTCCGATGTTTTGTAATTTCCTCAGGAAATCAGTGGTATCTCAGAGATAGCTGGGAGTGTTGGTGGCTTAGGGTTTGAGGAGGGAGTCCACGTAATGGGATAGTCTAGTGGTAAGGGTGCCAATACTCAAAGTGATAGCGCATCCTTTGTTTTCAGGTTTGTGGACTTTGGGAAGTAAATAGAATAATCCAGGTTGTGGCTCAGATGGTGTATCTGAGTGAATAAGGTCCCGAGTAGCAGCAGGGAGTTCCTTAAGTAGCTGTTGTAATTTCTTCTGGAATTCCAAAGTGGGATCAGAGGAGAGAGGTCTGTAAAATTTGGTGTTGGAGAGTTGTCTGGCTGCCTCTTGTTCATAGTCTGACTTATTCATGATGACAACAGCACTCCCTTTGTCAGCTGGTTTGATGATAATGTCTGGGTTATTTCTGAGACTCTGGACACTATAGCGTTAGCATGGTTGAGATTCTTTCTCATTTGGTATTGTTTGCGTATAATGTCAGTCTGAGTACAGTTTCTCCATCTTTTTGTGGCAGCCTTTCAGGTAGTTGAAGACCACCATTACAACCACCCTTAATCTTCTCTTTTCCAAACCACATATACTTCCTCTTGGGCTCATGTGACTTTGATCATTCTTCTTGTTTGCCTATTATCCTTTCCAGTTTCTCTGCATCCTTACTATGCAACAGGGCCAGAATCATAGAACCCTAGGTCTGGAAGGGACCTTAGGAGGTCATCTAGTCCAGCCCCCTTCTCAAATCAGGATTAACCCTAACTAAAATCATCCCAGTCAGAAATTTGTCAAGGCTGGACTTAAAAGCCTCTAGGGGTGGAGTTTCTACCACCTCTCTCAGTAATGCATTCAGTGCTTCACCACCATTCTGGTGAAATAGTTTTTCCTAATATGCAACCTACACCTCCCGCTCTGCAATTTCAGACCATTGCTCCTTGTTCTGCTATTACTATTGAGAACAGTCTCTCTCCATCCTCTTTAGAGCCCCCTTTCAGGAAGCTGAAGGCTGCCATCAAATTGCCCCTTGCTAGTCTCTTCTGCAAACTAAATTAAGCCCAGATCACTTAGCCTCTCCTCGTAGGTCACGCTCCAGCCCTCCAATCATTTTTGTTGCCCTCCACTGAACCAGCTACAATGCATATATATGCATTCCGTACTGGGTGGCCCAGAACTGGACACAATACTCCAGATGTAGCCTCACCAGTGCTGAATAGAGGGGAACAATACCTTCTCTAGATCTGCTGACAATGCTCTCCTAATGCACCCAAATATGCCGTTAGCCTTCTTGGTTACAAGGGCACATTATTGACTCATATCCAGCCTCTCATCCACTGTAATCAAAGGTCCTTTTCTGCCGCACTGCTGCTTAGCCAGTTGGTCCGCCACCTGTAACGATGCTTAGGATTCTTCTGTTCCAAGTGCAGGACCCTGCACTTGTCCTTGTTGAACATCATCAGATTTCTTTTGGCACAATCCTCCAACTTATCTTGGTCACTCAAAACCCTATCCCTACCCTCCAACGTACCTACATCTCTCCCTACCGTAGTGTTATCTGCAGATTTGCTGAGGGTGCAATCCATCCCTCATCCAGGTCATTAATAAAGATGTTGAACAATACCAGCCTTAGAACCGGATCTTGGGGCACTCTGCTTGAAACCAACTGCCAACCAGACATTGATCAATTGATCACTTGACCATCTAGCCAGCTTTTTATCTTACAATCTGTACTGCCTTAACTTATGGGCAAGAATGTTGTGGGTGACTGTATCAAAAGCTTTGCTAAAGTCAAGGTATATCACATCCTTTGACTTCCCCATGTCCACACCTCATCATAGAAGCTAATCAGATTTGTCAGGCATGATGTGCCCTTTACTACTCTTGATCGCTTTCCCCTCTTCCAAGTGCTTCAAAATGGATTCCTTGAGGATCCTCCCATGATTTTTACGAGGACTGACGTACTACCAGATGTAGTATTCTGAGACCTAACCAGCAATGAGTAAAGCAGTGCTCATACCTCCTGTGACTTACATGCTAGACTTCTGATTAATGCACTGGAAAGTTGCAGGGTTTTTCTTTTTGCAACAGGATTACATTGCAGACTCATGTTGAGGTGGAGCTCCGCTACAACTGCCAGTTCATACTAAGCAGTGCAGCTGTCAAGCAAGTTATCTCCTCATTCTGTGATTTGTGCATTGTTTTTCCTTCCTAAGTGTAACAACTTACAGCTCTATGTTGAATTTCAAGTTGTTGTTTATAGCCCAGTTCTTCAATTTATCAAAGTCCCTTTGAATTTTTAATGTTGTCCTCCAAAGTCTTTGCAACCCGCTTCTGCCACTCAGCTTTTTGTCATCTGCAAGTTTGATCGGTACATTCTCTATTCCTTACATTCAGGTCGTTAATTAGAATGTGAACATTGAAGTTGCACCAGTGTAAATAAATCAGTCTAATTACCTGATGCAAATTGATTTTAATTCCAGTGCACCTTGTCAAATATAAACAGGCCCGTAGACTTAATTTCTATGTACCAAACTCAGCAAAAATGGAGTGCATGAGGAAAGTTCGTTGAACAGACAAATGAACTTGTTGAGACGTGTGAGCGCATAATTGAGCCAAAGAGAATCAGTATTGTTTTAATGCACATGTTGAGGGCATAGGAAGGGCATGTAAATCATATCTGTTTAGAACTCTTCTGGGCACACTTGAAACTTGAGGCTGGATTTAGAGGATGAATGTTCTCAATGAAATTTGGAAGCATTGAAAACGTGAGATTCATCTTTTTTAAGCTTCACATACATCTAGAAAATTTTGATTACACCATGGATAACAGGCTATATCTGGCTGGCATATCTTCTAGTTGGGATCAGATTACATAAATTGCCTGTAACTTTCTGATCCTGTTGAGTTTTTATATATTATCTTTTAAAAACATGCATAAAATTAGGGTCCCCCAAGACATTCCTGAATGCTGTATTCTGTGTTTGATGATTAAACATCATCAAGCGGTCTGTCTCTTGATTTTAGCAAATCTAATTATTCAAAGGTTCAGATGCATGAAGATTTCAGAAATGGAAAAGAGTTGTCATTTAGCTGTAAGCTTTAAGATTTTTTTATAGTTATTGTGCTCTTTTCTACAATTAAAAATCACCCACACAAAAGTTTGCAACTTCTGTTATTATCTTCAGCAATAGTTGTGTTAAATATAAGATATGGATTACTGTGCAAGGAATCCCAAAGAAGCAATATTTTGTCCTGGCCCCCTGCTAGCCATGCCAACAGTCATCGCAGGCCTGGGGGCAAGATTGGAGGGAGGACCCAGCTCTGCCAGACAGGAGGGGTGCGGCATAGGGCTGTCAGCCCTGCTTCCACCATGCAGAGACCGGTGGCACAGCGCTTCACAGTGTTTCAGTGGGGCCAGGGGCAGCTGTCCCTTTGCTGTACTCTCCCTCATCAGTGGGCTTGCCTTCTGAACAGAGTTGAGTCTTGCCCAGTATGAATGCTTTTAACTAGTGAGCTTACTTAATTGTTCCTAGCCAAGTGCTGCTTTTTTTTGTGTTTTTTGGCAGATGCCTTCTTACTGAGCAAGTTTGTAGGTTCAGATTTCATAAAAGGCTCATAGTACTGTAACATAGTGTGGGGAGGATGCTATGCATTTATTCCGTTATACAATCAGTCTCAGAAAACATAAAACCTTTAAGGGACCATAAAAGAGTGGTCCAGTTAATTAACACTTTATTATTTTAGCCACCAAGGATGTTAGATAAATTCATTTCAGGTGTTAAACACCATGTATTTGCTTATGACATGAAAACGTAATGCTTTGGAATAAGGCAATGCATGTATCAGGAGTGACTTGCTACTGCAATATGAATGATATTTCCAGATTGGTTTATAGTGCATGAGAACTCTCGTATAATTGCCCGTGCAATGCAAGGCCACCACAGCTCACCAAGCTTTGGTCATTATGAGCTCTTTAAAAGAAGAAACCGAATAGTGTGTATCATTTCTTTGCCTTCAACAAAGAGGTCAGTTTCAGCTGTAACCAATGATTGTAAGAACTGCCAGAACAGAACAATATACATCTTTTACATCAATTTTTGAAGAGTTTTGTTTAGTATATGTTAGGAGTAAATGCACATGACAGGTTGAACCTCTGTAGTCCAGCACCCTCAGGACGTGACTGGTGCCAAACCACAGAATTTTCTGAAGCACAGCAGGTTACTGCTGCTGAGCAGCATTACCGACACTTCCACAATTAGGGGTAAATTAGAGCTAAACTACAGCACAGAATGCTGAGAGCCAGAGCTAGTGGTTGTAAACTAACTTCATGGGGCCACAGGAAACTTGGCCATACCCGTAAGTGTATATGTGGTTAACTAAAATCATACTGGATGAGAGAGTAATGGATTAGAGTGGTTCAGCCTTTACATTTAAGTAAGCAATTAGCTGTATACCTGATGTCCTGTCTCAATGCTAGCTAAATGCCTGCAGTACTTTTTCTAATCTTCAATTTGTGCATTTACCCGAGATTCACATGCTCTGTGTTTCCTATCGTTATTGGTGGTGGGAGAACATAGTTTTAGAAATTAAACTAATAAAAATATGTACTTATTTTTGAAACCCAAGTGTGCTTTTCTCAGATTGACACTGTAATATTGTAGGTGCCAAAATGGAAGTAATGTGACGTTATAAATGGTTTGCATAGCTTGTTTACCTAGTTAAACAAACTGTTTGTTTGCCACTCTAATTTCAGAGGTATGTAATAAATTAAAAATGAACATGTTCGTAGCAACAGACTTTTGTAGAAGCAATATAGGAATTTCAAGCAGGATCAGATCAGTAGTTTCAGCAATGTAAGATCTTCTCTCTGATAGTGGCCAAAATCAGTTGCTTCCAAAGAAAGGAATTGTGCAGTAAGTAGTTACCATTTGATTGTATCCCCAAGGAAAGCTTTCTCTTCATCTTAAATAGCGTTAGGTTGGTAGGCTTGCAGCTTTTGTTCTTCTTGTCTCTGCACAGGAGTAGTTTAAACAAAGATTATTTGCCTGGGTGATGCTGAATCAATGGATGATATCAAAGCCCCCAGAGGTTTTGAGGTAAGGTTGAGTTTTACATTTAAATATAAAATGTCCGGGACAAATTTAGCACCACTAAATATATGGAAGATAAATCTGAAGTGGATACCTCCAAGAAAGATAGTATTGTTAGGGAGAAACAAATTTTATGTCCAAATTTGGTCACAGTAAATATGCAAAACAGGCGTCCTTTTATTCAGTACTTAATCTCTGGGTGTGTATCTGGAGTCATGTCTGTTTATCTGAATAACAAAATAAGATTTCCCTTTTGTTCCTACTAGTACTAAATTGCCTGTACAGAAATGGTAGAATTAGTTCTAACTAGTGCATTACCAATGGAATTCTTGACTTGGCTGCAAAAGCAGAATATTTTACTATTGGTTATGTTAAAAGCCAGAACAAATCCAACAGTTTGCAGATTTCAAATTGTGATCACTGTTACCTGGTAACATACCCTCTGGAAGTGAAGCATATTAGTTTTTGAAGTTATTGAGAGACAAAAGGAATATGGTTCCTACTTTGTCAGTGGCCGGAGTTAATTTTCCTGATGAAAACAACACAGTAGGCATTTAGGAATAGTAGTAAAGACAGTGGAAGGTTAAATTGTATTTATATATAGATACAATATTTTTCTTAATGTTAAACAGCATAGGGCCAAGAAGCAATTCCTGTGGGACCCCATTGGAAAAACACCTACGAGTTGGAAGATTCTCTGATTACAATTTCATTTTGAAATCAATTAGCCATTTTTTAAAATCAATTTAATGTGTACTGTGTTAATTGTATATGGTACTAGTTTTTTAATCAAAAGGCATTTAATTAAATGCCTTACCGGAAGTCTCTGAATATTACATCAAGGGTCACCTTTTATGAGCCAAATTTGTAATCTCATAAAAAAATATTAGGTTAGTTTGGCAGGATCTGTTTTCCATAAAGCCATGTTGTTTTGCTTTAATTACGTTACTCTCTTATAATTCTTTGTTAATGGAGTGACTGATACAGAACTCAATTATCTTGCTTGGAACCAACATCAAGCTGACAGGACTTAATTACCTAGACCAGCCTGTGTACCCATTTTTAAAAATGGTGCATTAGTTTCCTCCGGAACTTTCTCAGTGCTCAACTCTTATTGGAAATCAACGTTAATGGTCCAGATCCTCTACCGGATCTTTTAAAACATCTGTAGGTAAGTTTTATGTTGGATTTGCTGATTTAGAAATATCTAAATTAGGTGGCTTCTCTTTATCATGCTTCAGAGATGATAGTGGAATGGAGAATGTTATATCGCTGTGTGATAAGACTTTATCAACAGTGTTTTCCCCAGTACAAAATGACAGCAACAAAAATAATACTGAATACTTCTGCCTTTTCTATGTTCTTCTGCAAGGTGGCAGAGAGGAAGTGGTCTCTATAATTGTAGCTTTTTTTTTTGAGTTGTTTAGGCTTGGCTGGGAGATGAAATAGAAATTTTAGAATAAACCATAGTAATTGTTTTTAAATTGCACTAAATTCAGTCTCAGTATTTGCCCACTGAACAACACTTTAACATATTGCATATTCAAAAGAATGAATTTTTCACCATAATTTCCTAGCTGCACAAACTTTCTTTTCTCTTATGTTCATGTAAATCTAGAGGCTGTCTTCTCTGGAGAGCAGAATTTGCCTCATGAAATGTATTAATATTAATGAGTTACATGGACTTTGTCCTTTTCCCTCGTCTTCCTTCTCCTGAACTCATCAGTGAAATCATTAGTTGAATCTGCATTCTGAATGCGTTGGTGTGTAGAGGCGAATATAGTACAAGTTATCTACAGACCAATTAAGGTAGCGTGTGTTTATATTGAACTGTCCTGTGATACCTGTGTCATGCTGTGTATTCTTTACTATAACATCCACAACCTAAGGAGTCCCTGAAATTGATTGGAGTTTTTCTATCCGAGAATGGATGTAGTTTCAGAATGACACAAAACCTTTGTATCAATGACTCTGAACTCTGTTGGTTGTTGGGATACAGGAGCACATAATATGCTTCTTCCATGAAGGAACAAGTCCCGGTATTCTTTCAGAAATTGGGAGAACTCCAGAGCAGGGAACTATTCAGATTTTTTTTTTTTTCCAGCTTGCTTGTGGAATGGAGGGAATGAGTGTTACAGAAGGGCATTTCCTAGCCGTATATAGCTGCACTCTGACTTCAGTGTTCTGTAATTGCTTCTGCTTTTTGCAGGGGCACAAATAGTTTGCTTAGCATAGTACAGTCAGTCCTCAATAGAAATCGCTCTGATATGCACCACTGAAACTTTGAGGAATGCTATGTAAAAATTCCTTGCACTTAAGTTGTTACATCATTTATAAAACAGAAAATTAGCATACCCTTCCAGCATCCTCTGCAACTTTCCTCTGTCTCATACTGCACATAGGGTAACAATGATTTAAAAATGTACGTAGGTTAGGACCATTTCTATAAAGGTTGCTTAAAATGCTTTAAATTATAGTATGGTAAGTGAGTCATACATTAGGGTTTAAATGTTCAAGTAGGCAAAGTTTGCTCTCTTACAGTCCCTGTCCGCCTCTATTTACATTATTTTTTATGGTGGAAAATTCCTCATTGTGCATCACTTTGCTTTAAGTCCCAACTTTATGCACTCAGTCCCCAACACACATTGAGGACCTCCTGTATATGCAATCAGCAGATAAAAGATTAGTAGGGTACATCTTTTTGTGATGATGGAGTTTATGACAAAATTAATACAGTTTACTGGAAGGGAAGCTGATATGGTCCTAGGAAAGGCACGTTTCCATCTGTTGAGCGCTTTTATTGCAAGGGGGCAATTGTTACAAAAACATTCTTGAAGGTGCTCAGTTCTACTTTCTGTGCGTCCTTCCTCCCTGCAGAAATGCAATCTGAAAATATATTTAAGAAGTTGTGTATCGTTTTTGAAACAGGCTCTAAACTCATTCTGTGCGTTACCCGATCACTTTTCTTCTACTCCATTTCCATGCCGCCAATTAATTCATGTAGAAATTCTTTATTCAACTGAGTACTCTCTTGTACTGCAGGCTATGTCTACACTGCAGGGTTTTTCAGAAATAACTTATTTCAACATTAGAATGTCAAAATAATTTATTACTGAAAAGAGCACTCATACTGCAACAACATTTCGGAACTGAATGTTCACACTAGAGTGCCCAATTTCAAAATTAGAGTGGTGATGAGATGTCTCCCTGGATGCCAATTAAGTGATAATTACCTCTGCTTAGTACACACCCAGTCAGTATATAAATTGAAAGAGGTGGGGGTCAGCAAATGTTGTTCGTTTGGTGGAATTACTATTTCAAGTTAAATACCCTGTTATTCCAAAATAACAAGTCTGCAGTGTGGACACAAGTTTTTTACCCTGGGGGGAAAAAAGGCCGGGGGCATCATGCAAAACTGCCCCACACCCCACCCCATCCCCGCGCCCCACCATTCCAGTGTAGACAAGCCCTGAGCGAGAGAAGTCTTTGCCTACAGCTAACTTCTGTTGTTGTTGTCCTAGTTACTAGAACATGTTAAGCATATTAGGCAGGATGGTACTGTATTTGGAATGCCAAAAAGACGCCCATATTTATTCATTAAAAGGGACTAATTGTCCTGTATTTGGGCACTCCCTTGCTGGCGACAGTCACTTCCCTGAGCCTCAGGGATGCAGAGGAGCGTAGGTGGCTTCTGCATCCCTGCTGCTTACCGCTGGAGCTCCCAGGGAGCGCTGGCGGCTGCTGCTACCCCAGGGCTCCTGGATAGTGTTGGTGGCTGCTGCCTCCTTCCTAGCTCCTTGGGGCTTGGTGGAGCTGGGAGGAGCTGCCCTTCCCTCCATATGTCCCTGTTTCGTATTTGGGACAGGGAGATATGGTCACACTATCTAGTTATCGATTTGAGTAACATCCTATTTTCAAAGGGATTTAAAAAATAAATCCCAGTGAACACTATGGTACTATATTTGACAAACAAGTTGGAGTTTGTAACCTGAAAAGTAATTGCTTTCCATTGGATTTCATACTAGTGCACGGTAGATGCACGATTTATATTTTTAATTTCTTAACTGCTTTTTTGCATGCCAGTTAGGAAAAGCAAAACACATTGTTCTGTACTTATTAAATTTTATTCAGCAATAAGACCGACATTTTTTTCATACTTAAATGTGTATGAAAAATGCACCAGTTAATTTATTTGTCAAAGCTGAATACACATAGCATTGGATCAAGGCACATACAAGACTGGCCAAAGGGCGTACAATGCACTTTGGTTTTCATTTGCAAAAATAAATGATTATGGCAACAAAAAAGATTGGCTTTGGGTTTAAAACATTAAATGCTCCACAATTCAAGAGGATTTGTTATCTTACAAATTTATTATGGAGTTTGTGACTGTAATGGGCAGTATTCCTGACTGTAGTGGAAGTATACTTCGGTTTGGAAGGATTAGGATTGGAAGGATTTGAATTTTATTGGTAAATGTCTTTAAATGTTGTCTTCACCATGCACATAAACTAATGAAAAATATTGACATTGATGATGATCAAAAGGTTTAGAGAAGCAAAGTAAGAAAAGTGCTGCTCGAAAATGTATTAGAAATTGAGACAAGGATATATATTTTGTATATTTAGCTGTTTGAATCTGAATGTCTGCAATCATTAAATAATTTTGCCTGATCCCTCCTCTCCTTGTTTGACACATCCTAAAATTTCCTGGAATCGTGACTATTCCAATCAATAAAGATCACACAAATGCTTAGAACCCATAATTTTGCACAACTCTGAAAATTTAAAAAAGGTACAACAAATGCTTAAAATTAACATTATCTGTTGAAATTATAAAATGAAAATCAAATTCTGCCAAGTGTAATACACTTATAGTCTGTGTTTATATATGCTATAGAAGTAAGAACTTTATTTCCGTATTTACCCATTGTACAATTAACCATTTGCCATCATGTCTCAAAACTGGACGAGGCCTTACTTTCATCTTGTTCATACTCATATATGTTTTCTAATGTATGGAATTATCAGTATATTTTCTGCTGAAGTACAGGCACTACAAATGTCCCCAAATGCCTACTATCACCTATCATAATGTTCTTCATAATAAATAGACTTACTCATTTTTTTGAGAACTAGAAGTTGAATGTGCCCTCTGGTTTGTGTTGGAAGTGTATTCTTAAAGCCTTGTGAAGAGTTGCATTCATTAACTGCTAGGCCTCAAACTTTTGCTTTCCTGTCAACAACTTCAGTTTCACACAGATAACAAATTGACTGACAAAAACTCATTTCACAGTTGTTAAAATGGGTATAGCCAGACAGCTGATCCTGCTCATTTCCACGAACATTTTTGTTTATTGAATACTGTTGTGGTTTATAGAGTTAATAAACCCAACATTATAGTTCTAAGAATTTTTGCAACCACTTTTTCATCTCCTCAGTCTACCAAGTTTAATATTTTATTAATACTAAAGTGAAAAATGGCCTGTGCTTATACTTACAAGGATCTTAAATGAATGCAAAGTCCTGATTGTTCAACACAGCAAGAAAATTCACTTTCACAGTCAACAAGTCATCTTACTCAGTAGAACACAAAAGTTAAATGGGCTGTAACTTCAATATTAGCCAGGAAAATACAGTACAAATTACTAAAAAATACTAAAATATAGAATTGTGGTCAGGTATCCCCACTACATTAATTGCAGGAGTAACCTGAAATTGGAAACTTTTAATAAAAAGTTCTTAAATATAAATTATATGGCAAATGTACAGTACATTGCTTTTTCAGTCTTTTAATCCAGTGTTTTGCAGTAGAACAGCAACGTTTATAGTCACTCTTTCCTTGCTGGAAAAACACACCGTAGTCCATATTTCCTTCAGTATCATGAATGTGAGTGATCTGAATCTGGTATACCACTGTCTCTGTAGCTTCTGTTACTGCTGCTTTCACTGTGGTTGTTTTTATAGAGATTCATCCCATTAGGTGGGAATATGGTATGTATTACAAACTCCTCCTTGGACACTTGGTCATTATTTATGGGTATCATCTGAAAAGAATTCTCCCTAATTTCTAGAATGGAGTTGTCCTTCTTAGTTCCAGCTTCAGCATAATCGTCTTTTCTCCTCCGTCCTTTGCTGTATGCACAGTTCCTTGAAAACAAAGATCCATTTCTATGGACATACCAACATACTAATGCAAGCAGTGCTATAGCGACTAGTGCTACTGCACCACCTATGATGGCAGCCAAAGGTAAATTGGAATTTTTGTAAGGTTCTTTCTCTTGCTCTCGGTTTAGGGTTGTTGTAGGGTTGTACATCTTAAGAGGTGCAGTTTCGGTCTCTATACAAACAGGGGTTTCATCAGACAGATAGATGTTGCTGGTTTCCATGGGAACCATACATACACGGTATGGTGACTCAGGTTCAAGGGCTGTAAGTAGGTAGTCACTCCTATCTCCTGTAACAATTGTTTCAGTTATAGATCCAAAGGCAGGGCTATGGCCCATTTTAAGCCAGCTTAGTCTTAAAGCAGTCATGGGTAGTGCAACTTTCCAAGAAATATGAATGCTCTCTGTGCTTACAGATTTCACAATGATTGTAATGATTTTCCGTACTGGACTTGCTGTGGTTCTGTAGTTTCTGTTTAGATTGAGAGTCTTTATGTCTGATTGTTTGGTCACAGAAACGGGCCAGTGCCCTTGGGCAGGGTATAATGTGTTTGGTATTGTAGTAGTAATTTGGATAGTGCTTACAGTACTGTCATCCTTACAATCAAATAGCTCTGTGTTGAGATCCTTAATAGCCATGCCACGCACTTTCTCTGGTGCTTGACACATCAGTCCACGTACATTAACTTTTAAAGGCAATGACTGAAGCCAGTCACGGGCCCATTTCATTTTGCATCCACAGTACCAGGGGTTGTTACGAAGAAACAGTTGAGTTATGTTATCCAGGTCATCAAAGATACCCTGAGGTAAATTGCTTAGATTATTATTGGACATATCTAATCGATACAGCTGTCTTAAGTCAGAGAAAGCATTAGGTGGCACACGATTTATATGATTTTCTTGAAGATATAGCCTTCTTAGGTTTGTGCCTGGCAAATTTATGGGAGCAGCTGTGAGAGAATTGCGGATCAATGACAGTTCTGTTAGATTGACTAGGTTCATGAAGACTTTTTCTCCTAATCCATTATTGTTTAAAAGATTTCCATCCAAAACTAGACGTTTCAGATTTGTAAGATCTTGAAGGGACACCTCTGAAATTGTGGAAATACGATTATCATCCAAGCGTAGCTCTTCTATTGTTTTAGGCAAACCCCAGGGGATGGTGCTAAGGTGATTTCGAGAGAGAAAAAGTAGTCTGAGATAGATATTGTCCCGGAAAGCTCCATCTTCAATACTAACTGCAGAAACTGAATTATCGTCCAAATGTAATTCTTCCAGATAAGGAATTTGTGAAAGTGAGTCGTAAGTAATGGTCCTTATATTATTTTCCTGCAAATGTAGTTCCTTAACATACTTTGGGAGATTGGTAGGGAATTCATCCAAACTGTTGTGATACAAGTATATTCGCTCTACTTTAAGCAAGTTTTTCAGGTCTGAAGGAATCCCCGCATTATTTATTTGATTGTTCTGAAGGTAGAGGGTGGTAGCATCCTGTGGAATTCCTGTAGGAATGGATGTCAATTCACGATCGTTACAGTAAATGAAACCTGCATCACAGCGACACACCGATGGACATGATTTGGCACTGGCAGAATGAGGTGCCATTTTAAGCAACAGTCCTATCTTAGTCCACATTAGGAAGATGTTCCAGGTTACACTGATCATGGTCAGGAACAATGAGATTTGTGCACAGTCTAGTTTTCTGGTGTTCAACAACCTGGAAATAAAGAATAATATTAAGGAGATTACTAGTCAAAGAACTGCTATTAAAACAGACTTAATATTATCCAGTACTTTCAATTTTACACAACCATGTTTGAGCTGCATGATTTCATTTAAACGGGAAACATCCTGGACATTCTAGCTGTAAAGAAAACAGGTGGTTTGTTCTCAGATACTTTCATTCTGATCTAAGACATTTGTTCTCCTTGGAAACTCACTTCAGGGAAAAAATCTTACCTAAATTTTACATTTTTTGTGAAAACCCTCAAATGACTTTTAGATCAGTTGAACCATAATAGAGCTGTTAGGGTAGGTATATGCAGCACAATTGTTTCAAAGTAATGGAGCACAGTTATTTCTAAGTAACAGCTGTTATTTCAAAATAACTAACCTAGCACCCACACAATGCAACCACTATTTTGAAATAAAGTTCACGAGGAATAGCACCTAATTTAAAATAGCCGTTTTGAAACAGGAGCTTTTAAGACAGGGAATAGTGCCTATTTTGAAATAAGCCATAGTGCATCCAGTGGCTCTATTTCGAAATAGGCTGTATACGCTTAGATGTATTTCAAAATAGCATCTATTTCAAAAGGAGTTTTTGTATGAGTTTTTAAGCTAGTCTGAAATAGTTGTTTAGGAATAGTTTATTTTGAAATAGGGTTGCTGTGCAGACATGCCCCTATATAATAAACAAAGCCCTTCCTTAGTACCAGTTCCAGAAGTTCTGAAGAGTCCTAAAAAAATCTTTTTTTACAGTCAGTGTGTGAACAAAAGAGCAGTAATCAAATACTGCCTCTTCAGTCTTTGATCAGCTACATGTTGTTGTAATCAAGTATAATAAAAAGGACTATTGTTGACCTTGAAATATTCATAAATAGTTGGAATGTTCAATAATGTGAGACCCAAAGAGCTGGTACGTAGCTTGGGAGAGGTTTACATAACAGCTAGAACTACCCTTTTCCAAATGACTGGATATTTCATTTCATGCTTAATTTAATGTTTAAATATGTCATTCTAGAAAGTCATCTGTCTAAGCAGTATGCTAATAAGTGACTATTTGACAGGTTTACTGACATATTTACATCTTATTAATTCAAACTGTGCGGTATAGACTCTATACATGAACTGTTGAGATTAGACCTGGACTCTTGTAATAGCTGTACATTCCACTCATGTAATTACCATTTTTGCTATTTCTAAGACATCATTCAATTCTCACCGTAATTAGTGTACTGAAAAGAAGATTACTTATGCATTATGTTGTGGTCTGATCTCTTTTCTTGTAATTGCATTTTATTCTCCCAAAACTGAAAAAAAAGAGATAAACATTATTATTTATCTTACCTTATTTAAAAGTATGAGTAAACTTTCTGCTTGCGGAAATCCAGTAAACATAAATTCTTTGCTAAGGAGAATAAACTTTCAAAGTCTTATTCCAGGTAACTGGTCTTCTTAGACTGTATTTACTCAAGTGATTGTTGCTGGTCGTAAACCACTATACTCAGTGAACATTCCAGCAAAGGTTTAATCACACCACGTTCTGTCAAACAAAAGCTGCAACTTCTTGTCACTTATGCAGGAATTGTATTTCTATATTTTCTTCTAATAAGTCTGTGCGTGAGTTGTCTCTTAGGGTTTTTGTTTGTAATACCCTTAACAGAAACTGATTTTCTTGTATTTCTTACAAATTTTTCTTTGTAGCGTAGTAGTCAACGATAGTAACTTCAGCACCACATGAGAGAAATAATTCATTATGCTGAAACTTGAATTATGATAGCTTCTTCAGGAGGTTAAAACAGGGGAGGTTTTGTCCAGCATTATCCAACTATAAATTTTGTACAGAAGCTACATTCTGGTAAATCCATACCTGCTGTGGAAGAGCTGCTTCCCACTTTCACTTCTGAACACTTGCTCAAAATTTCTAGTGAAGAAAATATTTCCTCATGCTCTACAACCATATGAGTTATTTTACAATAGATTTTTTTTCTTTACTTCATTTGACAGTCTTCTGAAGAAACAGGAACATGCTAGTTCCCTTTCAAAAACAAAAGCGCCTCATGTAAAGTGTCCTTTAAGATGTTAATTTCCTGTGAAAGTAAACAGATTTTAATGAATAACAACAAATCTGCACACTCAACATACAAAGAAATGCTGAACTATTATCTTTTATACAATTCGAGCTACATTTATGATTTAAATAAACAATACATTTTGTTACTTTAGTATGTCATTGTCAGCAAAATCAGTGGAATTGTTGAGACATTTTGTTCTTTGATTTCATACGTATTGTGGATTTTACTTTAGCTCTTGTTTGTTAATCTCAGCAAAATAGTAACTAAAATCTGTTTTAATCAACAGACTGTTTTAATCATAACGTGTTCCATTTCATGGCAAATAGCAGTCCAAGTCTTACCGAAGGCTTTGCATAGCACTGCTAAACTTGTTTTTGTTCTTGCTCAACTGAGGGAACAGGTTAATCCTACTCTTAGTTTTAAATATAAAATTACAGAAATACTGCTGACTAACATGATAGGTGGAAGGCTGGGTCTAAGTACCTTGTTAACGTTTTAACTCAGTAATGAGAGACAGTTTTTACAAATCGTGAGACTACGTAGACTTCTGCATTATTTTATCCTGCAAAGGATGGAGAGAGGTTCATGGTTGCGGTGTGATTTATGCATAATGTACATGAAAGCATGCAGATTTGTTAAAACTTTAAACTCTTTTATTACTTGTGAAGTATCTTGTTCATGATGTAATTATGAATGTAATTATTTAGGATCCATGCTATGCTGTAACAAGACAATGCTACTTTTGTTTCTGTTTCTTCTGTTTTTCATGGTAAAAGAAATTTTATGTCTAAAGAGGGAAAACAAAAACAAAACCGAAACCCTTTGGTTTGGCTTCTCAAATATCATGATAGAGGCGTAATATCAGATTGACTGTTTTACACTGTACTTGTCTGCTGCAATCTTATCTCTATAGTGAAGGGTCTTGTGGGCAGATATTTGAGTACATGTACTATAAATCCATGTCTAGAGAGGTCGTCTGAAATGGACATACTTGACCCCAATATTTTTTAAAAAAAGGTGTAACTGATTCTCCAATTAGTAATCGCATAGAATCCAAAAACCTGAGCATCTGCTTTAGAATTAAAATGTATGCAGAATGATTTCTGCTCAGTTCTGCATTTTAGTAAGTGGAGAAAAAGTATTACTGCTTCTTTTATACTGTAAAATATTAGTTCTAATCAGAGACTTGTTTAAGTATTATAGCTATTAACATTTTTTGTTTTTAAAAAAAGGACAGACATACTCATTTTGGCTGTGTACACACTAGAGAGTTTTGCCAACAGAAGGGGTCTTCTTTGACATAATTCAGGGAACTTCTACACACATAAAACATTCTGTCGACAGATTCTTGGCAGAACTCTGCATTTGTCTCAACAGTGTTATCCCTTGAAAAGTTGAGGAATAATGCTTCTGTTGACAGAACTCTGTTGACAGAAGTGCAGTGTAGACATTTCTGTCGACAGAGAGGGCTTCCGGTTCATCAGGCAATCCCTGTTTGCAGAGCTTCTGGTCAGCCGTTCTGTCAGCAGAAGGCAGGGCAGTCTGGCTGCTCTCTATCTGCTTTTGTGTGTAGATGCACTGTCAACAGAGTTTCTGTCAACACAACTTTGTTGACAGACGGTACTGTCAACAGATGCTTCTAGTGTAGATGTAGCCTGTGACTTCTGTACATTGAAAATGGAATGATTCTGATTCTGTTCTGGGTAAATCAAGGATATCTCCACTGGAGACCTTGGGTATTAAAACCATTGTAAACATTTTATTTTTTGTTCTAAGGGTACCCATCACAAAGCACTCTTTTAGGAGTAATGCTAATATCCACTGAGGAGCAGTGCTGTGTATCTGTGGTCTAAATTCTAGGTGTTTTCTTTCCCTACATATTTTAGCAGTTGATAGTAATGAAAATACTGACAAATTGACAAACATGGCTGTTGTTTGCAGTGTTGCTGTTAACGGTCTTGGTGCCAGGATATTAGAGAGATAAGATGGGTGAAGTAATGCTTTATCTTGGACCACCTTTTGTGGAAAGCTCAGTGCCTCTGTCACCAACAAAAGTTGGTCCAATAAAAGATATTGGGTCAAATTACTTCTCTAAATATGGAAGTAAACAATATGTTAGGAATGTTATTTGTAACTTAAATAATGCGCTGTTAAGTATTAATACCTGTTCATATTTTGGAAACATAAATTAGAATTGCTTGTGCTATGGATTTACTAACCCGTGTTGCACATTATATTAAACTGAAAAAAAAATACTAAAAATCCCATAGAATCTTTCAGATCAAATAGCGCCTGTAAGTTCTTTATTGGATATCACTTCTATGATTTGTGACAAATTAAGGAATATAAATTTAATTGTCTAATCTATATAAAATGAAATCCCCATGGAACACACATGAAATTATGATAAGGGAAAACTGGTTTTTAGAAAGGGAGTTTATATGCTGGTAGGGTGGGGACTGGAGGGGAATTAAAGGTTGTTTTAAATTGTTTTTCAAGTCTGTACTAATTAAACCTTTTCCTCAATTCATTAATAAAAGATGGTAGATAGCTGGTTTTAATTAGAGCTTTTAATGGTAAATATAATGTTGAGGTAGAATTAAACTGTAAAAATGTGTATCAGTTTCTAAACATTTAATCCCAAGGGAATAAAAGCTATACATTTTGTGGAGAAAGAAGATAAATGTATTTGTTTTACCTTTTCAAATTCTAAACTGTTTTCTCTTTGCTCCATTTGACATGCAATTCGATTGTTTATTGCCTCTATTGTACTACTGGCAATGTAGGATTAAACTGAAAACCCTAAAGCTCATTAAGTTCTTGGAATTTTTTATCCCTTTCCTCCAAATTACAGCAAAACAAAAGAGAGGGGGAAATGCTGGTCTCTTTGGATGAAAAAGGCACGGTTTCAAAAATGTGGATTAAGTTTATACACCTCTCTTCCCTTTGCTTAAACTGAGAACAGTTTTCTTCAGGATTTGATTCCGTGTGATACCTTCCACTTCTTTTTTACATCTGAAGCTGTAGCTGAAAACAAAGTGTTTGCATATCAAAGGCTGCAGTATCTGCCTACACAGAAGAGGGGAATCCTGCTGCCCTGCTCAGACTTTCCTCTTCTTGAGCTGTCTGTACATATTCCCTGACATCAAGTCATTGTAGCTGGGCCTGCATGATTAAAAGAAAAATGACCCCCACCGGCACAGACACTGTGGCCAGGTTTTCACAACATCAAACTGGGAGGTTTCATGGAGCCACGGTTTTGAAAGAGGCTATTAATTTGGGGACGAAGGGGTTGTTAGGAGAGAGAACCGTGAAGAAAAAGAGGAAAACCTAAAATATAAGCTTTTTTAAAATATTTTTTCTGAATGCATAAACCAGTCTCTGGTTTCATAAGAAACATTTTGCAACAGCTATGAACAGAAGTTTTAAGTTCACTTAATACTAAATTGAAAATCTTCTTGGACCTTGCTCAAATAGAAAAGTCTCTCTTTTATGGATGCACTATTATCTGTGCATGTGTAATACAGCTACAGTTAATAAATAAAAAGCCCTTCCCTGTACTTCTTCCACAATGGAGCTTCACTGGGGCAGGGATCTTATTTTACAATATCCAAAGTAACTTGGACTATATAAAGAAAATGTCTTATGTCAAGGTCTTAACAATAAAAATGCTAACTTTCTACACCCCCCCCCCCTTTCTTCCCAACTTTCCTAAAAGTTACATGAAGTTTTGAATCGCTTGAAGTTTAGCATTGTTTCATTTAAAGTTAAACTTTTATTACAATTTAGGCTGCCAAATGCTTTAAAAAAAACTGTGTTTTATGGCAGGAATTTGGTTAGTAAAAAAAGCTGTGATTTATTTACTCTAGTATCTAAAACAGTTGTTTAATAATTTGGTAAGCAGTATGTTTAGGCTATAAATGTAACCAGGATGACATCTAGAATTAACTGAGGTTTTGCATATGCATTTAATAGTTCAGAAAATTTCAATTTCACAGTATGATTTCATGTAATTTATATTGAGCTATTCTAAATAAATGTATTAATCTGCAATGGGGGTGAACTGCAAAAGAAAAAAATTATTTAACGTAACTTGCTTTTTTCTTTGTAAAAGTTATTGACTTGTGCATACCTGGCTAATTTATGAGCTTTGGTTAAACAACAAAGGCCTAACTTGCTCTTTAAAACTAAAAACTTGAAGAAGATTGCAGAATGGACATAGTTCTGAAATGTATTTAACACAAAGTGTGGGCATTGTTTCCTTGAATGTTTTACTCAGACTTAGTTAATAGTGACAGCAAAATGCTTTCTAAGCACCCCTTCTAGTAATTGAAATTTCCACGATCATCATATTTCAGGAAGGTGCCCCTTTCTTTTGTTTAATGCTAGGCAAGCAGAAGGACCTCTAACTATTCTCACGAGGTCTAAAGAATTTAAGGTTTTGCTGAAGTGCAAGTGTGCTTTTAGTTTGGGTTGTATCTTTTCCTGTTGAATAAGGTTTTTCTTTAGCTTATGGAAAATCAATTGTAAATGTGCAAAACTATTCCCCTCCTCCCCGCCACCAACTCCCAGGGGCTTATACTGAATGAACCTGATACTTCCTTATGTACTTCTGTTGGTAACTATAAATCAGATGTCTTTAAACCAAAAGTGAAATTTCTGGAGACTATATTAACCTTAAACTGACTGGAAATGGATGATGATGGTAAGAATTAATTTCTGCCTCTTTTGCAGTAACTCAGTATTTATTGAGGTGGATGCAAATTAGCACAAGAAATATTTGGGGGGGGATTTTAATATATCCCAAAGTCTGCTTGTATGTAGTACTACTTTTTGTTACTATTGACTTAAATCAATAATGCAAATTTGCTGCTGTTAGCTTAGAAATTTCAGAGTATAGTAGAAGCATACTTACTCAAAATAAAATTAGTTGCTTCGCTTTTATGAGGGTTACAGCTGTGATAGGTAAATTTAAAAAAAAATAGCACCCTGGAGTGGTGGAAGTTGTATTCCTTGGGCTTAACTTAATATGGCTTCTAGGTTTTCTTTTCAAAGTTGCTGCTAAGGTACCTTGTCCACATGTGACGCGAAAGAAGAGAGAACAAGTGCTGCCATTGTATCCAAGTAAAACCAATTTTTCCCTTATTAAATTTAAGTGGAATAGTATCTGGAAGGACGTGAACAAATGCTTGGCACCGAAGCTGAGGCATAACAAGAGGCAATGCTTACAAAAACTACTATCAGAGGGGTAGCGGTATTGGTCTGTATCTTCAAGAACAACACGAAGTCCTCTGGCACCTTATAGATCTAACAGATATTTTGGAGCATAAGCTTTTGTGGGCAAAGACCCACTTCATCAGAGGCAACACTATAAAAACCACTGTTTAGCTGACAGAAAGGCTTCAAGGTTTTATTCTGTTCCAACTTAGAAAGGCTTTTGATCTTAATTATTTGATTTGGTAGATATTATCAGATTAAAGTGCTCTCCAATATATAAAATTATCTTGGTGAATACGCTCAAATAAGTTATCAGCTCTTAATGGAACAGCATGTTATATACTATATATCTTTGTTACTAAAAGCTTTTCAGTCAACCAATCTAGTGTGTTTATTTCAGTTTTAAAATAAGTGTACATGCTTGGTGTATTGATGCTGCCCAGGTACTATTGAAAATATCAGCATTCTCCTGAGAAGGAGTTATGTAAAAAAAAAGGGGAAATATTAGCTAGTACCATAAATCCAACCTGTTACAAGGTGGAAAAGATGGCCATATACCAGCTGAAAGCATTAGAAAGTGTTTTAATGAAAATGTGCAAACTGTAGTAAAACAACTTATTTGGGTACACATCACTGCTTTAAATCATCAGTTACAACTAAAACAGTCCATTGCAAACATATTATAAAAAATAAATGAACCAAGGACATAGCTTTATTTGTTCTTGCCCTAAAACACACACACTTTGTCTTTGAGAAGATTAAGGCTTGCTGTGAGTTTACTACAGAGTTTTTGCCCACTGGGGGGTGGTACACACTGCAAAAAGTCTGCTTTTAAGAGCCACAAGTCAGATGTTTTTTGCTGCTGTCCAGTTTTCTCTGGTTTAATTGCAACAAAGCCTCCTGTTGAGAGAAAACAGTGGAGGCCTCCAAGGGGGGAAAAATCACTCTTTGAAAGATTTTACTGAACTTTACTTCCCATGTTGATTTCATTAATGGTTGTGTTTTATCTGGGCATTCTCTGTGAGAATGTGACTAGAACTAAGGAGCATGAATTTCAGAGATCTGTTAAACGTATTATAAATGGGGTCTGTGACCAGGGGTATCACAGTATCTTGGGGAGGGGTAGGCAGCAGAATAGAAGGAAATAAGCTTTTTAGAAGCAGAATAAAATTTTGAGAAAAACTTTCATTCTTGGTAATGGAATTAACACAATGCCTGCAGAACCACTTATTTATATTTACAGGTAATTGGCTGCTTACAAACCAGGAAAATATAGTACTATAAATTTTGAATCTGATAAAATAAGTTAAAACAAAGGTGAGGTTTAAAAAAGGTGTTTTAAGAGGTTTTTGCAAGAAATTAACTTAACCTTAAGTTTTTCAGCTGGGGGGGGGGGGCTCAGTGGACCTAGCAAGACAGTCAGGTAGGATATGTACATATATTGACAAGAAAAATAGGTATGGATCTTTGTTTTAGAGCATTTTTCTGTTTACCTATCTTAATATTTGCATTTTTCATCCTGTCACAAAGAAAGGTTCATGAAGACTCCATATTCTGAGACAGCAGAAGGTGATAATTGGAATTTCTATCTAGGCAGTATAAGTTTGCAAAGAAAATGGGGCTGAAGATAATTAATAAACTGATTAAAGTCAACAGCAAAATTTTAGCCTTTTTTAGCATGGTCTCATTTAACCACTGAGAATTTATGGTAGACAAGGAATATCCATTTTTTTCCAGTTTCTAAATAGGGAACGTACCTTTCATCTTGAAATCAGTATGACATTATTTCTTGTAAGAGCAACTTGAATTGTGGAATGATTCTGCATTATCCTATCATTGCTGTATAGAAAGTGTTCAGTTGTACATTGTGAACTGACCAGAATTAATGCCTTGAAAATGGGAGAGAAGTGACTTTTATGTTCTAACCAAATTAGTAATCTATGGATGACAATACCCTTCATTAATTATATTCATTCACTATCACTAATACATTTGTAACACTCTAGCTACTATGCCTTGATGTCTCACAGATGAGTTCAAACTATTTGCAGTCAGAGAGTAAAAGTCTAATAAAGAAACTAAAATACAAACAACATCCTCTTTCTGCACCATGTTTGCTTTTTGTCAATTGTTCATTGACTTAAGTCTTCCAGTCTAGCTGACACAGAAAAAATAATTGGTGATAAAATCTCCCCTGGACTAACATGGAAACACAGAACAAAGTTTATTAAAATTGGTCATATTAAGTGCATAGAAAGGATTATCAGGCAACTCTCTTATTCTTCCCTTTCTTGAACAGGGGCCTGTTGCATTCTTTCTTAAGAGGCGTGCAACCATTTTGTTCAACATATATAGTCCACTGGGAATTTTGTGTGATGTATACAACAAATTTGAAGGGGGTGGGGGAGGTTAACTGAAGAAGAAAAAACAAAAATTTTTTCAGGTTGTGAATGCATACAGTCATGGAGAAAAGCAGATTTCAAAAGAATGGATCATTTGCACACAGTGTAAACCAGAAGGATCTTTTAAAATGACTGAATATAGCAATCTGGTCCCATGGCACTTCACTAAAGCTTAGCTTTGTTAGTTTCACAAGATTTATTGAATTATTATGCAGGTCACATACCACATTTGTCCAGGCAATGAAATTTGTCCTGATATTGGCAAAGGAATACATATTTTGAACTGTATCCTCTCTACACTGAATTTAACAGTTAAAACTCACAGATATCTGATTTCAGAGTCACAGATGTGTTGGGTAGTAATGCATGTTTTAAAATCTAGGTGTAGCTGTTTGTTTATCCATCACAAAAGATTGTGAGTATACAAAAGCAGCTCTAGCTGTGAGCAAGGTATTTGTTCTTCTTGTACTGAATACGCGTGCTGAAAGATCATTGATTTCCTTTCACAGCTGTAAAAACGACTGCTAAGGGCTCATACCACACATGGAGTATTGCCAGGCTTGGAATTAAAATAATAATAATAATAATTATTCAGTGAGGTATCTACTGTATTTTCTAGTATTTGGTTAAAGCAAAAGAGTAGAATCTGCAGCGTAGCAGTTTTACAAAGATCGATGCTAATATGCATATTGAAACTTGGTTGCCAAATGCGAACCATGTTTTAAATAGTCACAGAGAGGTAACCCTTTTTAATCTGTATCTCCACAAAACAAAAAAAGCAGCCTTGTGGCACTTTAAAGACTAACAAAATAATTTATTAGGCGAGGAGCTTTACGAAACTATTTTACTGTTATTTTGTTAGTGTTTGAAGTGCTACAGGACTGCTTTTATGTTTCGTGTTTAACACGAACTTCTTGTATTTGTAGAGCACTGTAGAAGTGCTTTGTAGGTTTGCAGTCATCTTCGTAATGATCTCTGGGAGTCGGAGTGTGTGCTTTGTTGCACTTGAAAAAATTCTCCGTGGGGAAGTCACATATAAAACTTTTGAGGAAATTAGGAGAAATCAATGAAAACACTTACCTGCAAGGTGAGAGAGAGAATTCCTATGCACAGTACAGGGACAGCTGTTATTCCACTCCCATGGTTATGCGAGGTAATAAAAGCCCTTAATTCTGGTCCAGTAAACAAAAAAAAGCAAGAGCAGCTACTGGCAGCTATGGTAGGAGCTTATACTGAGACAGATCACTTCTCCTACGCTGAGAAAGAATGATCGAGAGAGAGCATTCCAGTTCTGTGGACACAGCCCACCTCCAATTCTGAAGTTAAAGCTTCACCTAACAGTGGTTGAATAAAGAGATGATGTCATAAATGGGCAGGTCTTATCTTGGCTCTTGTTCAGTGAATAATTGGGTAAGCAGACAGACATGGAATATGCATTACCAACACTAGAGGGAGTGGAAGGCAACCAAAGTGCAGTCTGCCAAACCTGAAAATCTTGGGCTGTGCTATTATTAGTATTTATCAGATTAGTTGCAAACCTAACACTTTTCAGATTTATTAAAGGTAAGTGCCTTCTAAAACTATTGTAGCTGCAAAATCTGATTTATAACAGTACAGAAAGAGTGGATGAGCCTCTTGTTTTGCTAGATAGAAGAACACAGGAAAAGGCTGTTCTTAATCAATAGAAGCCAATGTTACATTTGTAAATGAGATATAATTACATAATGAAGGACAACTACTTCTTTGAGTCTAAATGAGTAAAAATAAAATAAAATGTCAACATCATTGTTTGGGTAGAGATCCAAGTATAAACTTCTGAGAGACTCAAGAGTACTCAAGAGCATTAGGTTACAAGTAAAAGTTAACCGAAAAAATCCTTTTTTATGTTTGTTACTGCAAAAATAGTGATTATCTCATTTGAGACACGCCATTCTTTAATTTGTGGGAAACGTATTGTAGATTTGGATTTCAGGGAGAGCTTTAAAGTAGTTAATACATACAAAACCTGTTTTTGAGCAGTTAACTAGTGTAGACAAATGCTGTACTTCAAGAAATAAGGTGAGGATCTCAGGAGAGATATCATTCCTATGTAGAAGCAACTTGGCTTTTTATTTGTGCTGGTTTCATTCAAAAACTGAGGACATGAAGTAATTCATTTGATGTACAGTAAGCAACTGCAGGAACCTTGGGAGTTCATGTTGACACTGTAATCACGAGAAATTATTTATCTAGTCTTAAATAATGTTTCTTTAAAGACATTAGCATTCTAATGTCCATTTAATATTAGTAATGTCTTATTTTTTTCTTATTATCCTCTAAAATGCCTGCCTCTCAGATGCTTATTTTAGTTCTCAGGAAATGTAGAAAAGCACTGTAAATACACATACGTTTTTCCTTCAGTGATAAATAACATGATTTAGAACATGTGCTCAATTTCTTCATACAATATAGTTTCCTTTTACTAGTAGCTTATTAACTTGCACAAGTGCTGTTTGACTTAGCAAACCTGATATATCCCTTTGTCTTTTTAAATTTCCCTCAAAATATTTGTTTTCTTGAGGCCAGTTAATTGCTGTCTCCCACAAGTATTTGATTATATTCTCTCAATTAGCTTCATTTAGTTTATCTTGTCTGTATACTTGTTTGATATAGCAGTTTGACCCTTCACTAGCAAAACTATGTGATATCAAAGTAGAAGACAAGCTCATGATAAGGGCTATGTTTGACCTCCCTTGTTCACTGATTGCACTTTTTGTGGCATCAGTCAGGATCAAGCTCCATTATGTTTGGAAGGGAACTGGATTTCTTTAAGTCCATGGCTTATGAAAACCAGTAGGAATGCAAGAAATAATCAACTTGGTACTTATATGGCTTAAATAAGGCCTAACTGTAGAGCTGACCTTTATAACTATTCATTGTTTTCCAGAAAAAAAGGTTTTCCATTTACTTTATGCTACATTTCTTTAAAAGTTCTAAAATTCATTCAGAAATTTCTTATTTAAGTGTATTGTCATTACCAATACTTGCTGTTTCCAAATCTGATGTGCTTGAAACATGTTCATATTTATTCCATTTTTCCTTTGTGAGATAAAAACCTCTACTAGGAATGTTCTCAAGGTTTTTTTTAAGGGAAGGAGAATTTCCTGAATTCCAGTTCTTATTTAAATCTCCTAAAAATGTGTTCTGTTAAGTATACAACAGATTATAACTCTGAGTCCAAGCAGGGCAAAGAGTTAATTATACATTTAAAATACTTTTAGACATTCATCTAGACAAATTACCATTTTTTTTCTTTAGAATGATTTATTTGCTCACTATCAGAAATTTCCCCAGCAAAATAACAGGTAAAAATTATGTAATGCTAATTTTAACTGTTAATAAAATATCTTTACCAGTGTGTTAAATGCATTGAGCTTTGGCCTTGGCAGAGCTACTTGTGACCTTCTATGCTCCAGCAGTTATACTAAGGATCATTTAACTTACATATATGCAGGCAATTGTATTGCAGTATGTTTCTGTTCAATTGTCATGCAAATCAAGACTATTGTACATAGCAATGCAGGGTAGATTTTGAGTTGTGCTGAATATTTCAAACGTGTTTCTTTAAAACTGAGATTCCATTAAGATTAGAAAAGCATCTTTAAAACATTTTGTATTCCTAGCATCAATGAAGTCTAGCCCAGTTTTATCAATCAACAAGTTGTGATGCATGTTACAGCACATCAATATTATATCTTAACATATACCCGTGGGATGTTGATCAAAGATAAAGCGTGCACATTCAGCTGTCTCTTAGCCTGTGAAATCTGGCCAAATGCAAAATTTAATGGGAGAAATTGAAGTAAATTTTCCTGAACAATTCCAAAGAGTATTTGAGAAATAATTAGATTTTGCCAACTCACAGCTTCCTTAAAATATCAAAACTTAAAAAAAAAAACCCATAACTTATTTTTACTAGTGTTTGTTGAGACTCCTTAAATTTTTTATTTAAGAACATGAGTAACACTTCATATACTTTACACAACACACTTGTAGCTTAACAACTTGACTATTCATTTTTAAATGCAAAAATTTAAGACTTTGATTTGGAACACTGTTAATGGCAGTAGAACTACTCATCTGAGAAAAAGGTGTATGCATTTCTAATACATGACAACTTAGAAGTATAATAAGTTATAAATTACTATATTTGTAATATTAGAACAGTCTAAGATGGAAGGAAAAATAGCCTCTTTGCCTACATGTACTTGTAGTGAGTTGGAGTGGCTGCCCATGGGCTTGTAGGGGGAGGGGCTTCTTCCAGAGTCCTGGTATGTGGAGCCCGGCACCATCCCATCACCTGCCTGGAAGTCAGGAGGCAGAACTAGAGGTATAAAAGCCAGCTCAGGAGCCCAGTCAGGCCCCAGTAGCTAGAGAAACCAGCTGCCTGTCCTGTGGTCTAGAAGATGAGGTCTGTCCAGGAATCTCTGGAACCTCAGACTGACTTTGTCCTGGAGGAACTACCAATCCTGCCAGAGGGTTCAGCCCCTCAACATTCCAGGGGACCTGCACAGAAGTCAGGTATACCCAGTGGGGGAGTGTAGAAATAGCCCAGGGACAGCTGACCTTGGTCTGACTGCATCACAACCTGTGATTGAGTCAGTGTGTTGCTGTTAGGATCCCTGTCAACCCAGAGGCAGATGACTGTGCCACTGTTAGATCCCTGGGCTGGGACCCAGTGTAGTGGGTGGGTTTGTGTCCCTCCCCCACCCACCTGAATCTGTAGCTGGCAGTCGTGTGTACCCCCTCTCCCTCTCCCCACATGCTTCTGTAGGAAAACACACACACCTGAGCTCAGAGACCCAGTTGTTTAGTGTCCTGTCCTGCACCAGGGCTTGGGCTCCTATGAACTGTTGCTTGGCTTGAGCATCCGAGCACTGGAAGTGTGTTCTGCTGTTTGCTGCTGCACTCTGAGCTAGGGCCTATGCTTACTGACTGTTGGTTTAGAGTCTCAACCTGAACCTAGGCCTGAGCCTCCTGGAACTATTGTTGCCCTGTCATGGGCTAGGCCTAGGCTTGGTGGTTTATTAAAAAGGCTTAGCCTGGCCACCACCGTGAGCATCATGGACTGTTGTTGCCTGCCCTGAGAGCCAGGGTGTGTTTATTGTGCACTTGGTCTGACTGTTGGCCAGAGTCCCTGGATTATTTTTGCCTGTCCTGAGTGACAGCCAGGGCTTATTGATTGTGTGCTGAATTTGATCAGAGGCTGGACTAACCCCTGTGCAATTGATGCCCACTCTGAGTGAGGGCCAGAGCCTCATGACTCTGTGCTTGGCTTGACTACTGGTCTGGGCCATGGAAGCAGTACTGCAACTGATTCCCTCTGTGTGACTGAGCGGCTGTGTAGTGAGGTGGTGTGGGAGGAGCCCTGCTAGGATGTAGTAGTATATATAGGAATCATTGCAACAGGGTGATTAGAAATTAAACCTTATGACAAATCCATAGGGCAATTAGTTTTTAGAAGACACATGATGGCATTATGAAGAATTTAGGCCTTAATAGGCTTTTGAGGCCAACAAGTCATACGTTGAGAATACTCCGCGGGATGTGCTTTTCATACACACTTGTACAACAGAATGTGCTAGTTCGTAACAGATATGCATGTATTACAAATGTGCTTCTGCTATCCTTCACATTGATCTTTCTGAATTACCAGCAGGCAATGTATATTATATAGTTAAAGTGATAACTCTGTGCATTTTTAGGCTACGTCTACACGTGCACCCAACTTCGAAATAGCTTATTTCGATGTTGCGACATCGAAACAGGCTATTTCGATGAATAACGTCTACACGTCCTCCAGGGCCAGCAACGTCGATGTTCAACTTCGACGTTGCTCAGCCCAACATCGAAATAGGCGCAGCGAGGGAACGTCTACACGTCAAAGTAGCACACATCGAAATAAGGGAGCCAGGCACAGCTGCAGACAGGGTCACGGGGCGGACTCAACAGCAAGTCGCTCCCTTAAAGGGCCCCTCCCAGACACACTTTCATTAAACAGTGCAAGATACACAGAGCCGACAACTAGTTGCAGACCCTGTATATGCAGCACGGACCCCCAGCTGCAGCAGCAGCAGCCAGAAGCCCTGGGCTAAGGGCTGCTGCCCACGGTGACAACAGAGCCCCGCAGGGGCTGGAGAGAGAGTATCTCTCAACCCCCCAGCTGATGGCCGCCATGGAGGACCCCGCTATTTCGATGTTGCGGGACGCGGATCGTCTACACGTCCCTACTTCGATGTTGAACGTCGAAGTAGGGCGCTATTCCCATCCCCTCATGGGGTTAGCGACTTCGACGTCTCGCCGCCTAACGTCGATTTCAACTTCGAAATAGCGCCCAACACGTGTAGACGTGACGGGCGCTATTTCGAAGTTACTGCCGCTACTTCGAAGTAGCGTGCACGTGTAGACGCAGCTTTAGTGTCGTGATTGCACTTCCAGAAACTGCCCTCGACTAAAGGCTGATCTCCCAAACCATTTTGCACTGGAAAGGAGATAATTATTTCAGAAGGAGGTGGTAGGTAAGAAAATACCTTGTATTGGATCATCTTCTGTTGGGGTGTGAGAGGAAGATACGCTTTGGAAGTCAGCCCAGTAAAAGGGATCTTCTCACCCACCTTGTCTCCAGTATATGCTGAGACTGACACGACTGCAAACTACAGTGCATACAATTTCAGATTTCCATCAGAAGACAACAGACCCACCCTGACGACTGTTAGACTGTGGTGGCCAACCGCTAGCCACTAGTCACATGTGGCAATTTGGCCTATTGAATGTGGCTATTTGGCTTGAATAATAAATGTATTTTCAGAATAATGTAGCAGTAGCCACTAGATCACTTAATGTTTAGAAGCTGCTCATAAATGGCACTTACTCACTCAGTGCTGAGTGCTGCACTCAGTGGCACATTAGCCACTGGGCGAATGGTGTCCATGCCCAGGAAAGAGAGGTGAGTAGTGGGGAGGGACCAGGACAGAGGACAGAAATTCCAGGCCTTGGGAAAGGTGTGTGGGGAGGCGCAGCTTCAGGCCCTCCTGAATAGGAGCAGGGCCTTAGTGGAAAGGGAACAGCTCGGCTGGACTAGTCTCCCCCTCCCAGCTCTTCTGCACTGCCTAGACTGCACCTCCCAGAGCTCTGGCCTTGATTTAAAGCTCCCAGAGCTTTAGGCACTGCCATGACTGGGAGCAGTCAGGAGCCCTAGGCCCTTTCAAATCACCAAGCCCAAGAGAAACTGGTCCCAATGTCCCCACTATTGGCGGCTGGTGTCCCCTGTATATCCCTCGCAGAGGTGCCAATGGGGGGGCGTTGGGGGCGTTTGCTTTGAAGCCCAGAAATGACAGTGGTGAAAGGACTAGAACTTGGGGATGCCTGAAAGCCTCCCATCAGCAGCTCTGCCAGTGTGGCTGTTCTGCTACTAGGAATGTTAAAGTTTAACTGGTTACTATGGACTAGAGCAGCCCTGTGCGGTGACTGTGGGTGGGGGTACTCCAGCTGAGCTGGAAAAGCCCTGTCCGTGGTGGTCTCGGGGAGCTGGGAAGGGCTGGCTGGGGAGGCTGCTCCACCCCAGCTGCGGACAGGGGCTGCTCCAGCCCCGGCCAGGTTGAGGTGCCTTCACTTGCCCCACACCAGGACAGGCTGCTTCAGGCTGGCTGGAGCGCTTCCCCCGCCCCCTCACACCTCACGGAGCACCTGGGGCTGCAGTGGATGTGGACTGACCCTGTCCATGGCAGGGGGGCTGTTCCAGCCTGACTGCACCCCCAAACCCATTCAATTGGTAACCAGTTAAATGGGATTTTACTTCTCTATCTGGTATCTCCTCCAGTTCTTCCATGCTGGTGTCTCTACTGCCCCACTAGAGAGTGTGGCTGGGGATGCTATTGGAACAACTGGAGACTGGGGGGCCGCTGCTCTCACGACAGGGGCTGTACTGCTACTGTGTCCCCCACTACCCCCGGTCCTGTTCTCCAGTAGCGTTGTACAGAGGTCAGGAAGGAGCTGCAGCAGCACTGTAGAGCTGGAGGTGGTACAGCCATGCCAGAAAGCTGCCACCCTGAGTCTTACCCATGTTTCAATGTACCCCCCGCTCCACTGTCTGGGGAGCAACATGTGTCTCTTCTTGTCCCTCTCTCTTGTGTCCTTTGCCAGGGGGCCCAGCCAAGGAGAGGGTTCCAGAAATTTGGCACCCTCATGCCCTTGCTCTGCCTGCTAATATTCTTCCCAGGTAGTGAGATCTGGACACTGTGCCTCCATCCCAGTGCTGTGATCCCATTCTCCAGCTGAAGTGCTGGGCGGCTGGGGAAAAAATCCATGCCCCAACCAAGCTCCCCTGCAAGAGCCCTAGGGGAGCCCAGGTGCACCATCAGGTGTAACAGGTACTTGTTGTTGCCTTCCGACCCCCAAACACCACCTCTACCCCTTAATGCTCCTTCAGAAACTCAGTGAACTGATGTGAAATGGAATGTTAGTGGAGTCAGGCTTAATGAGAGAGGTCCTTAATGGGCAGATCAGCTTTAAAGGAACTTTGGAGCAATTTCCAGAGTAGCTTGCCACAATTTAAAAAAACAGGAAATATGTCAATTTGTAGTGACACTGAAGGAAAGAAATGTAGCAGTTTGAGATGTAATGTGTTATCAGAAGAATGTCAGAATGGTAATGAGTAATATATATAGGAACTGTTTCAAAAAGAAAATTGTTTTGTTATTTATAACTATTTCAAAAAGAAAATTTTTGTTATTTATAAGCCTATAAAAATCTGATGTGCATTTTACTTCAAATTATGTGAATTATTTTAAAATATAGTTTGAAAAAATGAGTTCTTCAAAAATAAGCAACTGTCTAAATTTGGCGTACAACCCCACTGAAGTCAGTGCAGCAGCTCTACATTTCAAAATGAAGTCCATCATGTAGAAGGTAATTCATAGTAGAGACAATAAGATACAAGTGAAGAAGACTCTTAACTACATGTGCATTTTCCCCACAGAGTCACTGATTGGACATAATCGCCTGGAGTTTAATATTCTGTTTATGTTTGTTTAAAAGCCCAAAGAATAACCATCACAGCTGTCTGTTTTTCCCTCCCTCCCTCCCACCAATTGTCTTCTAGTTTCCTTAACAGCCTTTGGGAAAGGCCTCATCAATTCAGAGGTGCCTCAATGTAATCATGTCCCTCTCCTCTTCTTCCCTCAGGCCAGTCAGAAAATAAACAGTGGCTGCTTGGCAGGTGATAATCTAGTGACAAAGAAACAAGCTCATTGACTGGCTAAATAAAAACAAAAAAAAAGTGCAACTAAAATAAAAACAAGATTTTTCATCAAATATGTGAAGGTTGATTAATGGCCTTTTTCACCAAGAACACAATGAATAAAACATGATAAAACAATTGGTTTTCTTCAAATAGTCTCTGAACTGCCTAAGTCCTGAGATACGTATGAGACTTGAGAGATCACTCATAAATACATCTCCATTTCTCTGTAAATTAGATAGGCAGAGCAATGTCCCAGACAGCTTTGTAGAACTGGAACAAATTAAAATCAACAGTTTACAGTGAAGAGTCTGCTCCCTAAGTTAGGGCATGTCTACATTTACTCGCAGTTCAAAGTGTAGCAGACTCAGTGTCTGTTCTGGTCTGGCTATGGTCTGAAGAAGTGGGTCTGTCCCACGAAAGCTCACCTAATAAACTATTTTGCTAGTCTTTAAAGTGCTACTTGACTGCTTTTTGTTTTGACAGATGAACAGTTATTGTGAAACAAAAAGCAGTCCTGTAACACTTTAGACGAGCAAAATAATAATCAGCTTTCTTGGGACAGATGAGGAAAATTCCAGATCTGAAGAAGTGGGTCTGTCCCACGAAAGCTCATCACCTGGTGAATCATTTTGTTAGTATTACAGAGCTGGTGTATTTTGTGAAGATACAAAATATCACAGCTACCTCTCTGTATTGTGAAGCACAGCAATGTAAATTTACACCCCAAGTTACCATCTATGACTGTCCAGTCAAACCCTTGGATAGCTTGGCTTCTTACTTCCTTGTTTCAGTAATTTTGTGTTTGGAAGGGTTACAAACTTGCATGCTTGAGGTTGAAAACCAATCTCTAATTAAAAGGGATTAGAAGGAAGATACTCCTGGGGGCACATGACTTCATAATTATTATTGCCTTTGGAGCAACTGTTAGTGGTCAGAGGTAGGGTATTGGACAAGATGAACTTCTGGTCTGATGTGGTGTGGCATTTTTATATTCCTTGTTAGTTTCACTTTTTTATGCTCTGGCTAATCTGTTTTTCAGGTTCTTATTCACTATCACAGTGCTGCAGTATTTGCTTTTCAGTTACTACTGAAGGTAGCTCATGTGAACAAAAATGATTTCCCTTGGCATGGAAAAATGTCTTCAAAAACATTGTGTTCTGAATTTTTATGAAAGGGCGTAGACACATAATCAACATTTGGGGCCAAATTTGACTCAGCAGAGGCTCTCTTAAACTCCTTAAAAGAAAACGCACAGAAAGCACCCCAAAGTAGTATCAACAACGAAGGGTCCTGTGGCACCTTATAGACTAACAAAAGTTTTGAGCATGAGCTTTTGTGAGCACAGACTCACTTCATCAGATTTACAGCATCTGTTGAAGTGAGTCTGTGCTCACGAAAGCTCATGCTCAAAACTTTTCTGTTAGTCTATAAGGTGCCACAGGACCCTTTGTTGCTGTTACAGATCCAGACTAACACGGCTACCCCTCCGATACTTGACACCAAAGTAGTATGTTACTGTTCAGGGGTGTTGTATGGGGGTGCACAGGGGTAACATGCATCCCCCCGTATCTGCCCTCCCCTGCACTCACTGTCAGCTTCACACCACTCACACCACACAATCAGAGGCTCTTTTACTTGCACGTCTAGTAATATTATATATGCCATCATGTGCTAGCAATGCCCCAATACATTGGCCAAACTGGACAGTCTTTACATAAAAGAATAAATGGGCACAAATCAGACATCAGGAACGATAACAAAAAAAATGTGTAGGAAAACACTTCAGTCTGCCTGGACACTCAGTAACAGATTTAAAAGCAGCCATTCTCTCCCCACCCCCCTCTGCCCCTCCCCCCCAAAAAAAACCCAAAAAAACCCTTACATTCTAAGGAGAAACTGCAGAGCTGCAATTCATTTGCAAATTTGACGCCATCCACCAAGTATTGAACAGAGGCTGGGAGTGGCCAGTTAAGAAAGCGGTTTCTGCCCTCTTGATGTTCACACCTCCACATTAGCTACTGATAATGGGCCACATCCTCCCTGACTGAATTGACCTGATTTCTCCTCTCTGGATGTCCACAATTCCACATTAACTGCTGATAATGGGCCATATCCTTCATGACTGATCTGACTATGTCAACTCTGGCCCTCCTCTTGAGTGGGACTCCCTCCTTTTTGTAAGCCCATATATTTAAACCGTCCTCTGGAACCCCCCCACTCGTGCATTGATGAAGTGAGTCTTAACAGATATCTGTTAACCTATAAGGTGCCACAGGACCTCTTATTGTTTTTGAAGATACAGACTGACTTGGCTACTCCTTTGATATATGGTATCTTAGAAATCTCAGCAGGTAAAGAAAACCTCTCTCCTGCTATTGTTGTTTGCTATTTGTCAATTTTTACTATTCAGATAACTATAAAATACTTCATTCTTTCCTGTACAATTTTGAAAATGGATTTGGGGTTGGAGGAACCTTTTTGTGACTCTGTATTCTTCTTCGTGAACTAGTTACATTCACTGTGGACCATTCCAGCACAATCGTTACAGGTTTAAAATGAGCCAGCTCTCTAGAATCTGCATAGCACAAAATTGTCATCCTGTGAACTGCTTTAATGGCTCTGCATGTGTGCTTTTCAGAAACATGGAAAAGTAAACTTTTAAGCCTCAGGAGTTTTTTTCCCACTGTTCACAGGTTTTGTGTGAAACTGTTTCTGTGTGTGTGTGAAGAAAAAAAACTCCAAGTGGGATGTATCACCTGGAAACATAAGTTACAAGTCTGAATGATAGGCAGTGGTAGCATGTGCAACAGATCCCTGCTGGCTTGAAGACTGTATTTATTTTACTTTGGCTATACCATGCTTGTGCAAAAGCAGCTGTAAAAGCAGCACTGCCTGCTAGGTAGCTAAGGTCTTCCACCATTGATATTGTGAAACATATAGGGTGTGAGGCGATGCCCAGGTGCCAGTTAAAGGTCCAGTGGGGCAAAGGATGTGATGCCGCACCGGTAGCTACTCTAAGCAGCCAGGGCAGGCTGGGTTCTTTGGTATGTGTTTAGTTCAGGTACAGCAGCAAGAGGAAAATTACACTTATTAGAGGCTTTAACACTTACTTTTTATTTATACAAAGATAAAAACAATTTAACTAAGACAAATGATTAAAGTACAACAATTGTGAATCTTTTTGTTTATAACTTTAGCAGCAGTTAATAGGAAAACCGCTGGCAGCGATTTTACAACAGAAGCAGCTGCCGCGAGTAAAAGGGGGTTTTAAACTGACCGCCCAATTTTATGAATGAAACCAAGATGGCCACGTTTTAAAGATACGATAAGGGCTTCCCTTGGTTTGATTGACAGGCTAATGGTTTTTTGCAGTTTATAGCCAAAAACAGTTAGTACCCGCGGTTTTTAAAGGGGAAGCAACACAATTTAACTTAAGAAAAGTTTTAGACAAACTAGCTAGTTTAAACTAATACAAGTAATGTGTACACAAGAAAGGCACTTTGAAGGTGTGATTTTCACCCCTGCCTCTTAGACCTGGTGGAACCAGAGTCTTTCCCTCAATTCCTATAGGAAAGAAGTGTAAAACAGGTGTAATTCTTACCCCTGCCTCATAGATCTGGTGTGACCAGGATCTTTCTCTCAATCCCTCGGGAAGAAGTAGATACGAACCAGGTGTGCCCAGTCTCGGGAGTCAATACCGGACTTGGCCAGCAGGTGTAGGTGATTGGAGCTCAAAGGGGGTGGGCTGCCAAACCCCTCTTTGTACCCCTTTGGTTACGTAGGCTTCTTCCTGGTCTCAAGTGGCCAATCGGGGAGGAATGTGTTTGAACCCCAGGTTTCCCAGGGAAGGTGCAAGGCTCAGTTCGCACCTGTGAATTGTGGACAATTGGGCACCTTTGGAGGTGATGGGCAGAGGTTCCCCGTTCTTCCTGGGGCGGTGATCAGGCGTGTCAATTACCGATATCAGCCAGAAGGGCGGCCATTAGCTAGCCCATTCACTGTCTGGTTTTTGTATATGGTAGAGTGTCTGGGTGAGACAGCACACCTGCGTTCCCAGGGCATCAAAGGCTGCCTGTCTCCCTCTCTCTCTGTCTCTCCCAGTCGGGGGGGGGGGAGAAGAAGAAAAGGCCAAATGGGGGGTTCATGTCTGGCTACAATAGGGAAAGGCTTTGATTCTCAAAGGAATTTGTTCTAGGCTGTCTCTAGTGTGATGTATAAGCTCCATAAAAGGAACAGCCAAATGTGGCATGATTTCTTTAATCTATCATATTAGTACAAAATGCCTGTCATTTTATATGCTTTCTGTAGTACAAAATTTTGCAATTTTACTTCCTTCTATTCCGAATGTTGAGAGGGATTTCAGTATGTCAAAATAGTGCTTTTTAGAAGGTGTTGGTGGATCTTTGTCTATTGTTTCACCGATGGTGGTGGTGGGGACAAGTGACAGTCGCCCTGGCGATTCAAACTGGGGAGGGGGCTCAGCGCTCACAGCCACCATCGCTGCTATGTGGCAGTGGCTGGAGCCCTGGTCTCCTTTCAATTGCCAATGCAGAGCTGCACTGTATACTCCAAGTGGCTCTGAGGACTTGGGGGGAGGGTGTCAGAGGTGGTCCAGCACTGCTGGCCGGGTGGCACTGAGGACTGGCTGTCTTTGGTCCTGCCCCTTGTGGGGGTTCAGAGCTGCCCCCTGCCGACCTCTCCCTGGGGCCCCTGCAAGCTGTCAGCCTCCCTGAAGAGAGAACACATCTTTAATCTATCAAAACAAAGAGCAGTCAAGTAGCACTTTAAAGACTAGCAAAATGGTTTATTAGGTGAGCTTTCGTGGGACAGACCCACTTCTTCAGACCATAGCCAGACCAGAACAGACTCGATATTTAAATAATTTAAAAATTTAAAATAATTTAAAAAATTTAAAAAATGCCTTAAATATCGAGTCTGTTCTGGTCTGGCTATGGTCTGAAGAAGTGGGTCTGTCCCACGAAAGCTCACCTAATAAACCCTTTTGCTAGTCTTTAAAGTGCTGCTTGACTGCTTTTTGTTTTGATAGTAATAGAGAGGAAGTCGTGCTAGTCTATACACTATCTTTAATTTAGCTTCAGATGGCAGCAGTATTTTTCTTACCTACTAGCCGTGTTTCCCTCTCGAGTCATGTGATGTTTTTGCAATGCTTGGGATTTAAAACTATGATAATTACTTTAAATTTATTGACAGATTCCGCAGTGATAACACTACTTACCTTACTCAAGCACTGGGTTTGCCATAAAGTAATTCAAAAACAATTAGAACACAGTTAAGACTCAAAATATAACTAAACTCCAAATGTTAAGTTTTTGCAAGCACTGTCACAGATTAAAGTAGTATCCTTTTTTTTAAAGATCTGGAAGGAATGATTACGATGAACCATTACTTGCCTTTAAGGTTATCAATGGAAAAAACTTGCTTGCTTGCTTAGCAATTTAACATCAGGAAGTGTCATCAGGATGAGTGGAGCCTGGAAAATACTGTACACTGACAGTGGGTCTCTCAGGTGTAGGATCTCAGTACTTTAAAGGCTCAATGTCAGAAAAGCAAACCTGTATGTCAGTCATTGTTCTGTGGGCAGCTAATGGAAAGTGGGTGTAAAATGGTTATGAATGATCACTCCAGTGACAGAACACCTTGCTGCAGTCTGCATTTTGCATTTGCTGCATGCAAAAAGCCAGATAGGCTAAAGGACGTTAAAATAGCCAAGCCCTGGGATAACTTCTGGAGAAGAAGAAAATGTTGAGCTCTCTATACCAGGGATTGTCAGTAGCCATGGGGCCAGAGAAGTGGATTTTTACTTAAGACACTGTCCTTGCTGCAGAGTCATGCAAGTTTCATTGTCTTTATCGGAAAACTTTCAGACTGCATTATGAATGCACTAAAAAAACGCTTTATTCTCTACTACATCATCTAACTATATAGAGACATTGGAGTCACTGGGTGTTATTTTGAAATAGGTGCTATTCCCCGTTTTAACAGCATCTATTTCGAAATAGCTATTCCTCGTGAAAAGAGGTTTGCTAGTTTTGAAATAAGATGTCCACTACTTTGAATTTATTTCAAAATAACAGTTGTGTCATGTAGACTTTCCCTGAGTTACTACAGATTATTCTCTCCTGGTGTCTGGCTGGGTATTGCTGAAATGCCCTAAGCATAACTGTTTGCCGTATATGGGGTCCGGAAAGAATTTTCCCCTTGGTCAGATTTGCAGAGACTGTAGAGTTATTTTTATCTTCCTCTGCACATAGGCTCTTGACTTACCCTCTTGGCTGACCTGCTTCCTCCCCTCCCTTCCTGCCAGACCCTGGCCCTACTCCACTCCTTCCCCCATATCCTCATCCTGGCCCTGCTGCTTCTCACTCCTGTCCCACCTCCTCCTATGAGTGTGCTCCATCATGGCTTCTTCCCATCCTTTCCTCCTTTCAGGAGCTTGAATGCTGCAAGTGAGGTGGTCCTGGTGTTCCAGAAGTATTGGGAAAGAGGTGGAGGAGTTTATTTGTGGGACCACCAGAATGCAAGAGACAAAGAGCGGGGCAAAGGGAGGTGTTTAGCACTTCTGGGTGTTCTGTGCCCATAAATTTTTTCCCACATGTGCTCCAGTGTCAGAGCACCCAGGGAGTCTGTGTCTATGTCTCTGCAGCATGGGACATGGGTTACTTGCAGGTTCAAACTAGTGTAAATGGTGGTTCTCTGTCTTTAAATGATGATGTGAGGGCTTCAGTATTTCAGCCAGAGGTTAGGGTCTGTTACAAGAAGATGGGGAAGGTTCTGTGGCATGTAACATGCAGGTGGTCGGACTAGATAATCATGACGGTCCTTTCTGATCTTAAAGTGTACAAATCTATGATTATAACCTCTAACAAAAATCTCAAGTTGGCTCTTGGTCTTACGCATTGAGTTGGACTCTCCAAAATTTATTGTAAACCCACCCCCCAAAAAAAACCAAACAAAAATAACTATGGCCCAATTTTTGAAAAAAGTAGTTCGTTGTTTATATTATAAAACTGGAATAATTTGGATGCTTGTCTTACACCGCTTGATACCTCTGCGTAATTTGTGGGACTGCTACAGGCGGTGAAGATTGAATGCTGAGGGTTATGCATTGTCCTGTTAAGCATCTATCTCATTGCTCAGATGTGTAATGATTGTCCATTCTTCCATGCCCAGAAAAGACAAAATGCTACCATTTTGGGCTAGTCAAGATGGTTCATCTCAAATGGTAGAGGCTTATGTTTTGGTACTGATGGGACTTCACAGTAATGTTTTTAGTGATTCTCAGCGGAGACAGGATATGGGGAAATTGGGAGAACAAGGAAAAGAATACCTTTTGAAAGGATACTGAAAAGATATTTATGGTTGCAAGAATTATCTTTATAATAGCAAAATTACTTTCCTTCTATTCCAGATATGCTGGGCTCGTGTTGTCATTTCAAAACGATTCACTTTCTGTTGAGAGCAAGTTGAAACACTTGAATTCTGAAGATATAGAAATATTAAGGAAGTATAAAAATGGGGCTGAAAACAAAGTCTCGTAATGGAAGCTGTAGCATAATCTTAACTACAACATTTGCTGCTTCTTCTAATACAACAACATGATTAAATTCAGAATGTATATTAAGATTAAAAGAAAGATGCTCAGTTTCACGCAAGCAGCACAGGAAATTGGTGACTAAACAGTTCTGTACCAGATTTTTCTTGCCTTTTCACAGAGGAAGAAAGATGTACATAGACTCTTTGTATTTCAGGGAGAGGAAATGTGGCACAATAGGCTGTTGAAGGGAAGCAATTCCCATAATCAGTTTTCTGTACTACTTACTACCAACTGGTCAGAACTAAGTTTTAATTAAATTTTAAGGGATAAAGGACAATAGCATGTGCTAAGGATGGAGAGTCGGCTTAAACTTTGAATTTCCTGCCTTTCATTGGTTTCTGTCACTTCCTCAGTGTTCTTGAAATGTAGGATTTTAGATGTGATTTCCTTTCATGGAAGATTATAACTGTATTTTGTTTTTGGAGTAATTCAAATGGTTCCTTTTTGGTTTATTGAATAAATATTTGTTCTCTAATGGATCACATTGGCTCTGGTAAATCCCCATTCAGTGCTATGATCAGTAGACCTTCAGAATGGTATTGTGCTTATGTATGGTAATCAGGAACATGTTATTGCTAATTTCTTAATTTGAAGAATACCATCACTGAGTACCTACACATTTTATTTAGTAATGGAATGGTTCATAGCTCTAGAAGTTTTGTGGGAAATGCATCTTCATGGAGCATACATCTGAAGTCCAAAACAGACCAAGACCATTATGATAAAAACCTTAATTTAACCTTGTATGTAAAGTAGGTCAAAGACCTGCCCCCAATAATTTCTTCAAGTTTACAATTTGTTTGTCCTGTAACATATATTTTAGTGATATAAAGCAATGAAGCAATATGAAAGTTATTCCAATAGTTAACTATCCTCACTGTTAAAATTCTTTTATTTCTTGTCTGAATTTGTATAGTTTCTGCTTCTGACCATTTTTTCTCCTTATTAATTTTCATGCTAGGTTAAAGAACTGTCTATCAGAAATCTTTTCTCAATATAGTTACTGACAAACCTTTTAAATAGTCTATTGGATAAAATAAAATCACTTTTTAATAGTCTCTGTTATAAAATAAATTGAGGTTCTAATTTACTGTAAGGTGCTAGATCGCAAATTCTTGATGGTCTCTTCTGAATTCATTCTAACCTAGCAACATCCTTTTTGAACTATGGATGGATACAGTGTTCTAGTAATGTCTGTCTTGTCTACTCAGCGCTAACACCGTCACCCACTTCCTATTTGATATCCTTATATTGTACATCAAAGGAGCATGTTGTTCTCACATTCGGCTCATATATCCTGACCACGAAGTCAGTTTCAGGGTAACTGCCTTCCAAAGTACAATCCCCTTTTTTGTACCTGCAAGCTGTGTTGTATGTTCTTAGATACAATGACCTTGTATTTGGCTCTGCTAAAACACTTGCTGTTTAAGTGAACCAATCTTAACAAACAATTGGAATTGTTTTGCATAACTGATCTGAGCATAACACTGTGTACATTCCACTCATCTTTTGTGTGATGTACAAATTTTACCCTCGAGGATATTAAACTTTCTTCCTGATCATTAAAGAAGGTACGGAACAGCAGTCATGTGAAAACAGATAGAAAAGCTCCTGTTGAACATCAGGGTTCTATTTAAAATATTTTTGAGGTCTGTTAGCCTTTTTTTCCCCATCAATTTAATACAGGCTGCATTTATTTTTGTATAGTGTTATTTTGTATCAGAGTGCCACATGGGACTAAGTCAACGTGTTAGAGAGGTGGATTATGTCAACAATTAACTTCAGATTTGTTACTGAAATAAGAGAACTAAGCTGTTTTAATTATTTATAATGTGCCTTTAGAAACCCATTCTCATGCCTGAACACATTAACTTGTGTATCAGCAATGTCATTATTGCTTCCCTGCAGTAGAAATAACACTGTTACTTAATGTATGCTGCTGTGGGAACCAGAAATGGTGGTGGTGGTGCTACCCAAAAAATAACCTCTTCCCTGATGGGAAGGTAGAATACATAAACAAAACTCCATTAAAACATCTTTAAATCTTTAGAAAGAATTTTCAGTACCCACTAATAAGTTGAGGCCTAATTAGTGCTTGAAAATTAAAAGAGAAACTTTTATTAATTCAAAAAAAAATTTGTCTGTAGATTAAGACTTGTAATGCAGAGCTAGTTGATACTGGCTAAATTATAAACCATTGGAAAAGAGAAGCTTCTCCTGGAACATCTTTGAAGTGCACACTGCTTACACAATTAGGCTTAGTGAAGCAATTAATACTAATTTTCTTAATTATTAAGGTTGTAAATAATTGGAATAAGACTGGACTATAGAGGAACATGTCCCAACAAAATAATATCTTATTATTTTTCTTTCTGAATCAGAAGTATATGCTGCTCTTCCTCAGTGCTTCACGTAAATATATAAGCCTTATTCATTACTGCACAACTTTAAGTTTCTGAAAGGGAAGGTTAGGAAGCAGTAAAGAGTTTTATAAAATGCAGTCCTACAAATACTCTTACATATACATCCTAAATATTCTGCCGAACTTGAGAGTAGAGATGATGCTTTTGTGAAAAAAAGGACTTGAGAGTTAAATTTGCAGACATTAAATGGAATGTAACCAGAGAGTTTTTGTGCACATGTAATAACTAGGGATGTGTTTTTGTTAAATAGTTTTTCAATACTTAACACATAATTCCATGCATATCGCTTAAGTCTTCAGAGACTTGTTTAGTACTTAAATACCCAAAGCTCAATAAAGCAAGTTTTTAAATTTTAACAAATGTAAGATTATTTCAGCTAGTCTTGCTTATCATATAACAATAAAGCATTAGTGCAATTGACCTGCTGACCTTAATTCCCAGGAAACTGTCACATTTCTTCTTTATTCCTTTGTCCAACCTAACAATGTGACCCAAAATACTACAGAGCTTTAAAGTTTCTCAGCATTGTAAGGTCAAGCTTTGGTCACCATAGTTACAGTTTAGATCTGTGGGTCAAGGGTCAAATAGATTAATGATGTCAGACACATCTTTAAATGGTTCTAACACTACTTCACCATGCGGTAAGCAGCTGAGCATATTTGATATGACAAAGACCTTCTTAAGCCTTGCTAATAGGAGGACTTCAGGGATATCTGCTGGAAAGGCCTTTTCTGTTGTGCAAGAATGTTCAATATTGAGCAATGGTGAGCATCAGCAGTGGGCCATTTCGATTCAAACTGTCTGAAGTAGATTGCAAAGACTGGCTAAATGGCTTACACTGCCACTGCCTCTTTCTTTCTATTTATCTCATTCTTTTGTCCAGTATTCATTCCATTTGGCTAAAAGCCACAGACAGGGCAGAAAACAGTAAGCTGGAGGAATATATTAAAAGTACTTGATAAAAGTACTTCCTCTTTTATAGCAACAGTATGACATCAAAGCAAGGAATAACAAGGCTTAGTTTGCTGATTTGTAACTTTAAGACTCTTTCATCCATATTTGCGGTTCTCAGAATAGATTTATAACATACTTAGGTTCTTTGTCTAGGTATTGAACTCTCTACATAAGAAAAATTGGGATAAGGTTCCCCTCATGGGTGTCAATTTTTAAAAAAAAATGCATAATTATATTAGATATAAAAGTATATGAGCACACACCTATTTTGTTGTCTTTCACAGAACTGCCTTCTGTAATTTCTTCAAGGTACAAATGAAGTGCTGAAAATTTACACTAGAGCATTTTTTTTAAATAGTTGCCTTACCACACCTGCAAAATAAATACTGTGTGGTTCATCATTATACATGGGGATTCTGCAGCAAGTAAAATATTTCATGGCTGAACAGTAACAGAGGGGCAGCTGTGTTAGTCTGTATCTTAAAACAAAAAGGCGGTCTTGTAGCACTTGAAAGACTAAAAAAAATAATTTATTAGGTGATGAATTTTCATGGGGCAGACCAAATTCTTGAGATCTGGAGATAATGCTGTGCTGGAAATAGTGCTATCTTTACATTTCATGGCTGTAAAGATTAAAAGAAAAAAATCTTGTACAACAAATTTCTAATGATCAAAATATATAAATATTTGAGTAAACTTGTTTTTGACTCCATCTGATCCTGTCACATAAGCCTATCAGTAATGGATATTAGCAATTGAGAAGGAGGGAACTGAACACTTGGGCTATGTCTAGATTACAGCGATTTGTCGACAAAAGTTTTTGTTGGAAGATATATTCTCACATAACTTCTATCAACACATCATGTCCAGACCTCACAGTGGATTGCTCTTTTGATCCGATCTGTTGACAGAGAGTGACCAGACCACCTGGCCCTTCACTTGACAAAAAAGCCACCCGGAACCAGAGCTGACAGGGTTGAGGGCCCCATTTTGTTTCTGGGAGCCCTGTCGAGACATGTCCTTAAAAAGACTGCCCCCTCTCCCCGAAGACACCCTTTTCCTGCTCATGCTGAGGCATGGCTACTTCCATGAGGAACAGCACAGATGCTAGAGCAGGGCTTTGACTCCTTCTGGGGGAGACAGCTCTTACCAGCAAGCCATGGTGCGAGAGCAGCCCCTGGGCTTGCACTGGTCCCACACACAATGCCCATGTGTTCTGCAACTCTAGCTTTTGCTAGAGGATAGAGGTGGGCACATTCATCACCTGCTGTGAGCTGGCAGTCAGGGACATTCACATGCTATTGTGCATCATGGGGGACACAACCTACCCCCTCATGCCTTGGCTCATGTAGCCTTACACCAGCTAGCTGGACCTCAGCTGTGAACTCTTCAGTGCCAATCACAATCAGGTCAGGATGCAGGCTGAAGTCACCTTTGGCCACCTCAAGGCATGTTTCAGGTGCCTGCTCACCCACTTGGATGTGGCAGCTCACAATGTCCCCCAAGTTGTGGCTGCGTATAGTGCTCTGCACAAGATTGTGGAGGTAAGTGGGGAGGCCTTCCTGTCAGTGTGTGAGGTGGACACCAGCCATGAGTATGAGCAGCCGGATGCAGCTCCTATCTTCCAGGCCCATCAGAATGGGATGTGGATCTTCTCCCATAGCCTGCAATAATCCTCCCCACAGCACCCCAGGGGGGCCTTAGGCCCACAGCCCTAGCCCATCCCCACCATGACCCCTCCCTTTGCCCTCTCACCCCTCTGCCTCTTCCCAATAAAGAGGGACATGGGCATAGTGAACAACTATTTTATTTCACCAAAGAAAAACATGTTGAAAAGAACCGGTGTAATTACAAACTATTTACAATAAAGCAAAGTGCAAAAATCTTTGAACTATATACAGTTGTGTGTAGGTGCTTGGCATGGGGGTGTGGTCCGCAAAACCTGAGGGTGAGTGGGACCACCAGCATTGTTGGCCTTGGGGTCCCCTCCCACTGCAGGGTTGGGGCCAGAACAGGGTCAGGTATGGAAGTGGTGGGGCTGTGGTGGATCATGGGTGGGCAGGGAGAGCAAGGGGCACCTGGGAACAGGGGGCAGGCATGGCCCTCAGCCACTTGAGCAGGTCCAGGATGCCCTGTGGGATGGCTGGGGTGGGTTGTGGTGGCAGTCACGGGTGACTGGGCTATCATGTCCCAGACACCGGTGAATATATGGAGGTATACCTATCTCATAGAGCTGGAAGGGACCTTGAAAGGTCATGAAGTCTAGTGAACTGTACCGACAGCAGGTCCTATCACTATCCCTCATATTTTAAAAAAAATATTATTTGCCCTGATCTCTAAATGGCCACCTCAAGGATTGAGTTCTCAACTCTAGGTTTAGCAGGCCAACACTCAAACCAGCCAGCTATCCTTCTCTGCCTCATCAAAGCAGGACATGAGTTGGTCAGTGTGACGTTATTGGATTTTTAAAGTGGATATGGAAGCCATTTCTGTGACCATTATATATAATGGCACCAAACCTTGTGCCAGGTGGGCCAAGTGAGGTGTCTAATGAAAGCTGGTGATACCCTGAATCTGGCTATGTTACTTATTTGTCTGTGCCATGTGTGTACGTGAAGTTATAGATATTGGCGTAGATGGGGGCATTGCCGCACTTTCCCTTGGGGTTCTTCAGAGTGTCCTTATTCCCCAGCAGGGCCTACACCTTGGTCCCTGTCCTGTAGGAGACCCACCGCTTCGAGCCCCAGGGTGACTCTTAGGACCCCTCCAGCTGGTCCCTCAAGGGTCCCGGGAGGCCACTGGGTGCTTGCTGCTTGTCCATCTGCGAGGCTCTCTGCTATGGTGTGGCTGTGAGGGCGTGAGGGACTGCAGCCTGGAGCTTTGCTGCTTCCACTCTCTCAGCTTCCTGCCACAGGTTTTCCTGGGCTTTCTGTGGCATTAAGAGGGGCCAGCCACAGGAGCCATAGAGTGCTGAGTGCTGTGGAAAGGGTGTCTCTCTGGGGCACCTGCATGATCTGCCAGAGGCCCTTTCTGTCAACAGAAGGCCGCCTGGAATGTCCAGACCCACCTTTTGTCATCAGAGGCATTCTTCCTCATGGGGAGCGGGGTACAGTTGTCAACAAAAGTGCTGCATTGTGTCAACTCACTGTTGACAGAATGCGCTTCGAAATCTGGATGCAAAATGGCCGTTTTGTTGACAAAACCCTCTAGTCTAGATCTAGCTTTGGTGTTTAATATAGAATTAATACTATTGAAAGGTGAAGAGGATGCTGGTTTTTTTGCCAGCAGAGTTGGGGTGGGTGGTGGTAGGGGAAAGATTAGTTGGCTGAAACAGAGGTTGAGTTTCCTGTGATATTTAAGTAGGTGAGAGAATTCTGTGTCATGCCGCTTTAAAACCAAAGTAAATTTCTTCCTGTAGAATTTTGGAAACAAGCTACTTAACAATAAAACATTGAAATATTGAACTGTTTGGAGGTGCTTAGAAACATTAGTTCAGCAAACAAATACATTATTACTCTGAGTCATGTTTATGGGGCAGTAAATCAGTATTTAATCATATTAAAGAAAATATCCCGAACATTAACATGTGGCATTTTTCTTAAAGATATGTATGGAGAGGTATACGAATAAAATGTATCTATCCTCTCTCTCTCTCTCTGTCTCTAATATTTATAATTACTAATATTTTGAATTTGATACATCATAAGAAAAAGTGAGAATGTTAAGGTTTTCTTAACAAAGTATCATGGAAAATGTAGCTTTGCAGTTGGAATTGGGTACTAGTAGTCATTTTTTTGAATGTTTCCATTATAGCTCTTAAGACAGAAGGGAGCCTGTACTTTCTTATTGCTTCCTCTTCCACATGGCAGGTTGCATTATGGCTTGTTTCTTTACAGCTGTCTGATTAATTTGTTCTAGAGTAGAGTTTTCTCGTCTTCCATGGAACGTTAATGCAGTGCTTAACAACTGCCTCACCTGCCACTCCACAGGTGTCTGAGCCTTCTCATCCATACTGCTTCATTCTTCTCTGTGAAAATCTCAGTTGTAGTGGGCAATTTGTCTGCTTTAGGAGTAGATGAGTTTCAGTCTTCTGTTGTGTGCACTTACTCTTTCAATTTTACAAGAGTTGGTGACTTTTCAGATGTGATCTGGGTTTATGTGAGAGAAATTAAATTGCATTTGAGTCCTGGGTTACTGTGAAGCCACACCACCACGTCTATCCATCTCAACAAAAATAACATAGTATTTTAAAAATGAGCAAAGTCTGACTACCAAGTGAAAACAAGTAAAGTGACGTATAAAAATGGTACCAGAGGAATTAAATCCAGCAATAATGTACCTGAACATGTGGTAGAGAGACTGATGAACAAGTTCTGGCACATTCAATAAAGCAATCCAGTAGTTGTCAGGATAAAAAAAGAAAAGCGGTTTCATCTGACAGAAAATATTGTGAAAGCTTGAGGCACTAAGTAGGTGGGACCTTACTACCACCTGTACTTTGCTGCTGGCACAACTGGCATTTTTATTCCTGCCATCCCAGAAGAGTGAGGGCTTTTTTCTTCATAGTATCACTCCTTCAATGGAAACATCTTCGATGGTGACTCTGAGAGACAAATCCAGCAGCATGCTGTTCTCTTGTTTCTCGACAAATGTGCACAAATTTCAGTATCTATAATCTGGCCAAGTATAGTGTACCAAAATGAAATGCAGTACTTCGTCACACAGCAAGTTCTCAGCCTGTAACATGTTTCTACAGGAGAGCCTTGAGATAAATACCATGAGTAGCATTAAAATATGACATGACATATGATGGTAATAATACTTAATACTCCCCAAATACTTGGTTTATGATGCACTTTTAATTGTAAAGATTAAAATATTCTTGTGATGTGCCTTTGCGGTGGGTGATACAAGTGCTGTTTGTTTTATGGTTGGAGAGCTTGAGATGAACTTCAACTGAAAGGTGCTAGAAGAGCTGGGATTGAAAATCAAAAAGCTCTTGGCGTCTAGACTCATACTGAATCCATTAGACTAGACATCTTTTATAGTGTGTAGTTATGCCAGTAAAATTTCATGCTTAGGGCACTCTTTGATCATGCTGACAGTCACAAAAGACTTTGTTTCTATATGTGTAAATGGTTGCAGGCATTAAGGTGTTTACTTATTGCTCTGCATCACGAGATATAAGTATCCTTGGATACATCAGGTGAGGTATTTCTAGTAGAGACAGGGAAGTGTTCATAAGGAAATCTTGCTAGTTAGGTTAATGAAGTAAGGCATTGGTGAGTTCTCATCTGAAATGCTGCGTGCAAAATTGATCTCCCATGTTTGAGAAGGATGAATTCAAAGTGGAACAGGTGCAGAGAAAGGCTACTAGGATGACCCAAGTAATGGAAAATTTGCATTGTGAGAGAAGACTCAAGGAAATTGGCTTGTTTAGCCTAATCAAAAGAAGGCCAGGGTGGGAGGGGATACATTTTTTTCTCTATAAATGCATCAGAGGGATAAATGCCACAGAGGGAGAGGAATTATTTGAGTGCCAATATGGAGACAAATATATAAACTGGACATCAACAAGTTTAGTCTTGAAATTAGGCCAAGGTTTCAGAGGAGTGAAGTTCTAGAACAGTCTTCCAAAAGGAGCATGGGGGGCTAAAACTTGAACTGCTTTCTAGACTGATATGAGTGGATTGGCCTCCAATGGCAGGTGGACCATTGGTAACCCCCAAAAGCAGGAATCTTAAGTAGTCAGATGGGACACGAGTTGGGGAAGGCCCCAACTGCCTGATGATTGGTCCACATACTCTGGTCCCAACTGATTTCCATGTTTGGGGTCAGGAAGGACTTTTCCACAGGTCAGCTTGGGAGAAACCTTGGGGTTTTTCACCATCCTCTGAAAAACAGGGCATGGATCACTTGCAGATGTAAACTAGTATAAATGGTGAATTCACTGTAACTTAAAGTCTATAAACCAAAATTTGAGCACTTCAGTAACTCAGTAACAGATTGTGAGACTGTACACAAGTGTTAAATGTGTATTTCATATATTTTTCCAGTATTAGGCTGTGTCTACACTAGCTCCCTACTTCGAAGGGAGCACGGTAAGTAGGGTGTTGGGAGATTATTAATGAAGTGTTGTGCTGCATATGCAGCACTTCATTAAGCTAATTCTCCCCCGCAGCGACTTTGAAGTTTAAAACTTCACAATTGCTGTAGGGGAGAATTAGCTTAATGAAGTGACTTAGAAGTTGCCACGGGGGAGATTTAGCTTAATGAAGTGCTGTGTATGCAGCACAGCACTTCATTAATAATCTCCCGACACCTTACTTACCATGCTCCCTTCGAAGTAGGGAGCTAGTGTAGACAAGCCCTCAGTGACTCATTTAACTTTTCCAGTGGTAAATAATCATTATTAGCTTAATATTAAAATTGTGAATGAAAACTTTGTTTAATTAGTTAAGACTGCTTAAGAGCCATATCCCGCTACTGCAAAAACTAAAAGTAAGGAAACCTTGCTAAGTTAGGTTAATGAAGTTGCATAAGGCAACTTCAATTAATGCTTTGACATAGACGAAAGAGTCACTGCGCGCTCTCTCTCTGGGTTCCTCGCTTCTACCAGAATTTAACTTTCACATCCAGCACAACCACACTGCCAGTAACATTTAAATTCATCTGTATAAACCTTTCACCTTTGGACATGTATGCTTGCACATTTAGTGTGTACCAAAGATGAAGTTTGAATGTTTGAACAGAAAATCGTTTTGAGTATGTAGCACCATACAATTGGGTGGATATTATAGTTTTACTTATGCTTTTTCCTTTAGTGGTTGTATAAATCTTTTTTTTTTTAAATTCAGTGACTGTTACCTGAACTAGCAAGAGCCAAGGCAGGGAAATTATATTGTGAATCAAAACACACACAAAAATTGTCTCCACATTTCGGAAGTAAGAACTGTCATTTGCATGATGTGGGAACTTGTAATAATCAAATATACTGACAAGCCTAAATTCTCCTTCAGCTGATTTTTAAACAAGATGTTTATACAAAAAAAATCACGACTAATCTAATTGTCTGCCACAATAAATAGTCTGGCACAGTAGATGTAATTTGTGTACAAAAATGAGACAAGTGCTTAAGGGTAGAAAGGACTGCAGCTTTTATAACAGCAAGCCACAAACCTAATGCAAGCTATTTGTTTACATCAGCCCGGGGTGGTTTATTTATTTTTTTTTGTTTAGTGGTAGGTTTTGGTTTTTTTTTTTTTTTTTTTTTTTTTTGAACAGAAGCAAAAGTCTTAAATTGCTTTGTATTAATTAGACTGTGGATTGTTGTGCACCAAAGTTAGGTAACATATTTAACTCACCCACAATTTCGGAGCTTTGGTTTTTTAAGTATCTGAAACCCTTTTTATCGAAGAGTCACATTTGAAATACCTTTCGATCCTGTTAGTAGCCATATAGCCTATTTGCACATGGAAGAAACACAATAGAATGCTTTATCTAATTTTACCTTTCGGCTCTTATGAGGAGTGTCTTAAACAAACCAGAAACTGTGAAACTAGTCCTGGGAGAGTTTTAGAAGTACTGAATTTGATCAAAGGTTATGGCATGACATTTTCATTATAAATTCTTTAAACTTTAAAGTAACAGTATGAAATATCATTTTGTGCAACCAGTAGAGAAAACAAGTTTTGATGTAGAGGCAAAACAGTCACTAAGGTGACTTTTTTTTCTAGATATAAACTAAGAGAAATTGTTTTAAAGAAAGCGTGGAAGAGGAAAATGGATAAATACAGCTTAATTTAGTTCATGTATGTCCTTACATGTAATATACTGAAGTGTTCTGATTGTATCCCATCCGATTTCAGCTTCGCTGTTTATATTATCTTCCATTAACTTATGATGTTTTGACTGAAAGTTGAAAATGGGTCATGAAAACTACTTTTATCATTGCTTGATTCTAAAGTAAGTGTCAACATGAGGCTATTCTGTTTCAGTAATGGATTAGTTTTAATCAACAGTAATATAAGCCTTAAAAGCTATATGTCAAGTGTACAATTTTGACTCTGAGAATATACTTAGATATTAAAATATAGTTTAACATTTTTAATTTTTGATTTCACTTGCTAATTTTAATAGACTTGTAACAGAGTATTGGGTGGCTGGACATTTATTCATTTAAGTCAGCTATTATATTACATGAGATTTTGCTTTTGTTGTGTTGGATAATTCGCTCCACTTGAAATAAATACTTGGAAGTATAGTGATAAATCTGTAAATTTAATTAGGTGTGAAAAGACCATATTCCAACCTTTAAGTTTAGCAAGGATTTAAACAGTCTAACGGACAGAGAATGTAGTATGCCTAGATATTTTATGCCCTGTTTTTGCTAAGTACTGGTTATGGAAACAAGCTTGGCTGAAGTTGCTGCCATCCTCTAATGGATACCATCAAAAATATCTGTTGTGACTCAGTAACTCAATAACCATGTGTAATTATGAAGGTCTGTTTAGCCACCAACACAAAAATCACTTTCGTGTTGATAGAAGAATAGAACTTTATATTTGGTAGTTATAGGCGTAAACTCTAAATCCATCAAGTCTATCAAGGAATTTTTTTTTATCTAGTTTAAAACTATAGTTATGATTTTCTGAGTTCAGAGGCATAGTATTATAGCTAGAGGTGGTGGGCTTCATAGCATGGAGTATGGGGGAAGGCATGTATGTAATGCCAAAAGATAGACATACACTTCTAATTTGCATTATAAGGAAGACTAAGATGTGCAGCAACAAAAGGTGAATAATCTGTTGCTGTGAGCTGATAAAGAGCTATTACATTCCATTCTAAAAGCAAAATGAGTTAATGAGAGTTAAGGGGAATAAAAAGATTTTTTTGAAGCATGCAAGAAAATAATGCAGAGAGTAAGCCCATAATTAAACAAACACAGGGATGCCAAATCAACAATGATTAAAACACAGCTGCACTACTTAAATGTTTTTTAGTATTTAGCACTTACATAATACTTCAAAAAGGTCAAACCACCAACCTCTACTCCTCTCACTGAAAAATCTGGCTTCTTGCAACACCTTTGTTTTCTGGATGTATTTTATCTTCATTTTACAGGTGGAGAAATTGAGACGTACAAAGGTTGAGATTTGCTCAGGGCTAAGGGAGTCAGTAGTAAAGCCAGGATTGTAATTTACTTCAATCAGTTTTGTTTTTAATTGAAAATAGTAAAGCAGGGTATGGGCCATGGGAAAATAATGGAGACCATTTCAGTATGGCTAAGATTTTCTAGCAAGGAAAAACTGAAACTCTGGAAATCAACAAGTATGAGTAATAAGCATCAGAGTTCATAAGGAATAAGCTAATTAATTATTTTAACAAAACTGTCCGTTATTTAAAAAACACATTGCAGAGTGAGGGGATTATTAACTGGGTAGGAAAACAAAATAAAACATAACCTCTGTTTTTTTGTTTTTGTTTTTTTTTAAAGACCTGGTATTTACCCTCTAATAAATCTATCTTTAGGGCTGTGTGAAATGATAGAACAACTTTTTCAGGTGAAAAACTGAAAGCAACTAGAGGAGTGTGAAACCACAAGCAACACAATGTAATGAACAAAACATTCAAGGAAAAACTTAATTTCTTATTGAAATTACTGTATTACTGGACAATGGGCACACAGTAAACAGAACATAACTTTACAATGTCACAAAATATTACCTGAAAAATAAATTCAAATTAGGATCTGAGCATGCTTCCAGGATTTGAAAACTGTTTGAAGAATCGTAAGCAAAATGACAAAAGGCAATGCATTAAGTTGTAAATAGGTTTCCAGGTGTGTGCTATAGAGATCAGTGCTAGACCTGTTGTCCCATTACACCTTATTTTACAGTCTGGAAGAGGGTATTATCAGGACAGTGATTCAGTTTGCACATATTCAAAATACAAATATAAAGAAATGTTACACAGATATGTAGAGAAATTTGGAAAATAAACAGGAAGAAAGAAAACGATTTATCATCCTCCAAATGTACAAGTTACTAACTGTACAAAAAATGTGAAACCTAGTGATGGGGGAGGAATCAGGGCATTATTAATACTAAAAGAGAACTAGGGTTGACAATGAAAATGGGTAGGAGAACCTCTGCACTGTGGCTAAGCTTCGAAGGACTCAACATTTCAGTAGCCATATCCCTGTGCAACACTGTGAAGACATCGTTAAACTGACAACTTCTTGCCACAACACAAAGACCTAATGATTTATGTGCCCTTCAGGCAGCTGGATCCTCTCTTCTATGTATCCTTGTCCATCAAATCTAAGGGTATGTCTATACTTACCAGAAAATTAACTTGATCAGGGTCGATCTTCTGGGGTTCCATTTATTGTGCCTAAAGGGGAGGCACTAAATCGAACATTTGTTGCTTTACCATTGATCCCTGGTGCTCCTCGCTGTCACGAGGAGTAAGGGAGCTTGATGGGAGAATTTCTCCCTTTGACCTGGCACTGTGGGGACAGCCAGAAAAATCCATTTATTGTACATCAACTCCAGCTATGCAATTACGTCCAACAAAGTAGATCTTTACCCACAAAAGCTTATGTTCCGATATATCTGTTATTCTATAAGGTGCCACAGGACTTCTTGTTGTTTTAGCTAGAGTTGTGTGTCTTAAATCGATCTTTTTCAACCTAGTAGACGTGGCCTAAGATGACAGTGAGTGCAACTACTGTTATACTAGATTTGTGAGTGGTGATCCCAGCCATATGAAAACTCATAAAGGGTACACAGTGCAAGAGGGAGCCCAATACTGATGGCCAAGATGCAGAAGAAGATGCATGGTAAATGCAGTCTGTATTAGGGCAGAAACCCTCATTCCTGACCCTTCCCCCCACTAGTTTTTAGCACAATTTTGTTGTTTTAGGTTAAAGTTAAGGGGGAAGGAAAACTTCAGGTTTAAGCTAAGAACTAAATCTATGGCTACCATCAATTATTTTTTAGTAGTGAGAGAGGACAAACACTGGAGACACACATAATTAAAAAATAGCAAACAGAGATCTTTCCCAATTCAGTGTCTTAATTGGAGCCTATAAAAAGACTTTGGGAGAACAACTAGCCCTTCACCATTGTTTTGTAGTTTCAAAGACGGTGGAGATAAGTCACTTTTAATCCTATATTTACTTTGAAACCAAATAACACACAGAGCTATGTGTTTTCATTAGTGATATTACTGGTTCTCTTAGTATCCTAAAACACTGACTGAGATCCTTTAGTTAGAACAGATGTGTTTGCCAAGTGAAAGCTAAATAAAAATCAGATCTGCAAACAAAACACAACAGTTAAAGGTCTTTTTATTTATTTATTTATTTTTGTGCCACGTAAACATGAGTGAAGCCGATAATAGATAAATTTAAAAGTAAAGCAAAGAAGGTTTCTTTTGCTGAATTTACATATTTTCTTGCATTTTATCCCTTAATTAGGAATGCAGTTGTCGGAGTATATTGAAGGCTAAAAAACTAATGCATTGGACTTACTTTCTTTTACTAAAATGGACGTTTTTTTTTTGAAAAATAGACTTATCTTTTAAGCAGTGTTCTGACACAGTATTCCTTAACTAGAATGTGCTGCAATTGGAAAGATAACCTTTTGAAGAAATGTAACCTAGAGTCACTGAAGCTACTGAGAGTGGAGAGAGAAGTCTGCTCTACAACCTTAGCTAAGAGCCAGTTGGCTTTTATCTCATTCAGTAAAGGCCAGTGGGCCCAGGATCAGTCCCACCTGCTGGTGATCAAGGTCTATCAGCTTTATAGGTTACAAAAGGACCAGCTTTTCCAATCCAAGGCTGCATTTGGAAAACTCTTCAAGAAAGCCAAGGAGTTAGGACTACCAGATATGTTTGACCTCATTGCCTGTGTACATGGCTACCTACTGCCTTGTCAGTTTCAGCTTTGCCATGATAATTGAAAAGTTGCTGTAAGCAGTTCTAGATATACTGTGCTAAGTGGGAATTTGATTTTATTTTCTTTGAAGAGAGGAGTGTGTTCCATTTTAGATTGATTATGAGATACAGAGAACATCACCTTTACGTTGCTGGTTCAAACAGCTACCATCTGATGACTGTTTAGTGATTTCTGTGAAATAAATTCATGGTTTGGTTTGTGCCTACTGAAGAGAGATTCACATCCCACTAAATTGCAAGCCACAGCTGGCACTAATGAGCACTCATTTGGGTAACTTGAATAAACTGAGGATCAAATGCATAAGAAACTTTATCAGGGGGTGGCCAGATTAGTCTGTATCCGCAAAAACAACAAGAAGTCCTGTGGCACTTACAGACTAACAGATATTTTGGAACATAGGCTTTTGTGCATGCATCTGATGAAGTGGGTCTTTGCCCAAGGTAGCTTATGCTCCAAAAAATCTGTTAGTCTATAAGGTGCCAGAAGAAAGGAAGGAAACTGTAAGGAAACTGCACTCTTGTCTCATTGCTAGATAGGATCCCACTTGGTCATATTTGAGGCTCATTGGTGGGATGACTATACCCAAACCGCTCAATAATAGCAACCACAATGTAATTAAATTTAACGTGTTTATAAGGAGAAAATACCAAAGCAAACCAACACAGTAGAATTTAACTTTAAATAGGGGAACGAAACAAAAATGAGGTGGCTAGTTAAATAGGTATGGGTAGGAACTATCACAAGAGTGAAATGCCTGCAAATTGCATGAAAACTTTTAAAAAACACCATAGTAGAGGCACAACTCTGCATATATGTACCCAAATTTAATATTTGTTTCATCCTCTTAATTTGTTTTTAAACAACAAAGTTAAAAAGGCAAGTACTGACAAAGGTAGCTTAAAAATTTAAAGTACTTCCTATTCAGGAAAATAGAGAGGAACATAAACTTTGGAAAATCAAATGTAAAAGTACCACAGGCAGGGCCAAAAAGGAATCAGAACAGCAAGCAGAAGAATGATCTAATAAAGGTTTAAAGGTGAAATCCTGACTCTATTAAAGTGAACAACAAAACTTTCCTTGACTGAAATTTGACCAAGGTTTCACCCTGAAAGATCTCTCAGACCTTTACAGACTAAAGTGCTGGTGTAGACAAATTTTTATTGCTCAGGGATTTGGGAAAAAAGTATAGGTGCAGCCAGCACTATGATAATCAGAGATCATCTCCTTCTGACATAGTAGTAGTAGTAGGCATCCTTCAGTCTGCATAGACTATGGATCGCGCCCTTTAAAGTTTCAATTGAGGACTTCATTTACAGCATCTATTGTGACTATGAAGACCCACACGAGAGTGACAGTCCTTGCTGCATCTCTTGCAGATGTGGTGGGTGTCTGGCAAGTCCTTATTGTGCTTTCTGTGCGCTCGCTTCTCCTCTGCTAGCTGTCTGATCTTCATCTCGCCCTTCTGAAGGCCCTTGTGTAACCCCCGCCTCCATCTGCTGCGGTCGTCTGCTAGTTCTTCCCAGTTGTCCAGCTCGATGTCTACCTCTCTGAGGTCTCTCTTGCAGACATCTTTGTAGTGCAACTGGGGGCGTCCGGGAGGTCTTTTGCCAGAGGCTAGCTCACCATACAGGATGTCTTTTGGAATCCTTCCATCATTCATCCTGTGGACGTGGCCAAGCCAGCGGAGCCGACGCTGCCTGAGGAGGGTGTGCATGGTTGGGATTCCAGCTTGCTTGAGGACGGCTGCGTTGGTCACTGTGTCCTTCCATGATATTCCAAGGATGCGCCTGAGGCAGCGTAAGAGGAAGACGTTCAGCCTCTTTTCCTGGCGGGCATACAGGGTCCAAGTCTCGCTGCCATAAAGGAGGGTGCTGAGGATGCAGGCTCTGTAGACTTGCATTTTGGTGTGAGTGTACAGCTTGTTGTTATTCCACACTCTCTTGCTGAGTCTGGACAGAGTTGTGGCCGCTTTTCCGATCCTCCTATTTAGCTCAGTGTCCAACGACAGGGTGTCAGTGATGGTGGACCCGAGGTAAACGAACTCGTGGACGACCTCTAACGTATAGTTGTCAATGCTGATTGATGGGGATTCAGCAACATCCTGACCGAGTACGTTTGTCTTCTTTAGGCTGATGGTAAGCCCAAAGTCCTTGCACGCTTTGGAGAACCGATCCAGCAGTTTTTGAAGCTGGTCTTCTGTGTGAGACACTACAGCAGCATCGTCTGCGAACAGTATGTCTCTGATGAGGACTTCCCGCACCTTAGACTTAGCTTTCAGTCTTGCAAGGTTAAACAGTTTCCCATCAGATTTTGTGTGCAGCAAGATGCCCTCTGTTGAAGATCCAAAGGCATGCTTCAGGAGGAGTGCGAAGAAGATCCCACATATAAATTGAAGTTTTCTCTTCTGAAAGACTCAGTTCTTAATATATTAAGTGTAATATACATATTTAATTGTACACTTTTGTCTTTAAGAAGAGTAAAATTATAGGGTTCAAATACTCCTGAAAGTATTTACTGTATGAGGCAACTGCCAAGTTATTTGTATTTAGTCTTAAGACTAAGAAATTCATCTAAGCAGAACAATTTTGTTTCTATATTGGCCTACAGAGATTAATGTTATGACGTACCAACAATACGTTCTTTGAATCAGTCTAAAAACATAAAAGAGTAAAAGCCGTGTTATCCAAAATTCAGAGAATTGAGGTAACTGGCACACTCAAGTAACCAGCATCTGCTCCACCGGCACTCATCTGGCCGGGGCCAGCAGGACTGGGGTAGTCAGCTGCACTGCCAGGGTCGCAGCCATGGGGCTGGCTGTTCAGGTGGCATCAGCAGGGCTGGAGGGCCAGTTGCCTGGCCAGTGGTGGTGGCAGCAGGGCTGGTGTAAAAGGGACAGCAGCCCCACTCCAATATCTGGCACATTTGGTTACTTGGCACCCTCAAATCTGCAGGGGTTCCAGATAATAAAGCTTATAGTGTAAATCTGCCCAAACTGAATGCTTTTTAAAATGGTGAAATACACTGTTTGTTCTTCTTGATATTAAATCTTGGATTGCAATGAACATCGTGGAAAAAAATATAGGTATAAAGTGTTCTGGAGGATTTTTGATTGTTTTGGGTTTATCTTAAAAGTTAACACTACGGTAAACCCTTGAGATACACACAACCAATTTGCACGTGTCTCGGGTTAACGTGACTGCTGCCCCGACAGGAATAGGAAATTACTCCTGTCGGGGTGGTGGCCGAGAGTCAGGTTGCCGCCCCTGGCAGGAGAGGTTTCCTGCAGTGGTGGGAAGCTGGGAACCAGGCAACAGCCTGGCTCCTGCCTCCCCTCCACTTGCAGGGCCAGGAAACTGACCAGGGGAAAGAAGCTGGGAGGGGAGAGGGGAGCCAGGCAACCCCTGGTTCCTGGCACTCCTCCACTGGCTGGAGCCAGGAAACTGACCAAGGCTGCTGCCCTGGTCAGTTTTCCGGCTGTGCAAGGGGAGGGGATCCAGGAGGCAGGTTGGTGCCTGGTTCCCAGCTCCCTGCTACTTGCAGGACTTGGGAAACTGACCGGCTTCTCATGGCTGGTCAGTTTCCTTGGGTCCCCAAAGCAGCGGGGGAGCTGGGAACTAAGAGGTAGCCTGGTTCCCTTCTCCCTAGTGCTTACAAGAGTCTGGAAACTGACCAGCATTTGGTTTCCACAAGCAGTGGGAAGACGGGAGCCTGTCTGCCTTCTGGTTCCTGTCACCCCTTGACTTGCACAAAAATTTGAGTTATGTGGGGATTGCAGGAACGCAACCCTCGCATAACTCGAGGGTTTACTGTGTTGAAAGTAAGTTCAGGGTATATTTTATCTATATGAAACTGTCTATTAATTTAAAGAATGGTCTGGATCTAGTTCTGACTCAATTCGTATCAAACCTGTGTTTAATCAGGCTAACATTTTTTAGAAAACAAAAACAGAGCTGCTTTAGTATATGGCATCCACAGGGATTATTGTTGATTGAAATAGCTGATCAGTCACATGAAGTCTGAGGCTCTCAGCATTGCCAGAATACTTCTTAGCACCAATGATTGTGTTCTTTTCATATTAATAGCTTGAGTTCAATATGTTTGTTAGTGTACATTTTATACCCATTTTTTTTCTTAAAGGGTTTGTCTATTTTTGGTATAGTTTTATGTAATTTGTAAAAATCATAAAATTTTAAGTTATGAAGCCTTTAGGTAACACAATTTTCTCCCCCTTATGTAGCTCAAAGAGAATTTTTTTATTGTTGTACATCCCAGTTTATCAGCAGACCTCTCACATGTTTATTTCCTCCTTTGCAGTTTTGAATCATTTTCAGCCTAAAGTTCATATGTTTCTCTGATGTTGAAACAAAATTATTAAATGGGAGTTAACTACAGTATTTTGAAGCTCCTGTATATCTTTATCCTTGCACTGCTTACTGTTCGACTTTGCCTCAGGTTACCAATCCTAGCTGCTTATTAATCCCTTAAAAATCCCTGAACCGAATGTTGTTGCTGTTACTTGTTTTGGACAGAAATGAAGTTGACATTTTCCTTAGATGTAGCATCTTCCTCTCTAATGTCACAGGAACAGTTGGTTACAGAAATACTGTGATTTTTCCAATGTACATCTAAAGAGTTATTTCCAATTAGATTTATTTGTTCTGTCAGTTTTATTTTAATGAGTGAATTACAGATCTTCAGTGTAGTGCAAACTTGAATTAAGTATACTTCAGGACTCTGGGTTTCTCCATATTTCTCTTTAAAATGAAAAATTCACAGGTTTCTAAGTCTAGGGCTATTTTCATGGAATTTAAATAAATGTTATGTTGTTAAAAATACATTTTTTTTCCTGAGGTACTCTTCAGTGTCACTTCTTTTCTGGACCTTCATAGAAGAAAATATTTTTGTACTTGTTTTCTAGATACCTCTGTTTTGCTTACTCTTCAGATAAAACTATGTGTCCATTGTAAAATCTAATTATATACCACAAGCACAGAGAGAGTTACCTTCCAAAATTCCAGTGCCACCATACTGAGATGGGGGGTGGGGGAAGAAGTAGTAAATAAGTGTAGTACAAGTAGTAAATAAGTATAGAGCCTATACTTAATGTGGGAGGAATAGCTCAGTGGTTTGAGCATTGGCCTGCTAAATCCCAGATTGTGAGTTCAGCCCTCAAGGGGGCCATTTATGGGCCTGGGGGAAAAGAGATGTTGCTTGTTCCTGCCAAGAGTGCAGGGGACTGAACTCAATGATCTCCCAAGGTCCCTTCCAGTTTTATGTTATCTCTGTATATTATTTTATACTATTATTTGTCCAAATTCATTCTTAAATATTAGTTGAGGCATATGATTTATAATTCACCCTTTTTCTTAGAGAACAGTAGAATATTATTAAGAAATTTTTTTTCCAAAAGGAAGGTTACGCCTGCTCAAGATATTGTCAAAAGCCCACTGATTATTTAAACCACCAACAGTAAGAACACATTTTAACCAGTCTGGGGAACCTTTGTGTAATTGACTTGAAACTTCATATCTCAAGCCAATGACCTATACAAGAATTATTAGGTAAAATCCATCCTAATAAAAGGAGACAGCCAACAATGGTAAAATACTAATAATATTACTCTACTTCTTGCTCAGTCACATAGCTGCAAAACAAAGAGGTTTTTCCCTTAGTTATATTCTCAGTATAGTCTGATACTTCTCGGCTGAGGATGAGATGATGTTCAAGACAGACCCTAGGAGCATCCAAACATACAATACTGTGGTGTCTCAGAAACCGATGCACAATAAATAAGTGAATACATAGATAACAGTGATTGTTGTGTAGCAACACCCCAGGCGGGGACTGGCAGAGGATACAATAGTTTTGTATCTTCGTATTAAACCATAAGGATTAAAAGTTTAGAATGATAGAAGGAAACCAAGTAGTACAAAATAAATGTGTCACAGAGGTATTGGATGCATTTTTCTGTTTATCATGTAATTGTGAAGTATGCTTTATGCTCTTAGTTCCCAAACTCACTGTGCCTTATAATATATATTCTGAAGGTAACCATTGTAGCTTATTAAAATAAAGCTTATTTCGGGATCTATAACATTTTATGATACAGTAGGAGCTGAGGAAAATAATTTTAAAATATATTTAGAATGACTATAATGTGAGAATACTGTATCAAGATTACTGATGCAAACTAAGTATTTACAATGTTTTAGTGTTTAAATTGCAATCCAGTACTAAAGCACATTTAAAAAAAAAGCATTACAGATTCCAATTAGGACAAATTTCTGATACTCAGTCTTGGACTAAAAGCTAGAAATATAGAATTTTGAGCCCACTTAGTTTGAGATTTGCTTCAGTACTCACACTGGTTTTGCTGACAGATGTTCTGAGGTCTTTGAACAATTTTTTGAGGAAAACTGGGTGTGGATTAACTGAAAAAGCCAATTTGTGGGTTTGATTCAGTACCATGTGGACATTTTTGTTTCAGTTTGAGATTCAGATTACAAACCCAGATTCAACCCCCCCAGATTCTAAATGAGCCGTGGGGTAGAAGGACACTAACAAGACTAGGGGAAATAAAAGTAATTGATAAAAAGAGCTGAATTTCTCACAGCCCTTGCCTGACTGTGCTGTGGCCAGACACAATGGCAGTGCTTATGCTCTCTGAGCACAAGGACAGCCACTGACTATGAGACGGGCAACCCTAGCCATGTTAAAGAGCAGAACTTAAGTGGAGTCTGGGGGAGGGAATGCTGACTGTCTCTCTTCTAGGGCTGGGGGCACTTCCACTGAAGTGAATGGAGTCTTATCAGGATCCCTCTAGGGCCCCTCTGTGCTCTCCTCCACCAGCTGTACTCATCAGCTTAACAACACTGTCTTGCTTTTAAAATGCAGTTCTGTTTTTTGGGGGAAAATAAGCTTATGGAAGAAAAAGACCCCTTCTTACTCAGTAGATCTGCTGCTCTCTGATAGTAGCTGGAATCCATGGCTTCTGATTTCAACGACAACTTATATTACCGGAGTTAATGCATGAGCAGGAAAGAGAACAGCTTAACTTTCATACTGAAGGTTGGTTTTGCAATGCTGGTAGTTAAAGAAATAAGCAAAAATGTTGTACTTCTAATGTGAGCATGTGTGATGTTGATGATCAGTGAGAGACAATAGACAACATTCCTCAATTCCAGAGGGACAGTTCCCTGTCAAAGCAGAACCCCCTTTTAACATCTATAATCCCTCCTTCCTAAAGCAGGCTCTGTTCCCTGTTCCAGTAGCGTGGTGGATAAACCTGAATCATTTTGTCCTGAGATGAAATGTTGGCGCCCAGTGATAATCACTGATGTCCCTCTATGGGGGTGGCTTCTTTCAGGCCAATTAACATAAGCTAACCAGGGAAGACATTAAAAGGAGCTGAGTGGTTCAAATCCCTCCTTTTTGTCATACAGGTCTGCAACAAAACTCAGCTGGGCAGATGAGAGGCCTTGTGTGCTGAAGCGTGTGCCCTTGTCTTGCAAGCAGCAATGAAGTGGTTAGAGAATTGTCTTTTCTCTCCACCCTCTGATTAGCGGGAACTACCGTTTCAGCAGTATTATGGTGTGAGTCAGAGCTTCCCTTGATCTTGATTCAGGTAGCTCATTTACTCACGCTCTCCTCCTTTCCTAAGAAGCTTCCCAACCCCTGGGGGCGATCCAAAAGAGTACATGAATGTTCTTATGGCCCAGAGTTTGTAGTGTTTTTTCCATGTTACCAGAATTCAATAAAAACATTAGACATATACTTGTTTCTCCTTTAGATTTACATATCCTCACCAAGAAGCATCATTTCGGGGAGTCTAAATGGTCTTGTTCATTACATGACTGTCTCTCTGACTCTGGTATTACAGCATTGTTTTTGCTTGAATTAAAATCCTTTAATTAAGAACATTGTGTTTTGAAGATCCCATTTTTCCACTGACCCTTTTGCAAATAGGCTGGGGTTTCGTTACAGCAAGTTGCAGCTTTGGATGAAAAAACATACGTCCTATCCACCAGTTGTCATTCTCTCTCTTAGTGGGCAGCTTGCCATTACCAAGAATTTGGTGGGCTACCGCTTGTCCCACCCGTTTTTTAAAAACCTTTAACTGCAGAAACACCCTCAAATGGTAACATCTGTGCTCAGTTTTGATGTATGTTGAAATTTCAATTGCAAATGAACATTTTTGAAGAGATTCTACTTACCTATTATTTCAGGAACTCTAGCTGAAATCTCTTCTACATTACTTTGAAAATAAAACTGTGAAAAGAGGTTTATAATTTACGTATGTTTTAAATTAGTATTTGTGTTGTTACAAGCCACTAACTTATTAGTGACATAGATTTCAAGGTCAACTGACTACAGGGAAGTGGCAGCTTCTCACTGCTTTTGCTCCAGGCAGTGGATATGTTTTCTTTGATATCATACTCTTAAGAGAATGATAGTCCAGAATGATGGCGTAAAAGCCTAAAAGCAGTGTTTGATGGTTTTTGAAACCCTTGGCTTGTTGGACGAGTGTGATAGTACATTTAGACTCTGTATCACGATGGCTTTTAGGTATAGAATTCCACATAGCTCTTAAGACAGGAGCTGGTGTCACAAATAAAGTTGCTAGTTTTGGTTGGATGACTGCTTGGAGGTTTTATCACATGACAAAATCTTTAATTAAAGGCTATTTTTTATTTTTTGGAGGCTACAGGACAATCGTGGAGGGTTATCAGTCCTAGTCACAAATTCAATCTTTCCAAGGCCTGATCATCCGAGGGTAGGTCTACACTGCCACCGCAGGTGTGACAACAGTGCCTGTAGACATTCCAAAGCTAGATTTGATCTAGTTAGCTCAAATAGCAGCCACATTGTGGCAGCTCAGTCCAACAACTTGAGTACACGTACAGTACCCCCGGATGAGCTGCCCAGGCCATGCTGACGCACTGAGAAGTGTGAGAAGACTGCAGAGGAAGCAAAAATGTCTCTTGGAAGCAGCACAGAAGAGCACTAAAGAATTGGCTTCAGTGCTGCTCTGTTCCAGCCCAGCCCTTGTCCTCCTTCAGTGGTACAGAAGTTGTCCGCTTTACCCAAGCGCACCTAAGCAGAGTACTGGTTGTAGAGTGAGATGAAAACTTCTGAGGAAGGTGGCTGCCAACAAGATTAGATCTTCAAGTGTGGGGAAGAAAGATAGCTAGCTTCTGGAAGAGATGAAAGATCACTTCTAAACTATCAAAACAAAAAAGCAGTCCAGTAGCACTTTAAAGACTAACAGAACAATTTATTAGGTGATGATCTTTCGTGGGACAGACCCACCTCTTCAGGTCATAGCCATTCCAGAACAGGCTCAATATTTGAGGCACAGAGAATCAAAAATAGTAATCAAGGTTGACAAATTAGAAAAATATTATCAAGGTGAGCAAATCAGAGAGCAGAGGGGCGGGGGGAGGGAGTCAAGAATTAGATTAAGCTGAGTATGCAAAAGAGCCCCTATAATGACCTAAAAAATTTCCATCCCTGTTCAAACCACATGTTAATGCGTCGAATTTGAATATAAAAGAGAGTTCAGCAGCCTCTCTTTCCAAAGTGCTGTGAAAATTCCTCTTCATTAAGACACAAACTTTCAGGTCCTAAACAGAATGGTCCACTCCATTAAAATGATGACTGAGAGGTTTGTGAATCAGGAGTGTTTTTATGTCTATTTTATGTCCGTTAATTCTTTGTATAAGAGAGTTTGAAGTCTGTCCAATATACAAAGCATCTGGGCATGTTGGCACATGGTGGCATATATGATGTTAGTTGATTCTGTGAATAACCTGGTTAGGTCCAGTGATGGTATCTCCGGAATAGATATGTGGACAAAGTTGGCAACAGGCTTTGTTGTAAGGAAAAGTTCCAGGGCTGGTGTTCCTGTGGTATAAACTGTGGTTGTAGGTGAGAATCCTAATAAGGTTGGGAGGTTGTCTGTAGGAGCACACAGGCCTGTCATCTATGGCCTTCTGGAGTGTGGCATCCTGATTAAGGGGAAGTTGGAGGTCTTTAATAATGTGTTGCCATGTTTTGAGTAGGGGGCTATAGGTAATGACCAGTGGTGGTCTGTTGTTGGCTTTTTAGGGCCTATCTTGGAGTACCTGGTCTCTGGGTATTCATCTGGCCCTGTCGATTTGTTTTTCTATTTCTCCTGGTGGGTAATTCAGGTTTATGAATATTTGGTAAAGATCTTGTAGTTTTTGGTCTCTGTCAGTAGGATCAGACACAAATGCAATTGTACCTAAGGGCTTGACTGTAAACAGTAGATCTAGTTATGTGTGCAGGACGTAAGCTAGAATGGTGTAGGTAAGTATAGCGATCAGTGGGTTTCTGGTAGAGTGTGGCACTGATCAGGCCATCCTTGATTTATATTGTAGTGTTCAGGAAATGTATCTCTTGCATGGAGTAGTCGAGGGTGCGGATGGTTAAAGTCTCTGTGGAATTCTTCTAGAATCTCTATACCATGGGTCCAAATCATAAAGATGTCATCAATGTAAGTAGAGGAGGGATAATAGGGGGACAAGAGCTGAGGAATCGTTGTTCCAGATCATCCATAAATATATTGTGGGGCCATGTAGGTGCCCATAGCAGTTCCACTAATCTGGAGGTATAAATTGTGCCCAGATCAGACATAATTGTGGGTGAGAACAAAGTTACAGAGGTCAGATACCAGACTGGCTATGGTGACATCAGGGATAGTATTCCTGATTGCTTGTAATTCATATTTGTGTGGAATATTAGTGTACAGATCCTCTACATCCATGGTGGCCAGGACGGTGTTGTCAGGAACTTTTCTGATGTTTTGTAATTTCCTCAGGAAGTCAGTGGTATCTCGGAGATAGCTGGTAGGGCGTCCTAGGCTTCCAGGATTGTGGATTTTGGGAAGTAAATATAATAATCCAGGTTGGGGTCAGATGGTGTGTCTGAGTGAATAAGGTCCTGGCTAGCAGCAGGGAGTTCCTTAAGTAGTTGTAATTTCTTTTCGAATTCCAAAGTGGGATCAGCGGAGAGAGGTCTGTAAAATGTGGTGTTGGAGAGTTGTCTGGATGCCTCCTGTTGGTAGTCCGACTTATTCATGATGACAACAGCACCTCCTTTGTCAGCTGGTTTGATTGTAACGTCTGGGTTCTTTCCTTTTTTTCCCCACAGATGCCTTTTAGGTGGAATTTTATGGGCTTCTGGCCACATTTACTCTCTCAGCTTTTTTAAGAACTAGATTGTGTCAGATGAGCACTGTCCTGATCAAAGGTTGAAGCCTGCTGCTTTGGTGACCTGAGGATAGGGTCTCAAGAAGGCACAGTCAGCATCCAACAGTATCCCTGGAGGGTACATCACCCACTGGTTTAGTCCAGCCTGATTTCTGCAGGTACTGATGCCCAGGCTCGCTGCACAGGGGTCATAGGAGCAATTTGAGTAGACTGCAGAGGAAGGAGGGGAAAGTATAGCCTTGGGAATCTTGGAGATTAGTCAGTCAAAGTAAGCCTGCCTTAGCTACTTCCTTTATGTAAATACGCATACAGCAGTGGGGCCAGAACCTTTGGCCTTGGGGCAAGGTGCGTGGAGAACCTGGCTCTGTGACCCTGGAGAGGGAGAGGTCTCAGGTAGAAGGGGCAGGGCTCAGGCAGTCAGCACTTAGCACCACCCAAACTGCAGCTGCCTATCCACCCTCCTGCCCTCAGAGTTGTGTGGAGCACTGCTCCAGCCACCCCTGCTACTGTAGCAGCACAGGAGCTCCTGACCCCTTTGAATCTCTGGGCCCTGCTTCAAGTGCTCCTCTTGACTTCCCTCCGCCCTCCAGTGGTGGGCCTGGTAGAAAGATCTCTTTTACAGAAACCAGTTTTTTTTTTGTGGTGTTAAGCACTGCAACAGCTGCTTAAATTTTTGCCTGCAAAATGATTCTTTAAAAAAACCTGAAATTAAGCCATTGTCAATAGCTATTAATCACAATAGGCTACTGTTGCATGCCCTGGGCAAATGGGAGAAGGCAATAAATTAAGCTTTAATCCAGAAGTCCATTAATGTCTTATTCATGTACACTATTTAGCTTATTTCAGTCCTGCAGCAGTCTCCTAAACATTTGGCTGTTGAATCTCGATGAGGCTTGAAGCCAGCAGACGCAGGAAACATTTAAAAAAATCTTAAGTTTTAGTTTAAAAATGTTCATTCTGTTCCCACTTGCCAAAAAGGAAGCTAATTTACAGATAAAATCTTTACGTTCCTTACAACTACAGGAGTATTTAAAGCAGGGAATTACACACGGGGTGTATTTCAAAAGATACTTTTAAAATCGTGTCACAACTGGGAGGATTAATGTTCTTCAGGCCCCTGTGTGTACTGTTATAGTCTGTAGTCCTCCATATGTATCTGGGTTCCCTGAGTTTAGTTTTGTTTTTTCTTCTTCTTTTAATTAGACAATAAGTCTACCTGCATGATGTGCATGAGCTGACAGGTTTGGATGGTAGGAAAAAGTTATTGTGTTTGGCACTTTGAGGGATGACATAACGTTTAGCAACAAATCCTGCTTTTCAAATGAAGCATCCCTGTCTATAAGGTGGTGTTCTCTCTTTTAAGTGCTGTGTTTCATTTTGTAAATTACATGATGTTACTAAAATGGCCCCTGGTTGTACGGGTGTACCCTTGAGGTGGAAGATACAGAAAAATGTTTGAATTCATTTAGTTGTCCTACTCACTGATTCAAAAGATTGTATACATAATGCTCATTTACTTATTGATTCATCATGCTAGAAAACTAGCATTGCTAGACATTTGAAGGATGCTGTCTGATGAGAGAGAAAACATGCTCTTTATGTGCCATTAAAAGAGATGTTAATTTCAGCATTTCCCTGAAGTATGCCAGTTTGAGACCTCATGAAAATCAACTTGCTGATTTTATCTTAAGTGCCTAGACCAGTTAGACCAGGGGTCTGGATGCAACTGCACTTCCAGATCCACATGCAGCTTTTTAAAGACTTCTTTGTGGCTCCTGACACTATAATTCCAAAGTGAAAAAACAAAGCAAGAACAAAAGCACTCTACCCCTCCTGATTATTTTTGATAAATGGTGAACATCTAAAAGCCCCTAATGAACAACTCATACCTAAATAGCAAATGATATGTGATCTCAAAATGTGTGATAAACTTCCCCTTGTGTTCTCCAGAGAGAGAGAGAAGATTTGGGAGTGAGAGTCAGGAAGACAGAGGTACAAACACGCACATAAAGTGTGAGGAAATAGAATGTGTAAAAAGTTTGTGAACATCCTTCAGTAAACATATATCACATTACATACCACTGTGTGCGCACTGTTCTTAAAAGAAGGGTTACAAAAAACTATAGTTTGACGTTATTTATTAAGGACCCTCTCATATTCACACATCCTGCAGCTCTTGGGTTATTGAAGTTTTGTTGTGTTTTTTTTTTTTAAACCAAATGTGAAAAATGGCTCTTCTTACTCTTTTGGTTGCCGACGTCTGAGTTAGATCTAGAAGCTGTCCTCTTTCCTACACTACTTCCAGCAGAAGTGGAAAGTCTTGCATAAAATGGGTGTATAAATTTGAACTGTTGAGTCAATTCTCATTAAACTACTGTCATATGAGTACTCAGGATTTCAATTTAGGATAAGATAGTTAATGCAGACTGCTGAAAGCATGTATTTCAGATTTACATTTTCACAACCTCAAATCAAAACTTGGTTTTCTATATGCATATTGCTGTGTGTTACAATTCTCCTTGGCTCATCTCACTTTGTTTTTATTTGTCCCTGATTGTTTTGGAACTTGGCAGTTAGGTGAAAACTGCACTTTTGTGATGCACTGACCATCATTTCACACAGACTGATATCAGGGCTCAGTGCAGCTCAGGTTGAGGCCACAAGATTACTGTGTAGGTGCATGCAAGTTATGTCAGTTTTCTGTAAAAACTCATATCTGTTTCAGTCATTGGTACGTGAACTTTGTACTTTCTTAAGATGAGGTAGTAGTATATCATAATCTATTGTCTCTGACCATAGATTCAGTGGCACTGAATGTCGTCTTCTGTATGTCATCTTCATCGGTCATGGTAGTATGAAAAATTACAGTCTAAGGATGACCAAATGTAGCTTAGGCTAACTTTTAATTGAGCTGACTTGGGTCCATGAGTAATGAAGTTGCAGAAGGGTGCAAGTAATTATCTAGGGCTCCAAGTGGGCTTGTACAGCCTGTCTTGAAGCATGTGCTGCTTCTGCTTCACTGCTCCAGACCAGGGTAGGTATAATGAGGCTTTTCTTTTTCACTAGTAGTATGTTTGTGAACTCATCCAGCTGATGAATTCTTGCAAGAGAAGAGTTTGAGGAACCTTGCAGTCGTTGACTGAAAGCAGTCTCTGAAAAAATATAAATGACCACAAATGGTACTGGTCAGCTCCAGATTGGCTTGATCGAACCTATGGAGTCTTATTGCCATCTGTGTGGTCCAAATGCTATATTATCTTTGATTATTTTTTGACTTATTCTAGTCACTCGGGTCCTCCATGTTTTGAGAGCTTCATGCTACCACTTGTGAGTTGGTTCCATGCTTCTCATGACTTATAGAATCAAGTGAAGGAGAACTGGGTCTGCTGATGGTATGGGTGCTTACTCACAAAAGGGTAGTAGGACAATGCCTCTCAAACACGTGGTAGTTCAATCTGCCCTGAAGAAGCTCTTTCTTGACATTGCTGATTTCACTCTAGTGTTGTCTAAACCTGCCCTTTTAGTTAATAATATTCAGAACTAAGCAGTAAGGCAATTTGGGCAGTATATAGAATCCTTAAACTTCTTTAATCCCTACCAGTCAAGCCTCATGCCTGAATGTGGCTTAGAGATGGTGCTCCTCTAGTTGGTTGATGACCTTTTCTTATTCATAAATAAATATCAGATGCTAATTCTTTTAGATACTTCCAGTATCCTTTGTTTACTCACCTGTGGGCTGTGTTCCAAGACTTTTACATACAAAAGTGTGTATTGTTGCCCAAAAGGAATTCTCAATTAAAAAAAAAAAGACTGAGACTTAACAAAACCATAGAACTATTTTATTTTACTTGTAGCATCACTCTGTGAGCAACACACCTCCAATAATTTTGTAGGAGTTGATTTTTTCACTCTTGAAATGTTACTTGCATTCAGAAAGGTTGAGCCAATGTGAGAGAGTTTGTGTATAATGAGGAAGGCAATGATCCTAGCGATAGCTCTCAAAACAGAAAAGATCAATCAAGTGTGACCACTGGTCAGTGTAATTGCTGTGAGCAACACAGAGATCATAAGAGCTGGTATGAATTGAACAGGAGCTGCAGGGGCTGAGCCCCTCTCAGGAGATGTGCTAGATTTAAAGATGGAAAGATCTATTAGTTTGTCTTGTATGTCTCCTTCCAGTGTAGGGTGTGAAGCTATGCTGCTTAAATCTAATTTCACGTATCTCAAGTAAAGAGAGAACTTTGGGAAGATTTACCTCTATTATTGTTAATAACAATAATTAGCTCCTACATAGTGCTAAAGTTACCACTTAAAAATTTCATCTCTGAAACTCCTTTGGACTGCCCTAAACCATTTCTGCACATTTCTTACTATTTAACCATTCAGATATTTGTTGATAACGATTATGTCCCACAATGATCCTTGGTAGTTTGCAATAATTCTGCATATTCATTCATTTTAGTCAATCCTACAAAATATTGCTGAAGCCTTATGATCATTTTGTTGCCATTCACACCCCTGGTGTGTCTGTATCTTTCTCGCTATGTGAAGCTCAGAAGAGAATACATTAGTCTAGGTACTGGTGGTCTTGTGCTTTGCGTAACTTCTTCTTTTCCTCACAAGCAGATTGTCGTCGCACAGAGGTAGCTGTGTTACTCTGTATCTTCACAAAACTAAAAAGCAGTCCTATAACATTTTAAAGAGTAACAAAATAATTTATTAGATGATGAGCTTTTGTGGGACAGATCCATTTCAGATCTGGAAAATTCTGGTGAATGAAAACTGAGACAAAGGGAATTTAACACCATAATTTGAAAAATGAGATAAAAACTGACGAATCAGCTAGATGGGGTAGAAGGAGGGGGAGAAGAGAGGGAGAAGAAAAATACTTATTGCAATAGGCTATTAGGTTAAGTAGGCTTAATGGGATCACTGCAAATATCAAAGATGGGGAAACTGTCTTTGTAATAGTCACAGAGAGGTAGCCATGTTAGTCTATATTTTCACAAAACCGAAAAGCACTTTAAAGACTGACAATAATTTATTAGGTGATGAGCCTTCATGAGACAGACCCACTTCTTCATAATTTTCCAGATCTGAAGAAGTGGGTCTGTCCCATGAAAGCTCAGCACCTAATAAATTATTTTGTGTTTTTAAAGTGCTATAGGACTGCTTTTTGTCTAGGTGGTACATAAGGTAATTGGTATGTTTGCTGAGTCCCAGGTGTAAAATATCAAACTTGAGAATGAGCTTCAGTTCAGATGTCTCCCTTTGTAATCTGGTGTTCAAGTCTCTTTATTTTAGAATACAGGTTTTAAAGTTGTGAATGCTATAACCTTGTTTTCTGTTACTTTAGATTTAATTAAATCTTTCCCAAGAGTGATACAACAGAGAATAATATTAGCTGTTCCTTCTTCGAGTGGTCCCCATGGGTGCTTCTCATGAGGTGCTAGGCTCATCTTGGCTCCGCTACGAGCCCAGTCCCTGATGTGGAGCACCCATGGGGACACACCATGAAGAATGACAGTTACTGCACCAAGGCGAGTAGCTTCACTTTCTCTTCAGGGTTTTTGAGTAGTCAGGGTGATGCTTTAAATATATCAGTAGCAAATAAATAATCAGAGTGCATATCCCTCTGATAGTTCGTTATCCAGAAGACACTGTTTTAGTAATAAATATTTCACCCAGCCCCCAGTTAAATATCTGTAATAAAAAGCAATTTGAAAAGCATCCTCCTTCTCCAAGATTGGTAGAATTGAGTTCTTGGAGTTAATCTGTGGGATGGATGATGCCTACTAGCTGCAGTCTGTAGTTTCGAAATGTGGCCATTGCCTTTGCAGACTTGAGAGGCCTTAGGAATGTGAGGGTCTCATTCAACATTGGTTTCCTTGTTTGTACAAAGCATCACTGCTGTGCCAGTGTGCTAGGTCATGGCTGTATATTAAATATTATATTGTTCATTATAGATAATATATAGGTTCATTAACACCAAAGAAGAAAAATGCCTTCATTGTTTTGGTGTCACTAATTTTTTTTATTTTTTATTTTATTGTGGATATTAAGTTAAAATGTTAGTTTTGTGGTTATTTGTTTAAAAATGCATAAGCTAAATTATTGACTAATTTTCTTTTATTAATATAGTAGAAATCTTATTAGTATTGTCTAAAAGAGTTATCTGATTATACTTTTCCAGTAATAAAGGAAGATTTGTGGCTGACTTAATATGGAAAGAATAAATCAAAGCTTAGGAATAAGAATCAGTTCCTTTTAGAATGATGTTAAAAACCCTGAACATACACATCTATAAAATAGTTATGGTAAAGTTATATTCCCTTTTAGATACATATTTTCAGAAAAAACTTAAAAGTAGGCTTTGACTTTTCATCTTTGCAAAACTAAATATTGGGAAGCCCAATTGTGTGGCAGAATTTCAAATTATGAATTTCAGAATTTAGACATTAGGGCTACTGTAATATAATGTGACCGTGTTTAAACATATTATGTGGTATGCAGTTACAGTGAAATGTAAGACTGTAAATATTTGAACTGTAATATATTGACTCTGAATAGTTGGTCATTTCTTTTAAGCTTGTGATTTCTTTAAGCTACCCTGCTGCCTGGCTGTAGCACTGCAATCGGTGTTCCTTTTAGCTTCACAAGTTCAGCAGGTTGGGAAATGTCAGGAAATCTCAAGTTCTCAGCAAGGGATGTTTGTGATTTAGTAGCTGTCACTCATTTCTTAAGGGAGTGTTATCTTTCAGCTGAGATGTAAAACTGAGATAGTGGCTGTGGTAATTAAAGATGCACTGCCAAGAGTAAAGTTGTAAGTAATCAGAACTGAGGCAACTTCTGCCAAAGTTACACTGTGGTCCACTCTGTTAGAATACTAAGTTTGACCTGTCGTTCACATGCAAGCTGTGAAAATGAAGTATGAAAATATGTTCTGTATAATTTGTATAGTCTGATAGCTTTTCAGAATGCTAGTTTTTTGTGCTTTTATTAAAATAGCATTACTGTAGCGTGTTAAAGTGCATTTCTGAAATATCACCTAAAACCACTCTACAAAAACACCCCAGTGAAGATGAGCTAAATTTTGTTTTTTCTTGTTATCATTGAACATGAAAATCGATGCCACCATTAAGGCATTCTTCTTGATTACTCTGGGCATTGAGTAATCAGCATAAAGCATTAGTCTCTGAATTCAAGCTTTTATGCAGGGAGTGATTACTTACCAGTACCTCAGTAGAACTATTTCTGAACTGCTACTGCATCTAATCAGCAGAGACTGGGCTGTGTTCATATCAGCGGGGCCAACAGACACCATGGACCTGAGGGAAAGGTGAGAGAGGTGCCTGCTCCCTGCTGTGGAAGGTGTGGGGCCAGAGGGAGTTAGCGTTAGTTCCCCCACCTCCCCACGCTCTCTGAGCCACACGTGGAGCAGCACCACAGCACTACCACGGGATTGCAAAGGGGCCTGGAGCTCCAGCCACCGCTACTGCTACCTCAGTTGGAGCTCTGGGCTCCTTTGAAATGCCGGGCCGCTGGGCAACTTCACTTGTTGCACCCTGTCGGCAGGCCTGGTTCACATGTCTTTTTGACAACATACTTTCCTAAGACTCTAAGCATTCAGCCTGAACTTTTTTATGCAGTATTATATACAAAGCGATGGAGGAAAAACATTCTTAAATGGATGTACACTGTTAAGAGTACGTATATAGGTTTGTGGTACTAAACATATTCAAGAAGAGTTCTTGAAACGGTATGATATCTCTCTTACTGAATATCTGTACTGAGCAAACAGTGGCCCAAGGCCAAATCTATTTTACTGTTATAGCCAAAAAACTCATGTGACGAGTCAGGTTTACATCTGTAAGATATCCATCTTGCAAAGCACCTAAAGAACTGTTCATAAGCAGTAATAAGATAGTGAATAACATTTATCTGAATTCCCAAGTAGGTAAATTTAGACACATGCATCTGAGATTCTTGCAGATAATGGGCAGATATACAGGAGTTGCCTGAAATCCAATACATGATATCATTTCGGTATAGTTTTATGTAGATTTGTTTGTCTTCATTGTATTGAAAACAAGGTGCTTGTTAGAAGTGAGTCTTACCCACTAAATCTCATGACCTAATAAATGTATTAGTCTCCAAAGTGCTACAGAAGAGTTTATTTGTGAAGCTATAGACTAGCATGTCTGTTCCTCTGACACTGTTAGAGGACGTTAGGAGGCTGAGGCCCAGTTGTATTCTTAGTGTACACTAAGCATATAAGGAAATTGTAGAGTATGCTATATTGATTAGTAACTGCATGTAGTCTCCAGTACAAGATCCATCTTACACAGTGTAGTCAGCCATAGATTGTCATTTAATATTTTGAACTTAAAAGTAGTTAAAAGTTCATATGGTGCCTATATTGGGAATATTTAATAACAATGACATATTTGTGTATTGTGTCTCCATGATATTGAATGTGTAATAAGAATTTCTAAACAGAATTCACTGCTCCTGAGCATTGGGCCGCTATAGTTTTCTGAATCTCTCAGGAAAAAAGCTTGTAACATTTTCTCATATAATATTAAGTATTAATGAAAATATATTGTCAACAGCCTGAAATCTTTTATAAACTGTAGCTTTGGTCTTGACAGTGATGGACGTATGTTCAAGATGGTTTCAAAACAAAAGTAATATAGTTCAGAAGGGCCAGATTTTTATTTATTTTCTTGTTTCCTTTATTTAATGGGAAGAAGGATTCTTTTGAAGGTGGGGTTTACTTTCGAAAGAGCAGCATCTACACTGGCTTTCTTCTTTCAAAAGAAGCTCTTTTGACATTAGGCTATGCAAATGAGGTGCCAAATACACAAATTTATAGCTCATTTGCATTTTCAATTTACCTCATTTGCATAGCTCTGTTGAAAGAGGAATGCAAGTGTAGACACACCCACAGAACCTGTATTGAGGGTAGAGGAACCTCAGGAGTTTCAGATGCTTAATTGTATTGTTGTATGTGAAATAAAATACACTTTTCAAGATAAATAAAAATCCTGATTCTGCTAGATGCAAGGCAGGTCACTGGTTTCACCGCAGGGTTTTTTTAAAAGAGCAAAAATTAGACACACAAAAATCAAATATAGGGTTTTAAGTAAATGGAGTACACAAATAAATAATACTGATATGGCATGTACACCCAAATGGATGAGACTCTCATAAAGTTTGAAAAATATTGCAAGATCATTATAAACTGAATATATAGCTCTGATTGTAACATGAAAATGTTCATTGGTTTTATGCTACTGAATTCTGCTAACAACAAATAAGAGTGCCAGATCAGATTTGCCGCATAGTAATATTCTGACAGTACTGCTAGTCAGAGTCTCAGTAAGCGATGAAAAAGGCTGATGAGAGCTAAAGCAGGACCAAAAAAGTTAATTCAGAAATTTTAAAGAGCAAAATGCGAGGCGGAAAAATAACTCTAGAATTCTACAGAATCTCAGCTGGACCATGTGTGATCCATTGATATAGTTCAGGTGTTTTACCACAAACATGACACAACTGCCAGATTCAGGACCATTTAATCTTCTTCTAAAGAAGACCTATAAGGAGCGACCCGGAAATGGAGTATTGAAGGACCTCAGTCTTAATATGTGCTGCTTGACTAGCCTAAGGCTACCTCCAGCTATCATGTGTGTCTACATTTAAACTGTAAGGTCTTTGGGTTTGTCTACACTGCAGTTAAACACCTCTAATTGGCTCATGTCAGCTTGCTTGGGCTCAACGGACTGTATAGTTATGGCGCCAATATCTGGCCTCGGGCTGTAGTCTGGGCTCTGAAACCCTGGCTGGCTCTGAAACCCAGACAGGCTTTTCTACTTTTGTAAAGGACCCAATACGCTAGCACCTTGATCTTGAGTTGTCCCTCTGGGTGCTACTGTCATGAAAATACTAAGTAATAGGGTAATGTTAGAGGTTGAGGGACCATGAAAAACATGAGAATTAGGAACCAAAACATGAATGTTCTGTTCTGACTTACTTGTATACCTTTAATAGAAAAAGTGCTATCTAAATCTAAATAGAAGTCTGTTTATTGCACAGTTACATGTCGTATGATACATAATAGACAAGGTGTATATAAAATATGATATGATAACAAGGTTTATTATCCACCTTGCCAGTTGATGTAGCAGAAAGACCTACAGCATAGTTGCTTTCACTGAAAATGTTTAATAAAATCTGAACTCCTCCCAGCTTTTTAAAAAGCAGTCTGTGTCTTCAGTACCATTTTAAAAGTAATGAAGTGCCAAGTGGCTTAACCAGTGAATTCTGGCAGAATGCATAATGTCCTTTTAGTGATCAAAATTATTCATAATTGTAAGAGATTGGATGATGTTGACTACTTATTCTGATAGTTGATCTTAAGTATCTTTAAATTGCGGTATTCTTGTTAATCTCTTTGAAACCCATTATAAAACACAATAAAGTTTAATAATCCTGCCTTTTTTATTTTGTAGCTGCGCCATAATTTTTACCATGGCAGTGAACTTCCTGTCGATCTGATAATGTCATGAAAATGTTTGTAAAGTAGTAATTTACTGTTTTGTAGGCTAGTCTATAATCTCAAATGTGATTTAGGCTGAAGTGTTATATAGCTGTTTTGTAAATTCACAGAATGATTACCTTGTGCATTGAAGAAATGGAAAGAAATACCAAAAGTGTAATAGATGTATGATAGCTGATCTTGTCTAGACCAGACTTCAGTATCTTGAAAGTTATGCACAGTAGATATGCGGAGCTCTAATCGGGAGACTACAATGCAGTGTTACAACTTAGATGAAAAATATCTTATGGACAGATGATACTCTCCTCATGACACGCTAACTCCTGATTGCCATGGACACAAATAGGTCATGAACAGGGTTCCATTAGTAGAGAAAACTTGCTTCAGCTGAGTATGCTTAACTAAAACAAACACTAAGCATTTCTCATTAAACATGGTCTGATTGGTACCAAACATTGTAGCTAACTTTGGGGGCTGAGGCTTATGATTCCTGGATTGCCTTTCTTCAGTATGTGTCCAGTTGTACTCCTGCTTGGTCCCAGCATGACAATTTAATAGGCTGTGGGGAACACTTAAGCAAAGTCCTGCTCTCAGGCACCTTTTTCTCCAGCTACTTGTGTGGATAGTGACCTCAGGTGATAGGGCCAATTGAAATGTACAAACCTATTTCTGTCTTACTAACAGGCACCCATATACCCATCTCTCAAGGCATTTAGTGTTCTTCCTTTCCCTGAACCACAATAAACCACTGGTTGTAGAGGGGTCTACAAGGGTTGTGGCAAACATGTGTCCCTTTCCAATGACCAGCAGGAGAAAGCAAGTTTAGCCTGATTCCTTCAAAGGCAAATAACTAGCACCAAGCAGCTTCTGCCAATTTCCCTTAATTGTCAAGAGATCACATCAAATATACCCTGTTTTTAGGGGATTAGCCTGGAAATTCTCTGTCCCCCATTGAGACTTCCAATCCAAATGATTGGTAGCATACAGGGTGGGGTGTGTGTTTTGGATTTCTCAAACAGTTCCAATCCCACTACCACACTTCCCAGTGGCCTTCAACCAGCTGACAGCAGTTCCCATCAACAATTGCCTGCCACATTCCATCCATTGTGGGCTTTATGGAAGGAAGCTGCATAGGCAGGTAGCAGCAGCTCATCCCCAGAAATTTGTCTGTAAGTATTCTGATTAGAGCTGGGCAGAATTTTTCTGAATGAACATTTTTCTGTAATAAATTGCCAATTAGCTGAAACTAAATTTTTCTTGGAAATATGTTGATTTCAACAAAAATTGGTGTAAAAAAAGGTAACTTTCTATTTGACCATTTCTGAACAGAACACTTGGATTTTCTGTTTTGAAATGCCTTTTGCTTTCAAGTTTTCAGCTTTATTTTATACAAAAGAGTAGATCACAGTGAAAAAGTCAAAATCAGAACATGGCAGAACACTGTTTTAACTGACCCACAGTTATTTTCCTCAAGATTTTCTTTTGCATATAATTTTGATTATTTTATGTTTTTTTTCTTGTTTTGCTACATTTTTGAGCAGAGCTTCCCCCCAGATTTCCCATAGGAAAAAGTCTAGTTCTGCCCATCTTTAGTCTTGGAAAGAAGATCAAAGCAGTAGAAAAATTTCAGGGTGTAAAAAGCATTTTTACTGTGAGGTAAGCATTTGTTCATTGGGTAAAAAAAGCTAGCATCTTTAGGCAACATGTTTTGGTAGTTACTGTGGTATAGTTGGGGTCTTATGTTACAACGTTTTACATCTTATTATGGTATTGTATTGTGTCAGTTGGAGACAGCTCCGACCTAGGCACTTAGGTAAATGGTTGGATATTGCAGGAAAGTCAGCTCCCATTTAGAGACCTAACTAAAGTGGTGAAACTTTCTGAAGTGTTAGTGCTTGTCATTTCACAGGGAGGGCAACTAAGAACTGCTGAATTCTGAGCTAATTGAAAAAAAAATTTGCTGGGCTCTAGTACTAGCAACATTTAAAACCATTTTATCAGTTCTGGTTCTCAAAGTTGCCGTTTATGTCAGTCTTTCAGAATTGTCTTTGCTGCTGCTGCTGCTGCTGTGTTTGTTATTCATCAGCCTCTTTGTCAGTTGCTAGCTGAACAAGCTTTGTGCTGAACGTACTGAAAGATTTAGTTTGTCACATCAATTTAGTTTTATTTTTTTCCCCCCCACATAACATATCAGGCTTTGGCCAGCTGTGATGCTAGCTCTGACTTCTGAGCTCTTGGAAAAAATTCCTGCTGATTAGCTTTCTTAGTATCTGTCCAAGTTCGGAATCATGGTAATGGCATTGACTGGGCCATTATGGGTTTGCTTACGCTGCAAAAGAACCCCAAACCAAATACACGTGCTGAGACAGCAAGTCTCCAAGCCTAGATCAGCTGACTTGGGCTCATGGGGCTTGTGTCGCAGGGCTAAAAATAACACGTTAGACATTTCGACTTGCGCTGGATCGCAGGATCTGAGAGCCACCCTCCTTATTAGAGTTTCAGAGGTTTGGTCCCAAATCAAGTACGCTCCAGACTTTCTCCTGCCTGTTCTAAGTGTGTGACCTTGTGATGGTTTCACTGCCCCAAAAGTTTTGTTTTGTATATTTGCCACAGTGGTGGAAAACAGTTAAAACAGTTTGAAGACACTGTAACAGAGTGGACTGTCCCTTTAAGGGCCTGGGGCCAGTCATCGTCATTCAACTATTGGACCCAGCTGGGACGGGCGTAAGTGATTATAATAGCCAGCAAGTGCCTAACAAATGGAGGCTGGCAGGGAGAAAATGCAGGATGGGACCATTTCCTGCAGAATGAGAACTTTGTGTGGAAGACCCTGGGGGCAGTGGCTGGGTGGAAAGCCACTGCTAGATATTTTGTTTCTCTTTTTGTGACTTTGTTATCATGTGCACAATAAGTGGACCCAGAACCAAGGACTACTAGTTAAATTGGTGGGGCTGATATTCCCCCGGGCTGGTGAGGAGGCAAGCACCTTACAGAAACACATCACAGCTGTTTAAAGGCTTGAATATCTGGGCAGACTAGCATGCCTCACTGTTGAGGAAAAGAAAAGGACAAAAACACACAGAAATTGGAGGTTTTATCAAAAATGCCAGAAAGGCTCAGGAATGTCAAAAACAGTTATGAGGTATGCAAATTTTATTCAGTAATTTCTACTGTCATTAAGAGAAGGGGACCATTATTTTTTCTTTCTACTTCGATTCATTGTTGTAGGAATGAGATCACAGCTGAGTAACATATCAATTTAGCAGCTAGCATTGCATGGAAGACAGCAAAGTGGAAAATAAATTGCTTGGATTTACCTGCATTTTCTATTATCAGGAAGATTTATTAGTATTCTGGATGAACATTGGGAGAATTCATACGGTTGTAGGTGATTTGATAGTGCAACATTTCTGCAATCTGTATGAGCAATTCACTGCAGCTCACAAAGGACAATAAAATTCATTGTGTGGTTCTCTTTTTCCCCAGTTTAGCCTTTTCTGTTGAAATGTCTTGCATAGTTAATATGGTGTTATTACTGTGCAAAATGCACAATCCTTTTAAGTATTGTCATTTTCCTTTGGGGTCTCTATATCTATATGTATCTCCATGGGTTATGGTTTAAATATGCATCTTTATGAGATAACCTAACGTGGTCCATAAGAACTTTTTAAGTACCTTTTAGTTGAAACTATTACACTACAAACTATGGCTGGTCTATTGTTCACTTTGTTGTTATTGTAGACAACTTGTGATTACAAGTAGGTTTTGTAAAAGTAGTAAGTCACGACAATATCTTACGTCAAGCAATGAATTCTTGTGGTATGTCTGTGCTCCTTGACCACACAAACATGCTGCCATGTTAACTTGTTATATATACACTGCTTATTGCAAAATAGATAAATGTAGTTTAAAATGATGGTAGAAAGCTTTTTAAAAAAAATTATAAAAGAAAACCTCACCTACATAAGTACTCAGCCCTGACAACATCATGCCATGAAAGCTACCCACCCAAAAACGGGATCAATTCTTTACTGACGTAAAGAGGATTTATAAATGCTTCTTAACACTCATACAAGAGAAGCTCTGTTGGCTTACACAAATGTGTCTGAATGTCTCCTCTAACTCCACTGACAGTCCTCCCAAATCCTTCCCCTGTATATCAGTGAACAGGTTCTGCGAGGTATAGGCAAAGGGGAACTCACCATCTCATTGCTGAACAGCTCTGGATTATATTACTCCTCCAGTTCAGTAGGTGTTGAAACTCTCCCATCTAGCACCCTCAGGAGCTGGCAGGTGCTGGATGAGAGAATTTGCTCGATGATGGGAGGTCAATATTTTCTAGCACATTAGTAACACTTGTGCTGCTTACTGGACTCTTAGAAGACATTTAGGGGGTAAATTACAGCGAAATCACAGCATGGAACACTGAGAGCCAAGACTAGTGGCTGCAAACAAACTTTATAGGATGTGGGAAACTTGGCCACATCCCTGATAGATAGTCATCTGATCAAGTAAAATCATGCAGGGTTACATAGTTTGCTGGATGAGAGAGGTTCAACCTGTACAAGAATGACTGCAATATAAAGAGTGAACAAAAGCCTCCCGGATTTTCTCTTTGAACTGGTCTTGTTCAATGTTGTCCTTGAAGGGAAATGCCATATAAAAGGCCATCTCTCTGCATGGCATTTATGAGTACCCCTATTGGCACCTATATGTCATGTAGTAACAGAGAGGAAGCCGTGCTAGTCTATACACTATCAAAACAAAAAGCAGTCAAGTAGCACTTTAAAGTGCTACTTGTCTGCTTTTTGTTTTGATACTATATGTCACTGTAATTTAACCCTGAAAAAAATGACATCTTAATGTCTTGGAAATCCAGTTCCCATACAAAAATGCAGCCAAGTTTGTGGCAGGAGGGAAGAGTCCTGTGGCTAGTTTTCAGCTGTGCTCGCAGGTAGACTTGGAGTGAAATAACTTCATGTTACAATACAGTCAGGGTTCAACTGAGTTTTTTTTCTTGTTAATGGAAAATCACTGTATTGTCCTAGAATAAAGACAGAAATTATAACTGCCAATAGACCCAATATTCCATATTGTGGAAAATGCTGGAGGTTCCACATTTATTTCTGTTCTGACGCAGAGTGAAACAAACATTTTTAAAATTTTAATGTGTGTTGCAGCTGAGGTGGGGAACTTGAGAGAGAGCTACTCACCACAAGATAACCAATGGCCAGAAGTGCAAGTATGCCAGTCTGATTTGCCATACCAGCAAGATATTTGCAGCTTGTTTTCTCCACTGGAACGGCACAGGAGGAGCAGAATGCTCTTCTGGTGAGGTAGTACTGCCCCCATCCCCTTCCTTGCATCTGTCTCTCTTCCATCTTTCCAGCAGCCCCTCTGGAGGGCAGGGCTGAGGGCAATACAACCATGCTGAAGGAGCTGCTGGTGTGGGGGCCACCTGGCAGCCCTGTATTCTGCCCCTTTCCCCACTGCTGCTGTTAGGAATACCCTGAGCCACAGGGCTCTCCTAGACATCTCAGCAGAGAAAGGAGAGATATGCCAGCAGTTCCTCCAGCGTGTCTGTATCACCCTGCAAACCCATCTCCAGCCTTGTCTTCTGGTAGGGTTGTACAAATGGAAGAGGTGCAGCTGTGTGAAAAGGCTGGGTGTGAGGCTGGGGACGGTACATCCGTGCTGGAGGAGCTCCCTGCGTGGATCTGACCAGAGCCCTACCTTCTGCTTCGGGGACAGGGAAAGCACAGATACTGGCTGCCCAGAGTGGGGAAGAGTATGTGGAAGGTCATATGTCTTCCTTTTAGTTGGTGCCTCCCATGCCAGTCAGAAATGCGTTCTGCTTGCACCATTGCCAGTAGTCTGGTGCTTCGGGTGCACAGCTCAGATGTGTGAGACCCAGGGTCAAAACTTCGCTCCAGAGCAGAAAGAGCAGAGAGTTAAACACATCTCAGGTGAGTGATGTAACCACCAGGACATTGGCCATTCCATAGTGTATTGGTGCATCTTTCTGGTTTATCTGAGAAATATTCAGACAGAAGATTTGTTGAAACTAATAGATTTTCACAAAAAATTGTGGTTTTGATGGAATAGTATTTTTCCAGTGGAAAAAATTTTTGGCTGAAAACTTCCTAACCAGCTCTCATTTTTAAAAAAAAAAAAAAAGTCTTTGTTACTTTCAGGTAACACAAGTGGTAATTATCAGAGAGGTAGCCATGTTAGTCTCTATCTTCGAGAACAAGAAGTCCTGTGGCACCTTATAGACTAACAGGTCTTTGCCCACGAAAGCTTATGCTCCAAAATATCTGTTAGTCTATAAGGTGCCACAGGACTTCTTGTGTTCATAAACGGTAATATTTAAGATAGGAGGATTGTGGCAGTCAGTGAAACACCAGAAGAGTTACTATCAGAGATATAGTTAGTGCATCTTCCCGAGACGCATCATATAATATTAAGTAAAAACCGGGTTATCCTGAATTAGGATAATTGGCATGCTCAGTTAACTACCCAGCTAGGGCTGGTGGGGTGGGGCCGGTTGCCACAGGGTGGCAGCAGAACTGGAGGGCTATCTGCCCAGCCAGTATCCCAGCACATTTGATTTTCTGGAACCCCCTGTTCCCTGGGGTGCCAGATAATAAGACATGAATGTGATGATTGCAACCTAATTTGAGAATATGAGGTACTCCCAGACCAAAAAGAAATGTATTCTTAAATTATCATTCCCACTCAGTAATTGTACTGCTGAAATTCTTTTGGCTGCTGTATTTCTAATGTGATTGTTTGTGGAACAGAGTCAACCCAATTCGTGAAGAAAACTTAAAATGAAATTACTTACATATCTGAAGTGTTGGTGATGCTGGAGAAATAAGCCCCTTTGTAACTCAGCCCTAGTACTGTGAACTCAGGAAAGGACAAAAACAAACAACACAAAACCAACTCTGGATAAAGGCAATTACATTTTTGTCAACTTTTTTATATGAAACTACAGTGTAACTGAAAAAAAAAACCCCAAACACCTCATGTGAAACTAATATAACTTTCTCATGCTTTCATTTCCTTCTGGGAATTCAGAATTGCCCATTAACCTGGTTAGGCTGTGCAAGTTAGCTTGACTAACGAGACCTTTTAAATAATGACCCATTATTTAATGTATTTTTAATTGCAAACCATTGATTAGAATGGTTTTCTCTTTACGGGAGAATCCAGAAGGAACAAATTAACAATGGCAGATAGTTGATCTTTTCACCTTACATACCACATGAAACTGCCAGCAAGGTTCATGCTTCAGAAACCTGGAAGACCCTTCAGGGTCTCATGTCCTGTCCCTGTCCCCTTCCCCTCCCCCACCAGAGAAAATCAATATATATGAATTGTAAGATCTGATTAACCATAGGCCAGTAGGTGTAAAATATATGTAAAAGGATATTTCTTCTGTTAAAGGTGATTTATGGAAATATATAGGCTGAAATAGCAACTAAGGGTCCTGTGGCACCTTATAGACTAACGGAAAAGTTTTGAGCATGAGCTTTCGTGAGGACAGACTCACTTCATCAGATGCTGGTCTTGGAAATCTGCAGGGCTAGGTATAAATAAGCCAGAGCAAGGCCGGGGGTAACAAGGTTAGCTCAGTCAGGAAGGGTGAGGCTTACTACCAGCAGTTGATCTGGAGGTGGGAACACCAAGGGAGGGGAAGCTGCTTTTGTATTTAGCCAGCCATTCGCAGTCTTTGTTTCAGCCTGAGCTGAGGGTGTCGAATTTGCAGATGAATTGTAGCTCAGCAATTTCTCTTTGGAGTCTGGTCCTGATATTTCTTTGCTGTAGGATAGCTACTTTTAGGTCTGCTACTGTGTGGCCCGGGAGACTGAAGTGCTCTCCTACAGGTTTTTGTATATTGCCATTTCTGATATCTGATTTGTGTGCGTTTATTCTTTTGCATAGAGACTGTCCAGTTTGTCCGATGTATGTAGCAGAGGGGCATTGCTGGCACATGATGACATAAATTATATTGGTAGATGTGCAGCTGAATGAACCCACGATGGTGTGGCTGATCTGGTTAGGTCCTGTAATGGTGTTGCTGGTGTAGATATGTGGGCAGAGCTGGCAACGAGGTTTGTTGCATGGATGGGTCCCTGAGTTAGAGTGACTGTGGTGCGGTGTATAGTTGCTGGTTAGGATTTGCTTCAGGTTGGCAGGTTGTCTGCCATTCGCAGTCTTTGTTTAAGCCTGAGCTGAGGGTGTCGAATTTGCAGATGAATTGTAGCTCAGCAATTTCTCTTTGGAGCCACCAGCACTCCCAGCTATCTCTGAGACACCAGTGACTTCCTGAGAAAACTGCAGTACATTGATGACCTACCAGAAAACACTATCCTAACCACCATGGATGTAGAGGCTCTCTCTACCAACATCCCACACAAAGATGGAACAAATGCTGTCCGGAACAGTATCCCTGATGATGCTACAGCACATCTGATGGCTGAGCTTTGTAACTTTATCCTCACACACAACTATTTCAGATTTGGTGACGATATATACCTTCAAATCAGCGGCACAGCTATGGGTACCCGCATGGCCCCTCAAAATGCCAATATTTTCATGGCTGACCTGAAACAGCGCTTCCTTAGCTCTCATCCACTAACACCCCATCTCTACTTACGCTACATTGATGACATCCTTGCCCACAGACAACCTGCCAACCTGAAGCAAATCCTAACCAGCAACTATACATATCTACACCAGCAACACCATTACAGGACCTAACCAGATCAGCCACACCATCGTGGGTTCATTCAGCTGCACATCTACCAATATAATTTATGTCATCATGTGCCAGCAATGCCCCTCTGCTACATACATCGGACAAACTGGACAGTCTCTATGCAAAAGAATAAACGCACACAAATCAGATATCAGAAATGGCAATATACAAAAACCTGTAGGAGAGCACTTCAGTCTCCCGGGCCACACAGTAGCAGACTTAAAAGTAGCTATCCTACAGCAAAGAAATATCAGGACCAGACTCCAAAGAGAAATTGCTGAGCTACAATTCATCTGCAAATTCGACACCCTCAGCTCAGGCTGAAACAAAGACTGCGAATGGCTGGCTAAATACAAAAGCAGCTTCCCCTCCCTTGGTGTTCCCACCTCCAGATCAACTGCTGGTAGTAAGCCTCACCCTTCCTGACTGAGCTAACCTTGTTATCCCCACCCCTGCTCCGGCTTATTTATACCTGGCCCTGCAGATTTCCAAGACCAGTATCTGATGAAGTGAGTCTGTGCTCAAGAAAGCTCATGCTCAAAACTTTTCTGTTACTCTATAAGGTGCCACAGGACCCTTCGTTGCTGTTACAGATCCAGACGAACACGGCTACCCCTCCGATAATAGGCTGAAATGATCTTTTTAATCTGTATTCTACATATCCCATCCTTAAAATGTGTTTTTTTCAGTGGGATTCTTTGGGAATAGATTAAAAATGGTAAAGCCTGACATACGTGATTGTTAATACTTCTGTTTCTTCCGCGTGTGGAAACAATAACATGAATGACCTCAATTAAATTAATTAATATTTCCTTTGGAACCAGTTACAAACAAAACCGAAATTAGACTAAGGGAGGTCAAATATGAATCAATTTGTCTGGTAGGCCAGATAAGTGCCCTATTTTGCTATGATTTGTTTTATAAATAATTTTCTTGGCAAATCCATCTGTTTAGATCTTAATCAGAGTAATATCTTATTGAAATAAGAGTTCTAGCTAGAATTGCCAATTCCAACAGAGTGTTTTTTTTTTTAAATGATTAGCTCTGAACCTATATACAAAGCCGTAAAATATACTGCATGTTCAGTTTATACTGATAAGATTTATGGGCTCTTTCCTGGAAAAATTACTCAATTCTTATCCTTTTTTTCTCTGAAGTTGTGCAGTTTTCATAGGTTCTTTAAGTGTTGTTTTTTGTTTAGCATTTCTATTGCACCTGAAATGTATGGTACTTTAATATATAGACTAAGACATGGCTTTTAACCTGAAAAGCTTTTATTTTATTTGAGATAAGTGAAACCTTAATACTTCAGTTCAGGTAAGGGATGATGTTAAGAGATTTGGTGGTATTTGTCATGTATTCCTCCAGAAAATGTCTTAATTACGAGAGTCCAGTTCTGTTCAATGGAATTCACACAAGAAAAAAGAAAGTTACTTTCTTTGCATATCAAGTTTTAGAACAGGATTATTTTTAAAGTGGCATTATTTCAAGTGCTTATGTTGTTGGGTTCTCAAGTTGATGACACAGTTCTGGAACCTGATTTTCAGAAATTACTGTGGTCACAGCCTTTGGAAATCGGATTGTTTTAAGGTGTTTCATGCTGCCCCCTCTCCCCCCAAAAAATCACTAGTCATTTTTGAAAATCATGGCTGAAGTTTCAGGAGCTTAAGGACTCGTGTAAAAGAAGGTTTAATGAGAGCTTTGCAAGAAGTGAAAAGACACTATCAAAAACAGAGGTGAGATTGTAGACCATGTATGGGGTATATCAGAAAAGACATTAAACCGATAGTAATGGAATGAGAAAAGACAGGAAAGAAGCATATGGAGTAAGAGGAGGAAAGAAACTAAGAAAATGGGATCAGAATCCGACCCTATTTATTTACCTAAACTCTTCACTCCCTTTTCTCGCACACACACATGCAGATGAAACACTTGATCTTAGCCAAAAGGCTGAGAAGTGTAAATGCAACTCAGAAAGCCAGTTAAAGGTTTTTGGTATGCAACTGTGTAGCTGAAGCCATAAGAGTCAAGGTCACCGTAATAGATATTAATCAGACCAAACACTCTAAATACCATGAATCAGGCACCCCAAGGTCACAAAATTGGCTTAAAAACAAAATTTTAAAAGTATATTTTTGGGATTTTTCTAATTGGCCCTTTGGATTTTAAGCCCTCATTTTATGCATGTTTTCAAACTTTTTCGCTGCAAATATCAGGGAAAAAATCTTTCTGTTGTGGTTAAATGTAATCTGAAATTTTGTCCTGATGTGGTTCTAGCAGCCAGAGCTTTAAGAAAAATTACCACCTATTTTAAGACTTGGGATGAAATTGTGAGAATTGGTTGCACTGTCTTTTAGGTAGACATGGAGAAAGTAGAGGTGAGAATACTGAAAAGTGGACAAGGATTTTACCAGTGACAACACCAATGAAAGGTTGGGATTTGGTGATCCTATTGAGCAGTTGTTCCCAAACTTTTCGGCATCACCCCCCCTTTCCAGTTTTGAGAAACCCTCATGCCCCTGCCAGCCTCTTCTCTAACATCATCCAACTCCCCTTAACAAAACATTCAGTTTGTAATTTAAAATAAACACAAAAGCTTGATATAAAAATGTTATTTAAAATTAAAAATAAACATAAATAATTTTTCTTGGTCCCTTGTGGTTGCCTGGTGCAGCCCCAGCTGGCCAGCTGCCTGAGCCCCATGCCAGCCTCCAGAGCTGCCTGCACCAGCCGCCCACCCACTTGAGACCTGCACGGCCAGAGCTGCCCACCCAAGCCCCACCCTCTCGCCTGCCAGCCACCTGCTTGCCCACCAGCCGCTGGGGCCAGCTGTCCACCTGCCCATTGGCTGCCTGAGCCCTGAGCTGCTGGAACCAGCCACCCACCCACCAGCCACCCACCTCAGCTGTGGGCCAGCTGCCTGCACCACCCGCCCAAGTCCCATGCTGCCAGGGCCAGCCACCCGCCCACCAGCCTGAGCCACCTAAGCCCTGCTCTGCCGGGCCCAGCTGCCTGAGTGCCACAAGCTGGCCAGCTGCCCAAGCCTCGCAAGCCCTGCAAGCCACCCACCTGAGCCCCTCCCCTGCCCTCCTACAAATCCAGGTACTCCCAGCCCTGCATCAAACCCCTTCCTCCTCCTCCTCCTCCCCCCAACCCACACTCACTCTCATTTGCAGAAGGCAGCTACTCCACATGGGTCTTTGCTCGCTGCCTGTTTTTTATAGCGGCTGTGCTGGGTCATCCACATAAAATGGCAGGGGCTGAGAGCTGGAAGCAAAGCAAATGAAATTTAATGTGGGTAAGCGTAAGGTAATGCACATTGGAAAAAATAACCCAAATTACACGTACAACATAATGGGGTCAAATTTAGCTACGACAGATCAGGAAAGGGATCTTGGAGTTATAGTGGATAGTTCTCTGAAGACATCCACGCAGTGTGCAGCGGCAGTTAGTAAAGCAAATAGGATGTTAGGAATTATTAAAAAAGGGATAGGTAATAAGACAAAAGATATCATACTTCCCCTATATAAAACTATGGTACGCCCACATCTTGAGTACTGCGTGCAGATGGGGTCTCCTCACCTCAAAAAAGATATATTGGCATTAGAAAAGGTTCAGAAAAGCGCGACTAAGATGATTAGGGGTTTGGAACGGGTCCCATAAGGGGAGAGGCTAGAGAGACTGGGACTCTTCAGTCTGGAAAAGAGGCGATTGAGGGGCGATATGATAGAGGTATATAAAATCATAAATGGTGTGGAGAAAGTGAATATAGAAAAATTATTTACCTTTTCCCATAATACAAGAACTAGGGGACACCAAATGAAATTGATGGGTAGTACATTCAAAACTAATAAAAGGAAATTTTTCTTCACACAGTGCACAGTCAACCTGTGGAACTCCTTGCCCGAGGAGGCTGTGAAGGCCAGGACTCTATTAGGGTTTAAAAAAGAGCTGGATAAATTTTTGCAGGTTAGGTCCATAAATGGCTATTAGCCAGGGGTAAAGTATGGTGCCCTAGCCTTCAGTACAAGGGCAGGAGATGGATGGCAGGAGATAAATCACTTGATCATTGTCTTCTGTTCTCCTTCTCTGGGGCACCTGGCATTGGCCACCATCGGCAGACGGGATACTGGGCTGGATGGACCTTTGGTCTGACCCAGTATGGCCATTCTTATGTTCTTAAAGGCTGGATCTTTCTTCAGGTCGGGGGGAAATGATGGGGGGGACTGGGTTGCCTCCTGCCCCCCAGGAATTTCTTCAAGCCCCGGAGTTTGGGAAACCATGCTATAGAACAGTAATTAAAAGCCTGGATATGTGTTGGAGAGGGGTGTGTGTGTGGTTTTTTTTTTCTAGGAGGAACATACCATGACCCCAAAGTTGTGAGCCTGGCAGATAAAAGGGGTATTGATGGCACTGCGGAAGTAAGGCAGTAGAGAAAGATTAACAGGGAATGCTGAGTAGTCCACTTTTGACATACTGATTTTAAGTTGGAAGCAGAACATCGGGGATCTTGCAATGGTTGGCTACTTTCTTTAAATATATTGCAGTGTCTGAAAAAGGCTGTGAAAAATCAAGTTAGCTTACATAAGGCTGGCTACAACTTGACAATCAGTGCAGACCAGGAATAATGCTGGTTAACAGACGTGAAGTGGACATCACTGGTCTCTAAAAGGAGATGACAAAAGGACTGAGTTGCAGAGAGGAGGAGTGTATGAAAAGTTGAAGGAAACAGGCAGTAACTGCTTAGAGAAAGAGGATTTGAAGGTTGAAGGGAGGGCTCTGAGAGCAGATCTGGTGAAGAGTGTGAATCCAGCGTGAGCTGGGGAGTCAATCAGACAGGCGAGAGCAAACAAGGTTAACAATAAGAGGAGCATGACAGCCAAGCCAGGCTGATTGACTGAAGCCTCTTCAAAAAGCGTTTGGTTTTTGATCTTATAGAGTGTTCTGAAACTTGAGCTTTGAATAATTTAAGGAATTTTTGGTCTAAGTCTTCTGTTTTTGAACTTCACATTTCATATGAATGTTAGTGTGAATGGCATCTCTGTCTTCACATAACAAACCAAAAATAAGAGGGCCAGAGTGAGTTATAAGCCAGTTCAAACCCATCTGGTTTTAATTTGCCTTTTGTTTTCCTTTTGCATCTGTGAATGGGCAGTTCCTTGCTGATGGTAATGGGCAGTTCCTTCAGGGTTGAGAGGGCAAGCTAGGCCTGAAAATAAGCATCTGTTGTCATTTCTATCCAAAGTCACCTGAGACAATCTATATCTAGGGGAGAGCGATGCACCAATGAGGACACCTTACTTCTTCATTCCTAATAAAGCCACTATAATCCAGGGGCAAGAGTCAGGAGATGAAAAATGTTGCCATAGAAGACAGGAAGGACAGATGACTTAGAGGAGATGGAGAGCTAGTTGCATGCGGTGAAAGTGGCCTCCTGAGCTCATAATGCCCTCTACAACACTTCGTTCAGAGTCATTGGGCGGCAACAGAAACAGGTCAAGTGAAACTTAGTACAGGACATCTTAGCGTTTCACTCTGTTGGTTCAGTGTCAGGGATAACTGGTCAGCCTGTTTATTCTTCTGTACAAACAGCAGGACAAAAATGGTTGGATGAGGGGCCTGTATGGGAATAATGGCAGGCAGAACAGGAGCTCTGTAATAATAGTATTCAACTCTTGTAGATCACTTACCATCTACATATACTGAAACAACATATTACTAGCTTCTAGTTTCCTGGAGGACCAACCCTATTTGTGGTCCTGTAAATAGCACATCTCTCTTTTGGGGACCGGGGATACTTTCTGTCCCATTCCCAGATTGGACTATAAAATGGGGGTGACCAAACCACATCTTAAGCTGCTGCTGGAAGCGGAAGGCTGCCCTTCTTGCTACAGGTATTGGCCATGAGCGTTGCAGACGAAACTCTTTTTCTACAAGTGGGGATAAGCAGTTAAATAAATGTAAAAGCAGGAATGTGGAAGCTCTGTTTCTTTTTGCGATAAAATAAACACAAGTGAAAGAGCATGTTTTTTTTCTTGATGTTTCTTCAGTTGTTTATAAAAAAGGCATATGATGTCACTTGTAAAAATACCAAACTCATTTTTACTTAGTACAATAGTCTTGTGAAGCCATTATGGCTGGTCTTGTGTCTTGAAAGAACCCAAATTCCGGGATTTGGAATAGGCAGTGACTTGGAACTGATTTCACTTCCTGCCCGCCTGCTGGAGAAGATGGGGCTTGCGGTGGCCTTCTTCTATTTCTGTGGTCAGGGGAAACCAAGCGATTCTGTGAGTTGAAAAAATGTGAGGTGTATGTCAGGAGGGAAACATTTTGCATAGCTCAGATTTATGAAGAATCTTCCATTTCCACAATCAGTAAGTATGTTCAGGAAGAATCACAATGAACTCTCCATATGGATGCATAAGTTATATTGTTTTAAACCAGTTTTGATTACAGTAATGTCTAGAAGTCCTAGGTGTGATAAGATCCTTATTGTGTGCTACACTGTATGACAAGAGACACAGTCCATGCGCCAGTTTAAACAGACAAGAAGTGAAGGAGAAATAAAGTTTAGTTTGTATACTTTGCTAAAATGAGTTGAGCACATTCAGGCAGGAACATAGGTAGGGACAAAGAATACTTTCCATGAGATCCAGTCAATAACCTGGACAATTGAGGCATCAAAGGCTGCATCTACGTGTGCACGCTACTTCGAAGTAGCGGTGCCAACTTCGAAATAGCGCCCGTCATGGCTACACGTGTTGGGCGCTATTTCGAAGTTGAAATCGATGTTAAGCGGTGAGACGTCGAAGTCGCTAACCCCATGAGGGGATGGGAATAGCGCCCTACTTCGAAGTTGAATGTCGAAGTAGGGCACGTGTAGACTATCCGCGTCCCGCAACATCGAAATAGCGGGGTCCACCATGGCGGCCATCAGCTGAGGGGTTGAGAGACGCTCTCTCCCCAGCCCCTGCGGGGCTCTATGGTCACCGTGTGCAGCAGCCCTTAGCCCAGGGCTTCTGGCAGCTGCTGCTGCAGCTGGAGATCCATGCTGCATGCACAGGGTCTGCAACCAGTTGTCGGCTCTGTGGATCTTGTGTCGTTTAGTGCAACTGTGTCTGGGAGGGGCCCTTTAAGGGAGCGGCTTGCTGTTGAGTCCGCCCTGTGACCCTGTCTGCAGCTGTTCCTGGCACCCTTATTTCGATGTGTGCTACTTTGGCGTGTAGACGTTCCCTTGCAGCGCCTATTTCGATGTGGTGCTGCCCAATGTCAAAGTTGAACATCGACATTGCCAGCCCTGGAGGACATGTAGACGTTATTCATCGAAATAGCCTATTTCGATGTCGCTACATCGAAATAAGCTATTTCAATGTAGCGTGCACGTGTAGGCATAGCCAAAGAGTATTAGGAGCTCATTCTCTGTGAATGGGATAGTTTACCTGTTTTGTTGGTAGTTTGCTATCATGGTGGTCTCTATGTTTTAGGTAGAGGAAGCAGGCACTATGGTTGTATTCAGAAGATCTGAATAGTTGTAACCATTAATATCGTCCCCCACCACTTTCTTAGGCAGAATATGGAGCCATTAAGTTGCATAAAACCTGCAGCTTCTGACAGCGGAAGAGCAGCAACTCAGTCAATCTGATGGGCATTTTTTACTTGTGGGAATCAGAAAGTTGGGAGTAGCTGAAAAGAAAATTCAAAGAAATCCCGTATACAGATGAGACATTGCGCAGTATTTGCAATGATAAAAAATAATATATTCTCTGAGGAAAATGATTTTATGATTGATGATTGCTTGTAAAAGTGGGTGAGAAGCAGGGTCACAATAATATTTTATATTGCAATTTGTAGAGCTCAAACTTACAAAAAAACCTACTATAATGGAAACTCAAATAATGACGTCTTTGAAAAACAGCCTCCGTAAATGAGGTAGTGTTAACAATTTTACCATTGTTGGATTATGAAAATACAGTTTTCTATACCAAATAAAAGCTGCTGAAACTAAATTGCCAGAATTATGGAGCCATATGAATAATCAGCCTCAATACATATAGAAACATTAGAAAATATCCCGTTATAAAATATGTTTATTTTCTGGCAGTCAATGTTGACTGATTTTAATTAGACCCTGTGTAAGATTGTGGGTGTTTTTCATACTGTATACAGAAATTTAGAATCATGGGAAATGCTTATGAGCACAGGTAGAACATTTCATTTCCACCGTATCCATGGTAAGTCCTCTGCATGATAACCTCTCAAGTGTGATATTGTTGTTCTGACAACCCTAAAATTCCAGAAACCCATACTCCTATTTAACTCAGCGGAATTTGTATGGAAGCTTACTTAAAATCTTCAAACATCTGGCTTCCTGGAATAAGTGACAACGCTTTAGGCATCCAAGTTTAAAATTGTTGACATTTAATCTTATGTACAATAAAGAAAACACATCATGTTAAAGTGTCACTCTAGATTTTGGCATTTTCCCCCTAGTATTTTGACTGTGGCAGCCTATACAGACCCTGCCTTAGTGAAGCAGTTAGAATTCAGGAACTTCCAAATCCCAGGTTCCACATTTACCTGGGAGGGGAGAAGCTGTATGTGAGAGGATTCCTTCACAGATTCAAGAGAAGGAGGAAGGGCAGCTACTGCTAATATGAAAAAAAGCATGTAAAGAATGAGCAATCAATAGCAAGGCTGCTGAAGCTGCTGGGATATAGCTGCTTCCCGTTCACTGAAGGATTTTTATAGCTGCTATGCAGTTTTACTTTGCTTGTTCTGTGTTGTCTTGCTTGAAAAAAACCAAAAGCCGTTATGATGAGACCCTGTCTAAAATAACCAGCCTTTTTCCCCAAAAGATTTTTTTCTCTGTGCCAGAAAGGGTCTCGTGTTGTGAGAAAGGGGCTTGGAATTGGGTTCAAAGTGTACACCTGCGGGTAACGTCCACTCCATCTGAGATATTCATTTCTTTTTTTTTTGTTTTGTTTTTTTGGTTTTTTTTTGCTGAAGATGGTTTGGCATCTACTAAATTCAATAAATGCTAACCTTTTGTGCCTTTAAAGGACAAGGATGTAGCATTTTCAACCTTTATCCGATGGTTTTGAAGGTGCCTGATCTCCGTATATGTCGTTTTCTGAATATACAACACAGACTAACAATGAGCCTAGTTTTTTCCCGTCTCCCACTTAACCTTTTTCCTTATTAATTAGTCTGTGTCATTGCCGCTCACAACTCCATTTCACTTGCAAGAGGCAGTTTTGTGTGCTTAATAGCAAATGAGCACTGACTAAAGCTTTTACCAGTCCAAAGCTTTCTCTTCCAGCTTTCTAAGAGGTAAGCTGTTTAATTGCTAACCTGGCTTTGGGTAGAAGATTGCTAGACTAACTGCAGGCAGTTGTACTGGGAGTTGTAGGTTAAATATTAGGAAAAACTACTTCACCAGGAGTGTGGTGAAGCATTGGAATGCGTTGTCTAGAGAGGTGGTGGATTCTCCATCCTTCCAGGTTTTTAAGTCCCGGCTTGACAAGGTCCTGGCTGGGATGACTTAGTGGGAGTTGATCCTGCTGGAAGCAGGGGGCTGGACTAGATGACCTCCTGAGGTCCCTTCCAGCCTATGATTCTGTGAATCTGAGCATGCTTGACACAGATGTTGTCTGTTTTGGGGGCAGAGAGTGGTGAAACTTGTGTAGATTTCTGCTGAGTAGCTACGTGATTGTACGCTGCAGCTTGTCCTGCTTACTGTAGTTGACCTGTCTTTAAGTAGAAGAGAATTTCAGTTTGAGGTAAATCTATATTCTATAGTTGCATGACTTGCTACTTAAGTATAATGGAACAGTGCTTTTATTATATGTGAGGAATAGGATACCACACCATGAAACCAAATGACTTTATCAGTAATGTGTCTTGTCATCTCCTCATTCTTAGTATATTTCTCTCCACTCTTTCCTTCATTCAGCAGCAAGATATTTTCTTTGATGAGATCTCCTATGTTCTGCTTCCTGGTGGGCACAGTCATATTCAATATACAAAGTACAGTAATTGTTATTGTACGGTGGGAAGATGAGAAGACTGACAAAGGAGATTACTGTTAAGCAATACTATTGTGGAAACACTAAACCTTATAGATAATGTAAAATATTATTCCTAATGGATTACCTTGGGCAGCAAAATACCACAGAGAACAAATATGCTAAATGACGTGAACTTTGATCATGCATTTCTCTATCACGTGCTGGTTAAATACTAAAAATGCAATTGCAGTGGGACTCTGGAATCAGTGTGCAGCATTCTGTGACATGCCTGCCAGGTATGAAAAGAGGAATGTCACATGTCATGAAATATTCTGAGCCACTTGTTTTAATGTGGCCAATTTTCATTCTACACTGTTCTCTCACCTGCCATTTTTGCAACCAGTATTTTGCATGAAAACTATTTTGCTTGTTTTTGTGTTATAACATAGCACTGAAGTAATATCATTAGATGAAAGTTACGTTATATCTGTTAGGATAGTTAGCTAAGTTGTATGCTTCTATTCATAAAATATGTAGATACAATTAAGTTAACTCAAAGAACTAAATGCAGTCACACAAATCTTTATAAATGTCCAGGGCCTGGCCTACATCAGAGAATGTCTTCCCATAGGATACACTTTTTTTTAACAGCAATCAGTGGATGTTCTGACATTGCATCCCTTTCCATATACGAGAGAGGGGCGTGCTGACACACTGTCCTCCATAAGGGTCGTGGCTTATAGAATACTCTGGATTTGCTGGCCTCCAGGGCAGCCTGCATGGGCCACTTGTTTTACCTGGCGTTAGAGTTAAGTTTGTGGAGTATGAAGGAAATGGCCAGTACATGATACGATATGATATTTTAAGTTTAGGGTTGGCAACAAGAGTGCTGGAACCAGCTGATACCTCCCCAGCGCCCCGGCCCTCAAGGCCTCGCCCCTGCTCCCCAAGACCCTATTCCTGCTCTTGTCCTTTAACTCGAGGACTGTGCCCATCTGCTCCTTTTCCGTCTCCTTCCTTCAGCATGCAGAGCTAGGGCTGGTAGCTGCAGCCACCTGAAGCAGTTATGAGGTGGTCCTGGCTGAGTAATGGCTGGCACAGGTGGAGACTTGTTGCCTCCTCTGCCCATAGTAACTGGACTTTGTGTCTAGTCAGTAGATCTGACTGCACATCGCCAGGTCTCCTTTTTGAATGGACCCAGCAGTTCTGTCAGGTGTCTGGTTAGATAGAAGGGGTGAGCCAATTGGCATTTGTATCTGAGTAATTGACTGGGCACTTGGAGACAGTTTATTCCTCTAAATCAAGGAGAAATACGGGAAAGAGCATTGCTGCTGCAGTTGAATACCTGCTGCCACTAATCAATACTCCTTTACCCTTCCAGCTTCTTACTGCAGACTTCTATCTACTTGGTTGCAGACTTCTATCTACTTGGCATTTATTGTATTTCTATTCTGCTGGAATTACCGACAGCATGATTTCTGTGTCTGCCTTTCCCAAGTGGCAGTGTACACGCACACGCACACCCCCCCAACTGCCAAGTCCATTATCACAGATGCGACAGAATGTGATGAATGACATATTTTCATGGCTGGCTGAGTATTGGTAGTTAATGCTTTTATTCCAGAGCTCCAACTAAATCACTAACTCCAAGTTTCAGTATATAATTTTTAGGGCAGACATTAGTTACTGTGGTCTATGCTCTTAAATTAAAATGTCTGCTGACTACCAAACAAATGAGAATAAGTCAGGAGGTTTAGGCTGGAATGTATATAATTACTTTTCTTCTTAGCACTAATTGAAAACTAGCCATTTGAGCTATGGCAGCTAAAATCTGATTAGAATACAGGATTTTGCTTTATTTGCTGTTAATTATCTGCCATGGTTTGCACAAACAGGTATTGCAGAACAAGGGGGAAATGAATAAAGTTAATATGAATAGAGACTAATTCTCTTAAATGAAATTTTAGTATAACCATATCAAAGATAGAGGTGAGATGCAGTAGCACACAAGCAAGTTTAAAGTAGATATTACAGAACTGTGGTGTTTTCTTGAGTACTAAAGTCCTAGGAAAGCTACATTTTAATACTTTATTTCCTGCAGGTTGGTTAAATTGCTCAGTGTAGCAGAACAATATTTTTTCTAACTGCAAAAAAATTGGGTAGTCAATGTCCAGTTGAGAGAGTTTGTATTGATGATAATGTAAATTTCTTGGTAAATTTGCATGAATGCAGTCTGTGATGGGTTTGGTTCTTTCCATACATTTATTTCTAATTTTTGACTTCAAAACATTGTGAAATTTAATTTTCATGTTGTAAAATAGGTGAATAAAATCCTTCTAATTTTGATTATCTTCGTAGCAATTTATTCTCCAGGTTTACGATAATAACACTAAAATATTACATGTTGCTATACAGGCTTATAAATGGCATTTGGAACAAACAGGCATTTGGAACAAAATTTGGGACCAGCTTTAAATAATCTATGTGGTATTCAGTAAAACCTATTAAGAACTTCGTTCTTGAGCAAAATGATATATAATTCATATTCTTAAAAGCTAACAGCTACTCTTCAGTCAGTTCCCCAATACTGTAGACCCAAGATCTTAAGTCTGGAGCTAACAGTTAAGAGGTACATGCCTAGTTAGCAACCAGTTTCACTCTTGTGGAGAAATTTATGCAAGAACAAATTCCAAATTAATTTGCTCTGGCACCCAAAAAGAACCATTCCTTAAGAATGGTTCTGAAATTTTAAGAATAATGAACTTGTAATGGTTTGTACGTGTACTGAGAAGTGTGAAGGGGTGGGGGTGCAGGGGGGACAACAGGAAAGATTCTGTGCTCAGATGTAGGAGTGGCAGGACCAGTTCTTGGGGTGGCCAAGTAATTATGATGCTGTGCTCCCCTTTTTTCTTCTCTCTGTTTAGCTGGCCACTTCTGTTTCTGAAGAGGAACAGAAGGAAAATGAAGGAGGTGCAGAAAATAGGGAATTACAAAGAAAAAATGTATGATGTGGCTCATATTATACTACTAGTTGCAGCGTGGTCTTGCTAACATTTACTTTTGTTGCTGTTGTTCAGAAGCCTGTGCTGTGCGTGAGGGATACAGATGGGATTGCCTAGCACAATGGTTACTTCCTCCATTCCAGTCTATGGGACTTCCACCTGGCAGTGTGGATGCTACATGGCTAACTTACTTGCAATAACTTTCTGTAAAGAAGTATAAGAAATTCTCCTTAGCAGCAGAAAGCCTTCATCTAGGTCTACTTAAATGGTAAAATGGAAGAGATTGTCTACAGGGAGCTTCTGTCTCTCAAGCATTGACTCTAGTCCAAGTTCAAGAAGAGCACAAACTCTCCTAATTTCTCTCTACTATCAGCAACAGAGTATGTATTTCCAAGAGTGAAAACTTGTTCACATGCTAAGAAAAAGAGCTTGGAAGCTTGTATTTTACAGTTCTACATGGTGGTATCTTCCATAACAATATTCTTCTTTCATAAAACTCATGATATTTAAGACAATTTCATGAATTTATAATTAGTGTGGTCACCATCCAGATTTTACTCAGTTTGTTTTTTGGCTTATCTGTCTAGATGTTGTTTATCGATAACAGAAAACCAGGTACCTGGCAACTAATAAACCTGTCAACTGAATGAAAAGTTGAGTTACCATGGGGAAGCGTGAGGTAGGGTGGATCATTAATTTGCTTAACCAGGCCATCTCCTACCAGGAGGCAGGCTCGTTGAGATGATCCAGCAATCCACAGAAGCAAGCTATGGAGATGGGGACTTGGAGGGAGGAGGCAGAGAAGGGGACGTGGCTGGATAAAGAGGTGGATAAATGGAGGGGCCACAAAGGAAGACAGTGGAATAAGGTGGGGCCAGGGACAATAGGTGGGGTGGGGCCTTGAGGGGTTGGATTCTCAGTAGTTAGAAAGGTGCAAACCCTGCTTACGTTGCTTCACGTTCTCAGTACCAAACAACACTTAGACATAGAAGAGGCTGTATTGTAATAGCCTTAAATATCCATCTGTTTCAATATTCTGTCTCCGACAGTGGCCAGCATTAGATCTATCAAGAGGAGCATGTAAGAACACCACAGGAGGCAGATGTGGGTAATTTTCTACCTTCTTTACATCTCATCCCAATAACCAGTAGTTGCTCTGAAGCCGTGCTTTTTTTTTGTTTATTTGAAAAAAAAGGGGGTGGCCTGTACTAAGTTGGCTCCATGCCCCAACCCTCTCTCCTGCCGCTGCTGAGCTGTCGGTGCTCCTTACTAGCAAGTACCGGCACAAAAAAAGCACTGCTCTGAGGTAGGAGGTTTAGTAGTCCTTCCACAAATATTTTCTTATAATCAGTAATGACAGCTCTGAATATTTTCATTGTCCATGTAGCTGTGTAATTTCTTTTAAAATTCTGTTAGGTTCTTGGTTTCAGTACAGTAATTTCATGTGAAGGTTAAATTCCGCAGTTTATTTCCTATTGCGCTGAAATGTAGTCCACCAGCCCCCTCTACCCCTACCCTTCTTTTTGTTTTGAATTTCCCACTTTTTTACTTAGTTGGATGTTCTCCTGCTCAGATGTTGAGAGGAAGGGAGAACAGAAGTTTTTGTTCCACAGCATTTGTTCCATTCATTATTTCATATCAACAGTTACATCAATTAAACATCAAAGTCAACCCAGTGTAACAAGCCTGTGTACATAACCTACTTCATTTTAATAGTGCAGTTATGTGCAAGCATTACAAAGGCCTACTGATTCTTAGCACCAAAACATAATATTGCTACTAATAAATAAGATTGCCAACAGAAAAGAAATGCAAGCAAAGTAGCACTAATAAATTGTAATGCTGATCATAATGTTGATTGGGAACAATTCAAAGTGTGTGATTTCTTCATTCTTTGATCAGTTAGAATCATGCATAATGTAAAAGTGCCACTGCTAACAGTGAGCTTATAAAAGCTGATTTAAACTGGTGTTTATGGATGTGAAAAACTGATCTTTGAATCAATCCTTGATGAAATTCCACTTAGCTGTAACAGCATCCTGTGAGTGTTCTAGTTTTCCCTTTGCATCTGGTCCTTATTTATGCCAAGGGCTCATTTAAATTACTAATGTGGATTTGTTGCTTAAATACATTACTGTAGGTGAAACGTTGTTATTTTTTACCACATGTGTATGTACTGATGTAGCAATGGGTACATAAACTTTTCTTGCTTTCTGTTAGAGGAATGTTTATTACTTTGAAAATCATTCAAGTCATGTACTACTAGTGCTGGCGATGTGAACCAATCATAGAACTGGAAGAGACCTCAAGAGAGCATCAAGTTCAGTTCTCTGCTCTCATGGTAGGACCAAGCACCATAGATACCATCCCTGTTAGATATTTATCTAACCTGTTCTTAAATATCTCCAATGATGGAGATTCTGCAACCACTCTAGGCAATTTATTCTAGTGCTTAACTACCCTGACGGGAAATTTTTGCAAATGTCCAATTTAAACCTTCCTTGCTACAATTTAGGGCCATTGCTTCTTGACCTATTTTTGGAGGCTCAGGAGAATATTTTTTCTCCCTCCTCCTTGTAACAACTTCTCAGGTACTTGAAACTCTCTCAGCCTTTTCTTTTACAACCAAAACAAACCTGTTGTTTAATCTTCTCTCATAAGTCATATTTTCTAGACCTTTAATCATTTTAGTTGCTCTTCTCTGGACCCTTTTGAATTTCTCCATCTTTTGTATAATGGCAGGCCTAGAACTGGTGGTAGTACTCCAGCTGAGGCCTAATTAGTGCAGAGTAGAGCAGAATTACTTCTCATGTCTTGCATTAACAGGAGTGTTGTGTGCATCCCAGAATCAGGTTTGCTCCCTCCCTCACCCAAAAACAGTGTGAAACTGTTGACTCATCCTCAGTTTGTGGTTTCCTATGACCCCTAGATTATTTTTGGCAGTACCCCATCCTAGGGAGTCCCTTCCCGTTTGTATGTGTGAAAGTGATAGTTCCTCCCTAAGTGCAGTACTTTGTATTTGTCCTTATTGAACTTCATCCTGTTTGCCTCAGACCATTCCTCCAGTTTGTCCAGATCTCTTTGAATTCTGACCCTGTTCTCCAAGGAGCTTGGAGCCCCTCCCAGTTTGGTATCATCTGTAAACTTGATAATTGTACACTCTATGCCATTATTTAAATCATTTATGAAGATATTGAACAAAACTGGCTACAAACAGAAACCCACTACGTAGTCCCTTCCAGCCTGACTATGGACCATTTGTAACTATCCTCTGTGAACGCTTATTGAACCAGTTAGGCACCAGCATGATAGTAGTTCCATGCAGGTTGCATTTCTCTGGTTTACTGATAAGGTCATGTGATACTGTATCAAATGCTTTACTAAAGTCGCAGTGTACCACATCCACAACTCCCCCTTTATCCACAAGGCTTGTTATCCTAATGAAAAAAAGCTATTAGGTTGGTTTGACATGATTTTTTCTTGACAAATCCATGCTGACTGCTATCTATCGCATTATCATCTTCCGGATGTTTGCAGATAATGCCACAACAGACTTGGCTGAAGTATAAAGCATCCTGCTAAATACATTTGGTGGTAGTTTTTCAGTAACAAAATACTAAATGTAGATGGTACACAGATAGTTAGTTCTTCAGTGGGTAGGTGTGCACATGTATTCCACTTGGGTTTGTGTGTGTGCCCTGTGCACTCAAGCCAGAGAAGTTTACCTAGCAGTAACTGTAGAAGAGTGAAGTGTGTGTCTCATGGTTATAGCCCTTCTCCTGGCTACTTGAGGAAACATTGCCCCGACCCTACCTCATTTGTCTTCCTATTGCCTGTGGCTGGACTCAAAGCTCCGTGTGATCTTAATCTCATAATCTCACATCTATTTTGTTTTTTCCTAGTTGTGTTTAGGTAGCAGTCTCCTAACTGTTAATTACAGTAGCATTAATTATAGTAGCTTGTTTTCCTTGGTGCGTTTAAATGTTGCTTAGTGTTTGTGTGGGTAAGCAGTCCCCAGTAGCGATCCCCTCAGCCAGAGCTTGCTCTATCTTTGCAAGGCCCAAGTCAGAGTGTTGTGTGATCTGCAGATTGGTTATGAAATTGACTCAGGTGACTCTGTATGACCATCTCTTTGAACAGGCCATGCAGCCTGCTTCTGTACTAAGGTGCTCACCAGAGATCACTCTGCGGTTCTGAGAGCTCTACTTCTTCATGTTTCAGAGCAGGCACCTCTCCAAAGAAGTGGAGAAGCCATTGCCTGTCTACTGTGGCAAGAAGAAGACCACATAAGACCAGCTGAGATCACTTCAGGTCTTGGGGTGACTCTTTTGCCTTTCCAGGGAAAGTGCGAATGGGTTCCATATAAAGAGGCTGGAAGCCATTGTTGCTGACTCAGTTGAGGCCTCCAGGCATTCATGGAATCCGACACTGATGAGGGAGATGTTGGTACTGACTGTTGCTATGTCAATAGCATACCAGGCACCTACCAATCTCTTCTTTCTTTGGGGCCCATCCTCTTTTTTATGTCCAGGACGTTCTCAGAGCTCTGTCATCTAGAGCTCTGTTGACCTGAATAACCCACTGAACCCATGGATCTGTTGCCATTGCCACACTGATGCTCCCGCTCCACAGGTTATGAAAGCCATGCTGGTACAGGGATCAGTTATGGGAATGTTGGTACTGGGAATCTCCCTGGCACTCTGCAGTCAGCATGGCAAATGCTTCTATGGCAGCTTTTACCACCCTTGACATCGGTACCATTCAACACTCCACTTACTAAGGCTCATTTTGGGACTGGCCCACTTGGTACTGCTCATACCACTTTCATAGGCAGCATTTCTTCTTGCCTTGTTCTGGGCAACGGACAAGACAGCATGGCTACTTGCTCCCTCTGGTGTTGCTCCATCCAAGTTTCCAGGATTCCAAGACTCCTCTGTTTCTAAGCCAGGGTTATGATCCCCCAGAACACCATCACCTGACCAGCACTGTGGCCTGTTGATGGATTTTTATGGGTTCTGTGATTGGTGCATTATTTCTGGTCACCCCAGAGGCCCCTGGCCCAGCCTACTGGCCATCAATGCCTTATCCATGTCATTGGCCTCCAGGGAAGTTATAGGATGCCTCCTCGTCATGGAGGTCCCATTCTTCTTCTCACTTTAAGTTGACATTGCTGGTCAGGACTGCAGTGACGACCATAATCTGCTGCAGGCCCAGGCACCAGTGGTCCTCCTCCCTGCAGAGCATCCAGAGTTGTTCTGTCTGAGCCCAGGAGACCCAGAATAGGATCCAACTGTGGCTCAGTTAAGGGTCTTCATCCCTGGATGATACTATGCTGTCTGGTTCATCCTTCCCTTTGGAATCAGAGGATTTTAAAGTACACCAAGACCTTTTGCAAACATGTACCTGCTTCCCTCATACAAATGGTATTCTTGCAAGACAACACTTCCCTTGCTTAACTATGGGTATCATTCCAAAAGCCAGGAAGTTAGTCTTGATTCTAGCTTAGAAAATTGAGTTCACTGGCGCCTTGTTATTTCATGACATGGAAAGTGTTTCAGGTAACCAACCGTTTTCAGCAATGTATCACATGTGCCTCAGTCTGTTGCCTCAGACTTCTGCCACTGTATTGACATATCTGAGTCTTTTAGGCCACATACCTGCTTTCATGCAGGTGGTCCAGGTCACCAGGCTTCTTAAAAGAAAAAAAAAAGTTACAGCAGTAAACATTTCTTTTTAGCTTATAGTTTTTCTAACTGTAACATTTGATAGCATCAGGATAATAAACCTCCAGATCTTTATGGTGTTAGACTGGCTTACATCTAATTTATCTTTCAAAAAACCTCATTTATGGATATAGAGTTTTGTTATGTTCCCAATCTTTCAAACTATGTCCCAAGTGTGAACAATATTATGCATTTTACTTTCATGATGGCCTTTATTCCTTCAAGTAATATAATTAATTAATTAATCTTTTAAACTAAAGTACATTAATTCCTTTTTGCATTTTTAATGTTTGTAGACAATAGCAAATGTCACCACAATGAATGCAAAAAGGTTCAAAGCAGCTCATTATCAGTAGTTAAACATGCACAAGAAGAAAGATGCGTATTTAATCAGTTAAATAGGCATCTTTATTAACATTTGTAAATCACTGTTTATTTCCCCAAGGTATAATGCAGCATTAATTTTCTAGTTGGTGGCAATTACCTGGCTTTCTTTAAATCTGGTGTTCATTGAGGCTTCTTGATCCCTATCTCTTGGAAGGTTTACTTTCTGTTCCTGATCTTAATGAATACCCTAAATCTTAATGACAATAACAATATGGAATCATTCCTGTTGTGTACCAGGATCTCCTACACTGCACTGTCTCCGAGTGCTTGGCTTTTATAAGTATTGTTCAGAACTGAGTATGGTCAAGACAGCATTCTCCCATTGGCTGAAAGACAGCTTCCTGATGGCTGACTTCAGGGAGTTTATAGAAGTGGAAATAGCTTGCATTACACTCATCTTTTTTTCCCTACTAATCTCTTCCATGCTTTCTTCAGGGCAAATGGAGTCCTACGATTCATGCTAATCACAGCCTGGTTTAGTTGGACTAAGTAGTATATTTTGCAACATTTCTGTAAGTCTCTTTCAGAGAGGCAAGTTACTAAATGTGAACATCCTGAAAAGAAAATAAGCCTTTGGCATCCCTAACTCCTCTGGCTATCCCACATTTAGAGAGGAGTTATGTACTATTTTTAGTGTCTGGAGAAATGATTCTTAATAGGAAAGCAATGGATTATGAATAGCAATGAAGGAGTCTGGAAACATCTTTCCAGCCCAAGGGGACGAAGGTAGTAACCTAGTGTCCCTGCCCCAATGGCTAGTTAATTGTTTGTACGCAATGGAACGGCTTTAACATGGGAGACACCTCAATCAGAATATCCCGTAGGCCAGTGGCTAGGGTCTTCAGTTCCAAAGTGAGACATCTACCTTTGGATTGCTTCACAGCAGGGAATGCAACCTGGGTCTCCCTCATGCCTGGTGACCTAACCACTGCGCTAAATATTACAACGAGGTATCCTCTCTTCAGGCCTTTTTGTGACTGTAGCATGCCAACTAGCAGGGGAATACGGATCTGTTGTCAGTAAGACACTAGAGTGACATTATGGGGGACAGATGCTTGTATACTCACTATGGGTCTGCCTGTAGGAAGGAATTAAGAACTGTTTTCTTCTTTTGCTGTAACTCTTGAACAGTTGGGTCTTTTATCTCTTGCAGCCCTAATTTAAAAACAAACAAACAAACAAAAAAAAAAACATCTACTAGTTGAAGTAGGTGACAACTTCAGGGAAACCACTCAGATCTGGAGGTTTTAGAACCTAGTTTATGAAGTATGTACTGTGCTCTCCTCAGTTCTTAGGATCTGCAGAGAAACGTGACAGATATCTGAGAGGGATTAGCGTATCACAAACCCTTCACTGCAGTTGCTTACAATAGTCAAATCTTCATAACCTGTTTCAGGTAGACTTTCCACGGTAGTTAGTAGAGGACTTTACATTTTAACTGTCAAAAACAGCCGCTAAGCAGCACCTGGAAATCTAGCATCTTGTCAGTTTGGGGAAAGGCTGAGTCCCCCCACTGTATGTTGTGTTCTCTAACAGTCAGGCATGCAAGATTGTTTGTTTGTTTTTCTCATGCGTGTGCTGTGACCTGTGCTTTCAGAATAAGAATGAAACGAGAGCTATCCAGTTTTAAACCAGGTGATCTTCATTTTTGTTTATGAATTACATGAAAATATGGCTTCTATAGACTGAGCATGCAGGTCCTGAAGGTTTCTGCTTTGTGTGAGAAAATGAAGTATAATTACATGGTTAATTTTAAATAAGAAGCATCTGAGTATATTACATGATCTATGCTTAAGTGAACATCAGAGGGGCTAAAATTATGTTTAAACCCCAGCATATTGTAGCTCCATTATAATAATCAATTACTATGAAAAAACAAAATACTGAGCTGCAGATTTTGTTTTCTCTAAGTGTATAGCTGTGATAAATCCACTCTTATGACCCAGTGTATTTTGGAGGGTTAAGGAATTCATATTTTTGTGTGCTCTTTAATATGTTCAGCTTTTGCTATTAAAAACAGTTTATCCTTGAGGCACTAGAGGCTGTCTATGTTCCACACAGTTACCCTGCTCAGATATTGGTTGTTGACAAGACAGGACACACTTGTGGATCTTGAACCCAAGAATGGGCATCTTTCACCACTACCAGTCTTGAAGAACAAGAAATATAGGTTATGCTACTTAACAGTTCTTTCAGTCCACCAATGGTTCATTATATTTTTAAATGTGACAATGTATCACCTACTGTTCACTTTAGCACAGATTGGGTGTCATATTTCAGCTACATAGATGGTGAAAATTGAAACGATGTTTTGCTGTGCAGTACAAAACTGAAGTGGACTGTGATGAATTTATTTTATGATTTCTTTAATCTGGAATTAAGCTTTCTTACGATTTTATAATGATTAGAATTTTGTTCCTCTAAAGATTAACTTCAATACTGCAACACTGAACATTTCAGATGATTGTGTTAGTAACAGTGGACCACTCACTTTTGTATGTTTTTCTAGTTTCAAAAATGCAGGCTCTAGCTACCATAGGATATGTCTTTAGCAGAGTATCCTTAGTGATCAGGTATCTGAAGAAAGCAGTTTCTTTGTCTGGCACGCATTGTAATGTTTTTGGATTACTGAGAAGGTATTCCACTGGGATGAATTTACGCTGATATAGTTCTATAAAACCTTGAAGGAACAGTTGCAGATTCTCTATAACCAGTGATTGTTGTTGTTGTTGTTGTTGTTCCTTGTAGATGTAGATTGACATCTCTTTGCCCTAAAGCATTTGCAATCTAAATGGAAAAGATGGGCAGTGACAGAGGAAAGGGATATATCTCATACAATATCGAGGTGAAGTTTATCAGGCATCTTGTCCCAATTCTCCACCTTCTCCTTCATATGCTTCCTCCTGCTCTGTGTCCCTTATGCTATTTAATGCCACTACCTTCCTGCCCCAGTTACCAGTCATGCTCCTGGATTGGAAAGATTCTTATCATGAGAGGGATAAGCAAAAAAGTGAAGAGCCCTTTCAAGACATGCTATTAATAGTCCCACATTCCTGGAATAAGAATATGTGTATTCTGAGCCTAATGGAGTTTTGCTATTTACTTTATTTGGGCTAGAATTTTGCCTGAAGAGTCTGCAAAGAATGGAAGAGAAGGTTGTTGTGTGATAACATTTGCATGGACATTATCATCCCCGTTGGCTGGGATTTAGCACGATCCTGTTTATTTAGGACTGACTTGATTGGGGGGGGAGGGGAATCGCAACATTAAGGAAACCTAAAGTATTTTATCATTGCGTATTGGCATACATTGTAAACAGTTCACTTTGACTGTTAACTCCCCCAAGAATTTGAATTATTCCATGCGCTCATCCATATTCATGAGTCAGGGGTATTCAGATTGGCATAGGGGCAATCTGATTGGGTGAGCCTGGATGCCTTCCAGAACTTTCCATTAGTGTGTTGACCTAGTTGAGAACTTTACCTATATGGTAATGATCTCATGAATTATTCATGAAGACCTTCTATAAAAGAACAGCCCGCACAGGGCTTTGGGGCCATTCCACAGCTCACTATCCACTGTTCACTGTCCACTCCACTGCTCAGAGCTCACTAGCTGAAATCACTGTGGACTTGGAGGGAAGTGGCTGGTGAACCCCATTAGGGTAATAGCTAGTGCAGTCCTGGGGCTTTGCCCCAAGTCCTGAAGACTTCGGTGGCAGAGATTGGTGCCTGAAGACACACCTGGCGCAAGACTGTCACCTTACCTTGATTTACAAGAAGACTTTCCAGAGGCTCAAGACTGTCGCCCAACTGCACACCCACTGCGGCAGCGGCAACTCTGGAGATGGTCCCTGCAGCATACAACGACTACAGAACCTGAAGTGACTCCCAGCGGGTGGCTCCTGCACCCTGGCTAGCGGTTGAACTGCCCCCCCCCGGGGGTACTGCACCCTAGCCAGTGTGTGTAGCAGTAGAGCCCCCAGCTGTCTACAGCACAGGGACTGAGGCCGCAGCAAAAGAATTGCGGCCAAGTCGCCTGTTATATCCTTCCTGTTTAAACTGCACGTACTGTTTAATGACTTTAACCTTTCACTTCATAAATTCAGTTTAGTTTCCTTACCTATAGACTGACAAGAAATGACTTGATGTTTTTAAGTAGTTAATGTTAAGTTAGTATAATAGTCAGCAGAGTAATTTTAGTGTTAGCGTTATTGATTTGTTATTGTTATGATAGAATCTATTTAATTGTGTACCGTATTTATCCTATTACCTGAATTCACCCACCTATCCAATCCTGCTGAAGGGCCTCGAAAACCTTCCAGTAGGTGTCTGGACCACAAAAGGGAGGGCCTAGCAAACCGTCCTTGGTAAAGTGGAGAGGCCTAGCAAACCTCTTCCTTACCCGGGATAATCTCCCTTCCAGAAATCGATCCCTGTTGCCTCGTTCCTAAAAAGGTTTCCTTAAGACTATAGTTCTACTTATTGAAGATGGCTTCATCAGCCTTTATTAGTATGAGGAGTACTTAAAAAATCAAAGCTAGTTTATTTAATCTTGTTTAGTTATTGATCTTAAGTTTTAAAATTTGTGTTTGTTATATCCTCCTTTAGATTTATGGGCTGTCTTTTAAATAAAACAATTATAGTTGCATAACTTCTTTCCCTTCTGGTGTGGTGGTGTATCTCGAGGCTGATTAGGGAGTAGAGGGCAGGGACGGAGCCACCAGAGGCAGAACTATGGGACAGGGAGCAGTACCAGTGTGCTTGGTTGGGACAGGTGGGCTCTGTGCACGGGCCTTTATTGACGCACGGGCATACTCCTCACCTTACCGTGGGTTCCTGTGCCCACTGGCCCACAGGACAAAGGTATATCATAGCCTGTTCTGCTCCTGACTCTCCGTCTTGGTGGTTGCACTGCAGATCTGTTGCTGCTTCCTTGTGGCAACAGGGGAGGAGTTTCCAGTTCTGCACAAGTATGGGGAGGGTCACACCCCTCATACTTTCAGATGCTATGCTGATGCAGGTAGCGTTGGATGAGATTATGACTTTCCTGCCAATGTGTGCATGTATGGGGGGAGGGGGACCGCTGTCCTGGGGCCTGGCAATTTAAAAGGGTCCAAGCCTGCCAGCCTCCTTTGCCACTACAGCAGCAAAAGCTGTGTCCAGCGCCCTTTAATCACTACAAGAGCCTCAAACAGTGCTCTGGGAGCCCTTTCCACCAGAGGCTTCACCCTTTCCAGGGGCCCAGAGTTGGCCTCCAGTACTTGCCCAGGCTCACAGCCAGCCTCCCCTACTTGCCCAGGCCTGGTGAAGTCTCTCAGCCCTCCTGGATTATGATAGGTAGTTTCAGGAAAATCCTACACCTATTAACAGTTTTGTTCATTCAGGCATACACTTTGGGATAATTCTGGTGGTTTTTAACATGGCTGGTGTAATTTTTTTATTTACAATTTAGAATGTGGTATGCTTGATCAGAAATTGTGGGTAGTCCACTGTCTTGAGATAAATATAGAAATTACTTCTTTAAACATTTGTCTATAGGGGTAGGGAGAGAGGTTCTAATACTGGAGGTGAGACATTCCCTTCAGGGAAGAGTCATAATATCGTATCCCGAAGTGACACCCCCACAGAAGAAAATAATTCTCTTCTCTGCACTAAAAAGGGCCATTTTAAAGAGCCTTGCCTTCACTTGTACTTGCACATCTTTATAAATAAATTAAGTAACATGAGCTTTTGATAGCTTATATTGGATAACCGCAAATTTGATGTGTAATATGTTAAATATTTTCCCAAAAAATTATGATACCTTTTTAATAAAGTCCGAAGTATCTTATCATTACGTTCTATTTACAGGGTGATATCTGCTGTAGTCTTTGTTTTGTTTTGACTTGTAAATATTAGAAGTTTGGTGAGCAGGATTTCTTCAATTTTTGTTTTTCATTTGACTACATTTCATTTTTAAAATAATCTCACGGATTTTTTTTGTCTTTGTGAGTAAAAGCTTCTCTTTTTTCCTGCTACAAACCCTTCAATTGTCAGTCTTCAAGTGTAAGAATTTGATGATATACTCAGATGCTTCCTCCTCAAATGTTACATTACAATCATACTTGAACTGAGGGCATTGCTGTCCTTCACTTCTTGCGTTGCTGTACCTAGCCTCTTTACTTCTCTGTTGTTCTAACAATTGAACTGATTGGAGCTGAATTTAGACTAATAGGGAGCTGCACTTGATTGTGCAAGGCAGCATAGAGGAAAACACAGTGTCTATTATGCCATTATAAAATTGAGGGGTAAACTCTTGTCCTTCGGTGACTTGAGATGCTGAATAGCTAAGTTAATTTACTAGCAGGATATGGGTCAATTGAAGGAAGCCCCTGAATCATTAATTGAGGTAAAAGTAATTTATTTAAAATATCAAGGAGAGATTAACTGAAGATGGGAGGAGTAAAGATCCATATGAAACTCCTGGAGATCTTATTACTTCCATTAAAAAAAAAAAATCTTTCCCCTTCCATCTATAACCTTAAGTAAAACTCTGCAGGATATATATAATACACACACACACACACACACACACACACACACACACACACACACACACACACACACACACACACACACACACACACACACACACACACACTAGAAAACTCCTATCAATATATATCAGCATTACTAGTCCTTTAAAAACATGAAAATAAGCCCACTACTGTATTCATTCATTTATTTATTAGAACTTCTCTGGCATGTAACACCAGAGCTAGTGTGTCTCATATTTACCATAGAAATGAGAGAGGAAGATCTGTGCTTGATCTTCCAGTCTGTCTACCTGCCAAATGAGGAAATGGATTTATGGCAGAACACTTATTCTTCTTCGAGTGTCCCCGTGGGTGCTCCATGTTAGGTGTCGGGCTCGCCCCGGCGCCGCAGGTCGGATCTTCCAAGCAGTTTCTGCTGGACCGCGCATGCGCCGGTGCGCGCTGCTCCCTTGCGCGCTCCTGGCCACGTGCGCGATCCGGTCCCCGCCAGTTCCTCTTTAACCGCCATCGGTTGCAGACGGAATCTGCTCAGGCTACGGCCAGAGTTAGCTTATGTAACGTTTTTAATTGTTTTAAAGTTTCTTCAGTCTTAGATTAAGTTAGTCGGTTGTTGTTTTCAACAAAAAAAAAAAAAAAAAAAAAAAAACAAAGAAAGGGAAGGAATTCAAAGCTTCCAATCCTAGAAACAAGTGGAGCATCGGAGGCCAGGAGTCTAGGGCCATTAGCCCTCCTGCCGCGGCAGGCTTTATCCGAGAGGGGAACAAGCACAGAGAAGGTGCTAAGTACCCTATTAACAACTCAAAGACTCACCACAATGTCCTCTTCAGGATTCAAGAAGTGAGAGTCGTGCCACGAGGCGATGCCAGCATCTGATGGGCACAGTCAGTGTATAAGGTGCTTGGGGGAATCCCATGTCACTCAGAAATGTTCCTTCTGCGCCAAGTTAACAGCCAGAGCAAGGAAGGACAGGGAAATGCAGCTGAAAATGCTGCTGTTCGACAAGGCCCTCCAGCCAGACGTGCCGGAGCGGCCACAGCAGGAGGGACCCTCCGGGACCCATAAAAGGAAAGCCGCGCCCCTAACCCCATCAGCGCAAAAACGGAGGAAAATCTCCCCAACCCGATCCCTGCCGACAGCAACAGTGAGCGGGACGGGTGGAGCGCACAGCCCCCAGCCGCAGCTACAGCTGATCGGCGGCGGCGCGGAGACGCATGTGGCGGAGGTTCAGCCTCCGATGATCAAACAGCTGCCCCGCACCGCGGGCAGGGCGGCGGCCAAGCAAGCGGCGGAACCGGTGGCTCCGCAAACAGCGGCACCGACCCCCGGGGAACCGGCGGCGCAGAGCACGCAGGCACGCAGCCTGCAGACACCGGGGGAGACCGCCCGTGTGGCACCGCTGAGAAGCGTGCCGAGCGCGGTGCAGACTATGGGGCCGACATCCCCAACGCGTCAGGGGGGCGGAGCCACCCCCACAGGGGAGGGGACAGGCAGCACAGAAAACATGGCACCGCAGTCCCTCTCCAGACAGGGCTGCAGAGCTGCTTTCTTTGAGCCCTACGCTTGTGCTGCAGACTCCAACGAGAAGGCAGGGGTCACCCCTAGCCTATCCGGAGCCCCCATCTCCATTTCTACAGCCAGCCTCCCCATGGCTTGGACCACCTTCGCCCTTCTTGGGCTTCGAGCCACTTGAGTACTATCACAAATCGGTCTCTCCAGCGTCCCATGTCTCCAGAAGATCTCGCTCCCCCAGACGTAGGGGGTATGCACCATCGGAGTGGTCCAGGTCACCATCCCAGGAGCAGTGCACGTGTTGCCATGGTCGCCCCTATCACGCGGGGCATAGACACCATAGGCATACTACCAGGGACAGATCCCTACAGACGGTTCCGTATCCCTGAGGGCAATCGCGAACGGGGACAGAGACTCAGATATCTCAGGGGGAGTTGGTTCTGGAACCCCGGGATTTTCCCTCACAAGCTTCTAGCGAGCAGATGTACCACCGTCAACAGGACCCGGAGGGGTCCAGAGAGGCGTACCCTAGCGGTTCCTCGCTGTCCTCCCCGGATGAGGCTACGGCCCCAGGGGACGTCCATCCTCCGGACGATCTCAAACAGTTCCAAGAGCTGTTTAAAAGGGTGGCCTTCACGCAAGGCATCCAGACAGCAGAGGTGCAAGAGAAGCACCATAAGCTCCTTAAAAAATCTGAGACTTCCGGTGTCCTCTAAAATAGCCATACTGGTTGCCGAAGCAATCTTGGAGTCCGCCACCACGATTTGGCAGACCCCTGCGACTATTCCGCCTGTCCACAAGAGAGCGAACAAGAAATACTTCGTGCCGGCGAAGGGCATGGAGTTCCTATTCAGCCACCCGCAACCAAATTCTCTGGTGGTAGAATCGTCTCAACAGAGATCAAAAACGTCTCAGTTCAAAACAGGGGGAACGGACAAAGATGCCAAGAAACTAGAGCTGTTAGGCAGAAAGGTCTACTCCTCCTCCACCCTACTGTTGAGAATGGCAAATTATGCAGTGCATCTAGCGAACCACAATTTCGACAACTACTCTAGGTTAACCTCCCTCATGGACTCGCTTCCAGAGGACAAGAAGCTGGTGCTCAAGGCTATCGTGCAAGAAGGCTACGCGGCCTGGAGGACGGGAGTTCAGATCGCCCTGGATGTTGCGGACACAGCAGTACGCTCAACAGCTACGGCAGTGGTAATGAGAAGGGAGTCCTGGCTCCAAACATTGGGTATACTGAGGGATCTGCAGGTGAAGATCGTCGATCTCCCCTTTGACACGCAGAAGCTGTTTGCTGAATCAACTGACTCAGTCCTTCATTCCAGTAAAGACTCAAGAGCCACTCTTAGGACCTTAGGGATCTACACCCCTCCATACAGAAAGAAAAAGTACTACCCTCAGCAAAGATGGTACCAGTATCAGCCACAGCGTCTCCAGTACCATAGGGGTTACGAGCAAGGGCTACATCAACAGCATCAACAATATAGAACTCCCAGGTGACATTCCCAACAGAGCCGTGCGTCCTCGGGGCCGGGCCAAAGGCCACAAGTTTGACACACAGATCCAGGGCTGCTCCATCACTACCATCGCACAATGTCATCCGAAGCTGTCATTCCACCATCTCCTCTGACCATTCTATGACCAGTGGCAAAGGATCACCACAGACAAATGCGTGCTGGAGATCATAGCCACGGGGTACGCGATCCCCTTCCAGTCGCTCACACCGCCACGACCTCCACCCAGGCCCCACCTGCAGGATGCCTCCCACGAAGCGAGACTCAAGCAGGAGGTAGACCATCTCATGCTCATAGGGGCAGTGGAAAGAGTGCCGGAGCAACTGCAAGGGAAAGGGTTCTACTCCAGATACTTCCTCACGGAGAAAAAGACAGGAGGCTGGAGGCCCATCTTAGATCTTCGAGGCCTCAACCGGTACCTGCACAAGCAACGCTTTCGTATGATCACAATCGCCTCCAACCTTACGGCACTAGACGATGGAGATTGGTTCGCAGCCCTCGACTTACAAGACGTGTATTTTCACATAACTATCCATCCGGCTCACCGACGATTCCTCCGGTTCATGGTAGGCAAAGAACATTTTCAATACAAGGTCCTACCGTTCGGCCTCTCCTCGGCCCCCAGAGTCTTCACCAAGACCTTGGCAGTGGTGTCAGCCTACTTGCACAGACGGGGTATTTATATTTCTGTATCTGGACAACTACCTACTCAAAGGGGCCTCGAAGGAGGAGGTACTACGCGCGATACGCATCACAGCAGGCACGTTCTCTTTGCTCGGCCTGGTTATCAATCTGGTAAAATCAAAGATAGACCCCACACAGGACATAGAGTTCATAGGGGCACGCATAAATTCCATTACAGCGAGAGTGTATCTACCAGAGACACGCTTTCGGGCCATCAGCTCCCTCGTGCAAGTCATCACCTTCAGCCCTACTGTGCCGGTTCTGACGTGCTTACAGCTGCTGGGCCACATGGCAGCAGTGACGTTCGTAGTACAGAACGCCAGGTTACACGTGCGCAGCATGCAGCACTGGCTGGCAAGCATATACAAACCAGCAGCACACACCGTTCACAGGGTGGTGGCGCACCACAACAGAGGTGCGCAAATCCCTGCAATGGTGGGTAAACCCCAAGAACATGCTAACAGGGGTACCCTTCCACCAACCACAAGTATCGTTTTTTCTTACTACAGATGCCTCCCACATAGGGTGGGGAGCACACATGGGCGAAGAGGTGACTCAAGGGCTGTGGTCCTCCACGGAGCAGTCACTGCACATAAATATACTGGAGCTCAGAGCAGTGTTCAACGCCTGCAGACACTTTCGAGACCATATACAAGGCAAAGTAGTCGGGATCAGTACAGACAATACCTCCACCATGTTTTATATAAATCAGCAAGGAGGAGCTCGGTCCCATGCCTTATGTGCGGAAGCAGTCCGGTTGTGGAACTGGTGCATCGCCAACAATATAACCTTGAAAGCCTCGTACTTACCAGGCGCTCACAATGTGAAGGCAGACCAGCTGAGCAGGCGTTTCGCACTCACGCACGAGTGGCAGATCCGTCCCGATCTGCTACGACTGATTTTTCACGCATGGGGTTTTCCCCAGATAGACCTGTTTGCTACTCAACACAACAAGAAGTGCCCACGATACTGCTCCAGGGCAGGACTGGGACGGGGGTCCCTGGGGGAAGCATTCGCGATCTCCTGGAGGGGCCCCCTGCTTTACGCTTTTCCTCCCACAGTGCTGATCCACAAAGTCTTGCAGAAAGCCAGGAGAGAAGGAGCCCGAATGATCATGATAGTCCCAACGTGGGATTGACAGCAATGGTTCCCCCTACTCCTGCGCATGTCGGACCATCCACCGATGCCCCTCCCGGTGGCGCCGGATCTGCTCACGCAAGCCCAGGGGTCCATAGTGCATCCGCACCCCCAAGGCCTGCGACTACAAGCGTGGTTAATCCATGGCTCAGCTCCCTAGAGAGCACATGTACGGAGGAAGTGCAACAAGTCCTAGAAAGTATCAGAGGGGTAGCCGTGTTAGTCTGGATCTGTAGCAGCAACGAAGGGTCCTGTGGCACCTTATAGACTAACAGAAAAGTTTAGAGCATGAGCTTTCGGGAGTTAACTCACTTCTTCAGATGCCCTGATGCATCTAAAGAAGTGAGTTAACTCACGAAAGCTCATGCTCTAAACTTTTCTGTTAGTCTATAAGGTGCCACAGGACCCTTCGTTGCTGCTACAAGTCCTAGAAAGTAGCAGGAGGGCTTCCACCAGGAAGACCTACAAGCAGAAGTGGACTCGCTTCACGGCATGGTGTTCTGCCAAACAGTTAGCTCCCCTTTCGGTGCCTATACCTGTAATATTAGAGTATTTACTGGACCTCAAGAGAGGAGGACTCTCACTATCCTCGTTAAAGGTCCACCTTGCCGCCATTTCGGTGTTCAGACATGAAGAGGAAGGGCACACGGTGTTCGCCCATCCCATGGTTACCAGGTTCCTCAAAGGGTCCTGGTGCTTAGTGCACTAATGGGACCACCGTTCGAGCCTTTAGCCACGGTTTCCCTCCTCCTCCTCACGATAAAGACGACCTTCCTTCTCTCAATCACGTCAGCTCCCAGGGTGAGCGAGCTTGCGGCAGTTATGGCAACGCCACCCTGCACAGTATTTTCCAAGGAGGCGGTAACCATACGGCTGCATCCAGCCTTTGTTCCTAAAGTTTCTTCTGAGTTTCATATTAATGAACCTATTGTTTTACCCTCGTTTTATCCAAAGCCTCATAACGCTAACAAAGAGGCGCGCCTACACCTCCTGGACGTGAGGTGGGCGCTAGCCTTCTATGTAGACAGGACCAAGTCCTTCCGGAAAACGGATAGACTCCTAGTCTCTCTCGCTCCCAAATCGAAAGGAGAAGGTCTCTCTTCGCAGAGAATCTCGAAGCACATCGTATCCTGCATAACAATGTGCTACGAACTCAAAAAGACTCCTTTACTGGTCATGCCCAGGGCTCACTCCACGAGGGTGGTGGCGGCTTCAACAGCCTTTTTCAAGGGCGTTGCGCTAAAAGACATTTGCAGAGCGGCGACCTGGTCATCCTATGACACCTTCGCCAAGCACTATGCCCTTCACAGGGTATTCCAAGAGGATACCCAGCCCTCGACAGCGGTCCTCTCGGGGTCAAGCTGCACATGATCTGATTACCCACCTCCTATTTTGGGTTACTGCTGGGTAGTCACCTAACGTGGAGCACCCATGGGGACACTCGAAGAAGAAAGAGAAGTTACTCACCTTAGTAACGGTGGTTCTTCGAGATGTGTCCCCGTGGGTGCTCCACCACCCGCCCATCCTCCCCGCTTCGGATCTCTGTTTAGTGTTTTGCAGGAGCATCCGAGGCAGTTGGTCAAGGAACTGGCGGGGACCGGATCGCGCACGTGGCCAGGAGCGCGCAAGGGAGCGGCGCGCACCGGCGCATGCATGGTCCGGCAGAAACTGCTTGGAAGATCCGACCTGCGGCGCCGGGGCGAGCCTGACACCTAATGTGGAGCACCCACAGGGACACATGTCGAAGAACCACCGTTACTACGGTGAGTAACTTCTCTTAACTAGTAACTTCAATTTAAAAATCCCCTGAGCCATCCGTTCTCTACTTTAGCTACAGAAAGTGAGGTAACTACAGCTGTTTTCCAATGAAGAATAGAATTCTCTATGTGCCATGTGGTTTGTCTTTTTTTTTTCCTTTCCACTTAGATAGGGAGCATGGCCAGGTGAGTCTGGGTTTGTCTGTGCCACCTGTCACTCTTCAAGCAGGACTACATTATGGCAACTAGAAATTTTTTAGTTCGCATCTGCAGCATCCACCTGGGGGAGTTACAGTGAAGCACTTTGGTGCACACTGCTGGCAGACCACCCTGAGTTTGAACTGTGGGGCACCGAATATAGATAAGCCCTATGTTAGGTGTGACATGATATTACATGGACAGAAATCCTGTCAGGCAGGGAAGTGAGTTTGTATTTTAATGCTTTGAGGTTTCATGCTTTTGCGCATTATAAATTGATTTATATTTATGATTTTTAAAACCGTATAGATATTTTAGTTTGTGAGACCTCCTCAGATGAAATTATACTATAGAAATGAACAGTAAAAAACGCTATCAACGGACAAAATAAACTGTTTTCATGGTAGGCAGCCAAGACACAGATGTCTGCAATGACTATTATTTCCTATGTCAGAAATGTGGACATGCTGGATCACAGTTAAGTCCGGAACAAGTGCTTAATTCAAGACACATTATTAATTTTTTTTAAATCAAATTGTTTTTGAATTGCCAGCTGGATTGGGAAGTCTTCCTTTTGCTCTTTGAGATGAACACCTTTTCAGATATTTAGGAAGGCTTTGAAAGAGCATTAATGTCACAATGTGAAGTCAGAAAGGGTGTGAATGGAACAAACTGTGAAGTTTCAAGAAAACCAGAATCAGCATTGTTGTCTGCTTAGTGAGGGGTTACAACCTGAAAGAAGGTTCTGTTGTAATGACAATGTAGTAAAATGTATCAGTTTAGTAGTTTAAGATCTGTTGACTCATTAGAACGAGGAAATGTGTGTTGCCTGCTTATTTAGGCATCATAATGAAGTCAAACTGCCAGTTTTGGGATCAGGGAGCGTACTGTTTGCTGTGCTCCAAAACAAGTCACATTATCATAGTTTAGTGGATCTGGTTGGTAGATCTCTGTAACTCCATACAGAGGTTGGGTGCCACAGGCTCCCTTTGGAGAAAGCTGAACATCTACCATTCTGGGGAGGCTGTGAATTTACGTCACGCAGAGAAGAATCCTTGTTTTATGATGACCCTATTCTGCTTGTATTAAGCCAAATAAAAAGTTTTGGCTATTTGGAGCGTGCTCATCGAACATTTGGGGAGAGAAATGAACGGCCACCGATGTAGCATCTTCTTTCCGAGTATGCTGTGTGCACAATTCTGATTACAATCCTGAGCAAAGATGAATAAGAGCATGCATATATATATATATATATAAATTTTTATATATAATTAATGTGGGAATGGACATTGTTAAAGTACACAAAAAAAAAGTGGCAAAGTTCTCAAGGCTAATACCACTTTCAGAATTCCAGGAATATGTAGTTCTTAAAGTTTTTCTGTCAAACTGCTTCTGTCTCCAACTTGGCTTGAGAAACTGATTTTCTCAGTGCCTTAACCTCACTACCATATTTCATTCTTCAGGGAAAATTGCTCCCTCTAGCAATGTGGTCTCTGTCAGTCAGAAAAGCTGGGCACTGGAGCCTTTATCTCTGTAGGCAAAGAGTAGCCATTCTTTTACTTATTACATTCAAAACAAGCTGCTGCTGATGAGACCATTGGGAAGCCAATTTGTTATCCATGGGCGCACTTCCCCACTCAAAAGTCGTAAGCAGTTCATCAGCCTAAGGGTAATTTACACAGTCAATACATACAAACAACAGGAAAAAAGAGAAAATAACTGTTCTCCAATTGGTTGACAATACAGGTTCAGCATGAGAAGTATTGTAAAATCCCATGGACAAAATATCAGCAGGTAGGAAAGATAAAAAGCAGACTGAAAAAGACTGACATCGTCCAGCACTGTCTGAAATCGTGTGATTTCATCTAGGCTATTGTCCCCTTCCTCTCTTATGTATTTGAAAGTATCTGTGAACTTTCGTAGCAGTTTGATTGCTTGTGATCTCTCTTGTATTTAAAGTTTTTGAAAATGTCTTTTACATTTCAGGGCATGTGAGAAAAGTGTCAAATGGGGGTCTCAGCATGGAACTCGCAGAGCCAATAGGCACCAAGTGCTGGGTTCCAATCTTTTATCTTGTAGGATGAAGAAAAACAGTGGCTGGATTTTTCTCTTTTTTTGAGCAGGAGGATTTCTTCAGGTGATGTTCCCTGTATGTATTGCACACTTGCACACATGTGCTCTTTTTGCTTGAGTTTGGAGCTTTTTAGTAACCAGTGACTGTCTGCATACATAGGTGATCCCATCATGCTCCAGATAGAAGGTCTGAAGGGCAGTGCAGGCCAACAATTTTCCGTTTTCTTTTTACAGCCTCATGGCATGAATCCTTTTCAAAGTTTAGACTCAGTGTTAGTAGTGTTTTATATTAGCATAGCTAGATTCATATATTAGTACAGCATACTATATTAATAGTATATAGCAGCGTTTCCCAAAGTGTGGTCGACAGCCCAATACTGGTCCTTAGAAAATATACAAATTGTCACACACGATCCCATTAATTTGGTATATTTTGTATTTTCCCATGCAATTAAGGTAATAACAAGTTAGGCGCTTAAGTGTTTTATATCAGGATTTATATCATTACATATGATTATTATTGTGAATAAATAATGAACAGTGACAATTTATTCTTTTTCATTTTTTTAATATATGTATTTATATTTTGGGGCCACAAAAGAAAAAAAAGAGGCAATCAAAAAAATTTGGGTTCCAACTATATAAAGTTTGGGAAACCCTGCTATATAGTATGGTATAATTCTTCTTGCCATGGGGGACCTTCTCCCAGTGGATAATGCCAAGACTCTCAAAGTTCAAGAACTGTATCTGTAACTGTATCTCCTACACCTGTTCCTTCTTTACTGGCAATGAACACGTGCTCTGCCTTTACTGCTTTGATAAGGCTCACCTCTCCACTGAGTGCCATGTCTGCTGCTTTTTCCTTCTCCAAACTCGTTAAGTCCATGAAAGCACTTCTTGGAACACTCTGAGGCTCTACTTATGTGAAAGGAAGACCACTGCTATAGTAGTCTAAAACTGCAAGCAACAGCCCTCCAAAAACGTCTAGAATAGAGGCTAAAACTCTTACGCTTAAGAAATCAATTCACAAGAATAGGAGACAGGATTATGGACATAAGGACAGATCCCCATCCAGATCTGCCTTAAAGAAAACAATCCCTATCAGAGTCGGATGAATCTTGGCATGTAGGTCCTAAGGAGTTAAGAATGCAGAACTCTACCATTCAAGAAGGAAAAGCATAAATGACAAAGGAACTAATGGTATTGATTCCAGCTTCATTCTACAATCCAAGAGATTGGCACCGCTATTTGATGGCTCCTGTTAATTTCTGTGAGCTCCATGCCAGTGTGGTAAGAGAGGGTCTGAAACATAAGATCATGTATCACAAGTCTGAGGCTTAGGTAAAAGTCCTCAAGACTTTGCTAGTATAAAGCAAGGCTGAGCTGTGAACAAGAGGCAGAAAAACACTCATACCTAAGACGTACTAGACATAGGCCATAAACCCATTCTGGAGGGATGGTAACCAAACACCTTGTTAGGAGATATCCTGGTACTAGCATACTCCAAACAGATAATAGGGATGTACTGACGCAGGTTCAAGACAGGGTCTAGGATGATATTATGATGGATAGCGATGTTTTGCTTCAACCACCGTGCACAAGGTAACGAGTGCTATTTAGGTATGTCCGAGTGTGGCAGCCTGACACATTTGGAGTGGTGTGTAACTTGTTTGGACCTGGGAATAAGAATGTATTCCAGGGAAGTTGTCATTGTCCAGCTTAGGGAGGAGTGGAGAGTCCTGCCACTGATTGAATTTCATCCATTGTCACAGTCATGCATTCTTAGTTGTTGTCTTCTTGACGGTCAATTGATAACGAGTAGGACATCTTCATGTCACCTTCCAATTTTGAGTCCGTTATTGGCCAACCAGCTTAATTCTGGCGCCTCAGGCCTTATCGCAGAAGAGGCAGGTGCTGCAGTTGTTGGATGGGTACGGGGCACTTTTTTGCCAAGCATTCTTAGTATCCTTGTAGAGTCTACCAGGTGGTATTACTGTGCTTCATTTACAATAAACCTGGCCTAGTGCCTTTGTGCCTTATCTGATTGTGAGGTCATTGGGGGTCCTTTCGGGGTCTGTTGTGTTGGCTGTCTGCAGACCCAAGACAATATATACGGGGACCAACTAGTAGCCAACCAGTTATCGTTTGACAGAGCAAAATAGCTTTCAGGATGCCACACTAGAGACATCTGACCACATCCTTCAACCATAATCTTGAATTTGTTGAAGCATTAATTTTTTGCTAAATAGGAGACCTGAATGTTATCAAGTACCTCTTTGCTATTGAAAATACCTTATAGAATTTTGGGGTTTTAACACAGAATAGAATTGATTTTCTTATTAAATGTTTAGATGGTGTTTGATAATACAATGTGTTCCTTTGTCTTCAAATCAACTATTACATCTCTGTCTCCAAATTACTGAAAAGTGAATAGTAACCAGTTCTTATATTCTAGTTCAGGGGTGTGCAAAGTGGGAGACATGAAGTTTTCTATGAGATGCCACCGCATGTTCAGCTTCTGGCTCTCTGGCTCATCTATCTCATTAACAATGTTGAAATATGTTAATGTTTCTAAGTCTGTATATTCACATTTACATACCAATTAATAAAGTTTTTACGTTCTACACCCTTATTTTCTTACACATGCGAAAAGGTGGTGCCCCCCCCTCCATATGATCATAGCTGAAATTTCTTTTGGTTTGGATTACATTAGGCAGGTTGGTGGGGGAGGGTCTCCTTCTTGCAGGGATGAACAGTTGGGCCCAATGTTAAAAAGTTTGCTAATCTCTGTTGTAGTTTACAGACCAACATATCAGAAAAATAAACCACAGGAAGGTGTTTGTAGGTGAAGTAGATTTTGAGAGATTTGGGAGTGGATAACTGGTAGTTTTTAAAAGCTAAAACTAGATCTTAATTATAACAGTGGAAAGTTACCTGTTTTAAATGCCTTCACGTTCCAGTTGTAAGGTCTGACATGTGTGCCATATTTGTAAGTATAATTCACATCTTTCTTTTAAAAATAGTTTTAAAAGTGCTTTTTGGAAGTGCACACAGAACACGGGCAATCTCTTAACTCATTCCCAATTTATAAACAACAGTTGGCAGAAGGCCTTGAATGATTGAACAAAACATGAATTGCCACAGAAAATGGATTAAACTTAAATCTGGGTCCTTCCTTATAGCACACTAAAGCCTATGTTGTAGCTTGTTTGTGCATCTGTTAAAATGAGATTATTGTTTCCTGACTCTGCGTTTCTAATAGGTTCACCATTAACATAGAAATGAGTGTAAAAGGAAATTTGCACATAAACTGCATGCCATTATAATCTATGGAGTGACCTTTAAAACAGGAGCATATTACACACTTCTATACAGACCAGTCATTCTGATTGCTCTTGACTCTCTTCCATTTCTAATCTTTTCTTAGTCGGTTCCCCTTTTCAAGTACTGCAACTCGTCCAGAGAATCTCCTCTATCAATGATGAGATCGTCTTCAAGAATAAGGCTCCCACTGCATATAGATCATGAGAAAGTATTCCATTCTTTGCATTTCTCCATTTCTTTTCTTTCAGGAGTAGTTGTCTGGTCTGCACTTGGCTGAGAACAATAACAGCTAATAAATGTGATGGATGGAGCTCCTATTTTGACAGGATCTTGCCTGAAAATATATTTAGGGTCTGCTGAAGTTCAGAGTCTTAGAAATCATTCTTGAAATGAAGTGTACATGTTTTTGTAGCTGCAGTTTTTTGCTATGGTTGATTATTTTTCACGCTGAGAAGCAACTGTGATAATGTGAAATCTCAGAGTACCACATGGGTCAGATTCCATTAGCTTCAGTCATCACCGTTTTTGATGATTCAGTATATATGGAAATATTCAATACATAACCTAAATTATTGTTCATGTGTTAATGGTTAGTCAGTACATGTAAAACAGTTTAACGGACTGTTGAATGTCTTTTACCCTACTTCAAATTGGATTACAATGTTAGGCAGAACTTTGGGCATTTTAATTATTCTATTTGGAAGGTGATTATCTAAGCCTCGCATAAACACGAGGCTGTGCCCAGTTGATGCTTGTCTGTATATTGTTTCCACAGCTCTCTCTTGTGATGACTGCTGTCATGTCTGTGTATGACGCTTCCATCATGTTTTCAAAACAAACAGCAGTGATGTAGCACCTTCAAGACTAGCAAAATAATTTATTAGGTGAGCTTTCGTGGGACCATACCATGGTCTGAAGAAGTGGGTCTGTCCCACGAAAGCTCACCAAATAAATTATTTTGCTAGTCTTTAAAGTGCTACTTGACTGCTTTTTGTTTTGATAGTGTATAGACTACTACGGCTCCTTCTCTGTTACTATCCATCATATTTTGTGTGTTTTGACTTTTATTCTTGATATCAGATTTCAGTTAGCCCTTCCTTACAATTATTAAGCTTTGAGAATGTAAAATAGGCTGTTATTTTGGGTGGTTTTCTTGTGTAAAAGCACATTGTGCATGAAGGTGGTAATGAAGTAAAAGTAGGATGCATAGAAAATTTATGTCAATTATTGTTTGTTTCATTCCTTTTGTCAGCTACAACTCTGCTTGAAAAAAATATTGTATTGCAGTGGTTTTTGTTTCAAACCACATAACTCCCTTAAGAAGCTGTAAATACTCAGTTAGCACCCATTTTATATGGCAAGATAGGAAACCTAGGCTAAAATCGGTTCTGTTACACCCTTGAAAACTTGAGAGGCTTGGACTCATTTGATGCTATGTCACTATGTTTTGTATGTGTGGAACTAGTGTAGGCTATCGAGCCACGCCCCTTGAGTCCAGATGGAGAATACTCTTTTAAATGCATGATAATTACAAGACATGACAGTAGATATTAAACCATAACAAAGAGCAAAACTGATCTGTAGATTATTCATTTAGAATCTGGGGGCAAGGAGTGATGTGTTTTTAAAAAAAATCAAGTATATATGACTTTATCTACCATTCCACTTCCATAATTAATGCAAATCTTAGAATTGGCAGATTTTTGGACTTGTCAGGGTTATGTTTGAAGAAGATAACTGTAAATCTTAGGACACCTTTTAGAAAGAGTAATAGGTTACAGAATACTTCTGTTCCAATATTTAGTGCTAAGTCATTCCTCTTTGACCTGTGCTTGTAAGAGAAAGAGACGTGCATTCCTAGCCTTTGTATAAGGCTAAGCCTTGGTCTTGCTAGGCCCAGAAGGTACGTATCTAGAATATGTTCTGCTCTCAATCATTTGATATTAAAAATAGGTTAAGGTATTCAAACATAGCAGATGTCAGAAAGTCATTTACTCAAGTAGATGAACAAATTATCCAGAGCATTTATTTAACTCAGATGGGCGTATTTAAATCTGTGAAAGAAATTTTAAACAGGAAGTGACTCTCAATGTTAACTAAAGCAGAGGTGCTGCTATGCTATAATACAGAAATTTATTTAGCCACCTCCAGCTTAAAGTGCAGTGAGTCAGAGGTGTTTGTAGTCAGCAGTTGTAGCAATAGGTGTGAACTGCTTCCTCAGTGCCAGTGCCCTCAAAATCATTCTATTTGTCGAAAAAGTTAAGACCCAAATCCTTAAAGCAATGACTGACCTCACATACATACTGATGTGGTGTGGTTTAAAGGTCTTACCAGAATCAGCTTGAGGCAAAGCCCTGAGCAAGTTGTAGTGTATTAATTGTATTAAATGTAGCATGCTTAGCTGTTCCAAACTGTGATCAGTCCTTGGCATTCTCAAGCAGCCGTGCACTGACATTATGAAAGTATCACAAAAATAACAGGAGTGGTAACTGATGAATTTCAGCATATTTGCATAAGCAGCCAAAATTTCAGATAATCTGTTAATTGTGAAATGAGTAGTAGTATACTCATTTTGCAGGTGAGAAAACAAAAGCTGAGACAGAAGTGACTCGGTTGATGTCACGGAGAAGAAGTATGCTTCACCATAAACCCCTGGAGGCACAATGCAGGGCTGTGCACAAAGTACACATTTAACATTAACTAACTCTGTAAGGGCTGTATTCACTAATGGTGTATAGGCATCGAAAGAAGCAGGGGTCTAGTGCTATTAAGAAAACTGCTTAAGTGAGTTAACAGCAATGAAGGGTCCTGTGGCACCTTATAGACTAACAGAAAAGTTTTGAGCGTGAGCTTTCATGAGCACAGACTCACTTCTTGGGCATCTGAAGAAGTGAGTCTGTGCTCACGAAAGCTCATGCTCAAAACTTTTCTGTTAGTCTATAGGGTGCCACAGGACCCTTCGTTGCTGTTACAGATCCAGACTAACACGGCTACCCCTCCGATAAGTGAGTTAGGCACCGGAAGTTAATGGGAGTGAGTTAGGCACTGTAAATTAATGGGTCTCCTAGCTGGCTTAAGTGCTTTTGTTAATCCCATACGAGGCAACTCTCTGTATGAAATACCTTTGTGTACATTTGTTTACTATTGAAACTTGATTTTCTTGATTTTTGAAACTTGAAACCGGAACTATAATAGTGTTAATCCATAGTTAATGGTGTATTATTTATCAAATATGTCAGAATAATTTTTTGTTAAATAAACAGTATACTCTCCAAAAACATTGTAGTGTCTGTAAGTAGAAGTGAGTGATGTGGGGATGACAGAGGTGACACCAGCCACGTGCCCATGTCCTGCCTCCACCACACCCATGCTGTGACCACTCTCTGCTCTGCCCCTACCCACCTCTTCCTGTAGAAGCGCTGTACTGCTTCTCTAACAGGAACGAAGGGTCCTGTGGCACCTTATAGACTAACAGAAAAGTTTTGAGCATGAGCTTTCATGAGCACAGACTCACTTCATCAGATGCTGGTCTTGGAAATCTGCAGGGCCAGGTATAAATAAGCCAGAGCAAGGCTGGGGATAACAAGGTTATCTCAGTCAGCAAGGGTGAGGCTTACTACCAGCAGTTGATCTGGAGGTGTGAACACCAAGGGAGGGGAAGCTGCTTTTGTATTTAGCCAGCCATTCGCAGTCTTTGTTTAAGCCAGAGCTGAGGGCGTCGAATTTGCAGATGAATTGTAGCTCAAAAATTTCTCTTTGGAGTCTGGTCCTGAAATTTCTTTGCTGTACTGCTTCTCGTGAGTGTGGGGCAGGTTGCTCCTCCTCCCCGGATGTTAGCTGGATATCCTAGTGAACTTTTAGCAGTAAAGATATATCAGATCTTTGGCCAGTGTCCCAAGAGAAGTGTTTGAAGCCCTTGAACTTGAGTTCATTAAAACTAGAATGAACGGAGCTCTCTAATACATTTCAGAAAACTACATTGCAGAATGATAGTGAGATAACATGTTGTTAGAGGTTTTTCTTTTGCTTTTAACTTACCTAATTTTATTATTCTACTTGTTTTTCCTTATGTATATATGGTTAATTGGACTACAGTGAGGCTCTATATTGATTGTTAAAGTCGTAGTTTGGAAGCTGCTAGAAAAGAATGTATCAGATATTTGGTTTTTGTGGAATTCTTTTCATGTTCTTAGGTACTGCATTGAAATTTAGCAAAGATAGCAGGTACTAATCTTTGTGCTCGCTCTCTCTCTCTCTCTCTGGCTGTATCTACACTATGAGATAAAATTGATTTTATTAAAATCACTTTCCTTACTCTGGTTTTATCCATTCAATTTTGAGCACCTTCACATTCCTACATGCTCCCCACAAAATTAACTTACTGCTGCCACACACAAGTAGCTTAAATCTAGTGCTGCTGCAGTGTATCATGGGAACTTATTCCACAGTTTCCTAAGCCCTGTTGCATTCTGGCTCCACAAGTAGATGTGGGTTTATGACGCCATCTTGCCACATTTCATTCCCCTCTTTCCCCTGCCACGTTAAGTATGTTTAAGTAGACACAGGTACTACACTGAATCAGCATGTGTAGGCTATATTTTGAGCTTGGATATTAATTTACGCCTCCTGGGAAAGAGGACTCTAAGTAGACATGGTTCCTACACTGAAACTGGAATAAATCATCATTAATGGCCCAGGGTGGCTAAAAGACAGTACATTGTTGAAAGCCATAAAAATCGTGACCGCCTGTGGAGGCCCTTTTAGGAACTTGAATCTGGATTTAAGCCTACTACCAAAGAAGACCCTAAGTAGACATGGTTGCTACACTGAAACTCAAATGATTCATCAGGCTAAAAGACCTAAGACTACAGCCAGGTTTGCACCTGGAAACGAAAACCCTTAGGACAAGAATATTCCCTGCTGCAAGCCTTACTTCGAAAACTGTGGTAACTGTATAGCTAATACATTGCCTTCATTGAAACGTATGGCTCGGGGCATCTAAAATACCCCTGGCTGCAGCAAGCCCCCCAAAATCGTTAGTGCCAAGGGAGAAGTCCCCCAGGTGGCTAAAAGAACACCCCCCCGCCCAAAGCCAGCCCCTGAAAATCATGGCCGTTGAGGGAGATGTCCCTTGCGCGGCTACAAGACCCCAGCTACAGCCAGCCCCTGAAAAGCGTGATTGCCAAGGAAGACATCCCCCCAGCGGCTGAAAGACTCCTGGCTACAGCCAGCCCCCAAAAATCATGATCCTTACTGTGCACAATCTGCCTGGCATCTTGCACAGCATGTTCTTTTATTGGTTCGGGGTCAAGCCACGTGATGCAGCTGGGTGCGGGAATGTTCCAGACTGTGTAGTGCCTCCGGGGGGGAGGGGAGGGGATGTGGGGATCAGGATAACATGTAAACCTCTGAAAAGAAGCTTCTCATACTACCAGACAAGCAGGACCCCCACCCACAGCCTAGCTCACACAGGGGGTTAGCAGCTGGTGCCAGGCAGAGCAGAAAAAAAGGCAGGTAGCAGGGGTATACATGGAAGCAGCCTCCACAGCTGCTCTCCTTGCAAAGAAAAAGAAGGATTTGTCAGCCTCTCATGACCCTCCAGCCACAGGCATGCAGGCGCCCAAGTGTAACAGTCTTCCTGTTGCCTAATTCCTCTGCAATTGAGAGCAGTGGAGATGTAAGAGGCCATAGTGGAGAACTGTGGTGCATTGTGGGGCACATATGGGACATCTGTGGAGGCTAATGAATTCAATTTAAAGACATGCTGCATCCTCACTACCTTCGTTCGGAATTTTAAACTCAAATTTAACGCTACGCCTGTCAGGTTAGTATTATTTTAGGATTTCGTTATCATGTCAATTGTAATAGTCCACAAATCAAGCTAATGGAATTTACAGTGAAGACACACACTTGGAAAAATCGGGCTAAATGACTCAGGGTCGATTTTATCTCATAGTGTAGACATAGCCTCTCTCTCCCTCTCTAATTTTTTCTTTGTAAAAGGAGGTGTATGGGGCTACAGCTACCTTACCTGCTAGTATTTTGCGGATAATTCCTATGATCGAGAACACTAAATAAACAATAAAAGGACTTTTTTTTTTTTTTTACGGGGAGCTTATGTGTTAGTTACTAAATATGCTGCTGTAACTCACACACTGTTTGGGTGTGATGCATTGTCCCATCTTATGGCACTAAGACCACTTACAGAGAGAATAATGAGTCTGCTCTCCAGCCTTAGCTAATAGCCTGCTGGCTTTTAGCTCACATGGTAGAGGTTTATGTTCTGAGCTCCAGGAACGCCAGATTTGATTCAGTACTGGCATATATGCTACATTATGAAAAATGAGGTAGTGTTTGGGAGAGATGGCAGCTGATGGTATGACTGAAAAATGATATCAGAGTAACCCCCAAAGTGGGGGGGGGAAGGTAATGAAAAAGCAAACTAAATAAAGAGTGTATAATGTTGATATTTTAACAATTAAAATAAAATCACCAACAAAACCTACAGTGTGGATTTATCCTGTTTTAGAATGAATAATGTTGGTGATCATACATTATTACTACTAGTTCAGTAGTTCAGTAGTAGGAATATTCTCTAACAAATGGAAAAGCTCAGATCATATAGAGGGATGCAATACAACATATGTATGCCCCCATAGTCTTAGAGCTTATCTATTGTGGGAAGGACAATTAATCCAAATTAACTAAAATACTGAATATAAAATGGATTAACTAAACTACATTAAATCCCTGTGTAAACACTCTAATTCAGAATTAGGGTGTGTCTACAGGGCTATACAATATGGATTACATAAATGTGAATAATAGCACACAATAATGTGTGGCTCTGTAACTGCCCTGTGTGAGCTCTGCTAAACATTAGTGTGACCTAAAAGGTACCCAGTTAATATTAGTGTGCTTCTGGTTCACACAGGACTATATTAACAAATACTAGGTGTCTGTAAGTCTCAGAGTCTGTAGTTTGACAAATAACAAGCAGTCCTGTAGCACCTTAGAGATTAACAATTTTATTTGGCCATGAGCTTTCACGAGTAACATCCACTTATTCTTCTGAAGAAGTGAGGCTTACCCACAGAAACGTATGACCTAAGAATTTGTTAGTCTCTAAGATGCTACAGGACTGCTTGTTGTTTGTGTAGATACCTATTTAGTTTGGACTAACAGGATCTATATGGGGCAATTAGAATTGGAGTTTCTACGTTTGGTTTTAATGCAGTTTAACTAATCTACTTTAAATCAACATCATAAATGAATTCAGATTAACTCTCTTGAATGTCCCCGTGCAGACAAGCAATAAAGTTCTGGAGGAAGAAATGTTTTGCACTCTGACTCTTCTTTGCTTATCAGTAACATATGAAGGTTGGAGGGAAGGGCTTGTGCCACTTCCTATTGCCTACCTAGTTAAGTAGAGTTTGACCTTTATTTCCATCTTTTCATCCAAATTCTTGTGCGAAGAGAACTTGTATTTCTCATACAATTGTAGGATGAGTACTTCAGTAAAGAGGGCAAACTTATTACTGACTTCCCTTTTTTTTGTGTGTGTGTGTGCCAGATTGTGGAGGGACAGTGATTCACTACACCATCTTAATTTGAACAATTGTCTTGAATAGCCTTATTCTGCAAATTATTGATATGCATAAATAATTTAGCCTTTATAACTTGGATGGACAGCCAAATAGGTACAGTAGAGCAGCATGTAAATACACCAGGTGAAATCTTGACCCCATTGAAGTTGATGTGAAATCTCCAATGGATTGTAATGGGACCAGCATTTCATTCACTGTATTTTTACAGATGTCTGATGAGAGACTAATTTTCTCTTCAATAATTTTCATTCGCAAAGACCCGGGGTCAGAGAGACCCAGGAGAAGGAATTACGGAAGGGACCATAGCTCATTTGCTGATCTCTAAATTGACGAGAGGATTTGTACCTTGATTTGGTTGTCACAAAGGAATGTTACATGAGCGTATTATTTTAGAAGTTGATAGTTGAAATTCAATACTATTTTCACACATTATTTTTAATTAAATGAATATACAGGTCCAGAAGTGTTGCACATTATTTTACACATAATGATTCTGGGAATAATTTAGATAATTTTTAAAAATGTGAACCAGTAATATCATCTGTGGGCAAACAAATAAAAATGGAATGGCTTGAGTGAAAAGTAACAACTTCAATTGTTTCTGTTTCAATAGAATGTAAATTTTATAACATGGATAATCAGTTTCAACAGTTCTACACTGTAAATATAAATTTGTACCTTTTTGATGCTGATTATTCTTCTTTTGTTTTTCCCAGCTAATTCCAGTCTTCTTGGAGGTGGAGGGGGTAAGTTGTTAACATTCTCCTTTACTTTCAGAAATAATGTATATGCTGTGAAGAAAAGCAATATTCAGTAATGCCAATAACCACAATTAACAAACAACATCTTTTTTATGTACAATAAATTCCAAGTATAAATCTATCTGAATGGAAAGAAAACTAGGTGAGCTTTTTATCCATCACATACAGGCAGGAGGTTATGACCATTTCTTTCAAAAATGGAACTCATAACTATTACCCATGTGATTGTCATTTCAGGATTATCTTACTGTGCTGCTGTTTGGCCCACTCCTTAGAGACCTTCAAAAAACAAAGTTGGATTATTTTAAATTGTAGTGCTACCCTTAGATGAATTTCTAAGTTATTTCAAGGGCAGTTGTGGTCATGGATAAATATCATATGAAATATTCAAGAAACTATAGGAATTGTAATTATTTAGTAAATACAATTATGTTCATAATTTTATTTTGTTGTTTACCTCGTATCTATGAGCATGGTGCACTAGAATAACACTTCATTTTTAATCTTGCATTTTTGTTTTACTTGAGTGCAGACTCCTAAAATTGTGCGTTAGTGAGGTACAAGCTCAAGTGTCATGTGTGACAGTTTTGCTTCTAATTCCATTCAGAAACACAATTTTCCCCCCTTTTAATACACCCCAACATTTTGCTTTTCATGTGTTTATAATACTGTAGCCACAAGAGATTACAAGAGTTAACAATTCCTGGCTACAGTTAAAAGTTCCTGATGATCGCAGCCTATGTATGCAGATGGGAAGGAAAGGGCTCAATAAAATGATTGATGTTGCTTTTCAGACTCAGAATGATAACTGAATGCTTTGTTTTACCAACCATAACAGTGTATGCAACCGTCAGTCCTGACCCATGAGGAGTGGATTCTCATGTGAAAAAGTGTTTCAAAACTACATTGAAAAGATTAGAAATATACATAGATTTTTAGTTCAAATACAGATCAGAATGTAAAAGTACAATAAAGTGTTACCTAATAATATGAAAGCCAAGGTAATCTGTTTCTGTTTCTTGAGGCAATTTGTGAAACAGCAATTTTGGCTTTATTATTTGTATTACCAATGCCTTGTGCCTTACCCAGGCTAATCCCTCAACAGTGATGGATGTTCAAAAGGAGAGATTATTATATTTTTGAGTATTTGTTCCATTTGATAACTGTAAAAGTCAAACCAAATGCTCAAATACCAGCCAGATTTCTAGATAATTGGTTACCGTAGAGAAGTTTTAGTTGCTGAGGTGGGCAGCCCTCATTGGAGAAAACAGGTTAAGAACTATGTAGAACACCTAGACATACACAAATCAATGGGGCCATATCTAATGCATCTGAGTTAGCTGAGGGAGTTGGCTGATGAGATTGCAGTGCCATTGGTCATTATGTGGAAAATTTTGTCGTGACTGGAGGAGGTCCTAGACTAGTGGAGAAAAGGCAAATGTACCATCTGTCTTTAGAAAAGGGAAGGAGAAATTGGGAAATTACAGACTGGTCTGCCTTACCACAATCCCCAGAAAAATCATTGAGGGGAGCCTCGAAAAATCTATTTTGAAGGACTTGGAAGAGAGGAGAGTAATCAGGAATAGTCATCATGGATTCACTAAGGGCACATCATGCCTGACCAACCTGACTGCCTTCTGTGATCAGGTAAGTGACTGTGGATATGGGGAAGACAGTGGAAATTAAATATTTTGACTTGAGGAAAGCGTTTACTATAGTTTCCCACAGTGTTCTTGACAACAAGTTAAAGCAGCGTGGATGGGATAAATAGACTGTAAGGTGGATAGAAAGCTGACTAGGTTGTCAGGCTCAGCAGGTAGTGATCAATGGTTCGATGTCTGGTTGATGATCGGTATCAAAGTGGAATACCCAAGGGTCAGTTCAGGGCCAGTTTTATACATCATCTTTATTAATGACCTGGATGAAAGGATAGATTGCACCCTCAGCTAGTTTGCAGATGACACGAAGCTAGGGGCATAGAACTAGTTTGCAGATGACACGAAGCTAGGGGCATAGGAGGATTGGAGGCCCAAAGAAGATGGAGGGATAGCTCAGTGGTTTGAGCATTGGCCTGCTAAACCTGGGGTTGTGAGCTCAATCCTTGAGGAGGCTACTTAGGGATTGGGGCGAATAGATGTCAGGGAGAGTGCTTGGTCTTGCCAAGAGGGCAGGGGAATGGACTAGATGATCTCCAAAGGTCCCTTCCTGTTCTAGGAGATGTGCATCTCCAATTATACTTATAACTAATCAGGAAAGAGATCTTGGATTTATCGTGCACTCAGTGTGCACAGGCAGTCGAAAAAGCAAATAGGATGTTAGGGTATTATTAAAAAAGGGATAGAAAATAAGACAAGGAGTATCGTACTGCCCCTATATAAATCTATGGTACACCCACATCTTGAATACGGTGTACAGATGTGGTCTTCTCACCTAAAAAAAGATATCCTGGCACTGGAAAAGTTTCAGAAAAGGGCAACTAGAATGATTAGGGGCTTGGAACAGGTTCCATATGAGGAGAGGCTAAAAAGATTGGGACTTCTCAGTTTAGAAGAGAGGAGGCTGAGGGTGCCATGATAGAGGTATATAAAATTATGACAGGTGTGGAGAGGGTGAATAAGGAGAAGTTATTTACTTGTGCCCATAATACAAGAACTAGAGGACACCAATGAAATTAATGGGTAGCAGGTTTAAAACGAATAAAATCAAGTTCTTCTTTACTCAGCGCGTAGTTAACCTGTGGAACTCCTTGCCAGAGCAGACTGTGAAGGCCAGGACTATAACAGAATTTGAGAAAGAGCTAGATAAATTCATGGAGGTTAGGTCCATAAAAGGCTATTAGCCAAGGGTAGAAATGGTGTCCCTGGCCTCTGATTGTCAGAGGCTGGAGACAGATGGCAGGACACAATCGCTTGATCATTGTGTTCGGTCCACCCCCTCTGGGGCACCTGTCAGTGGCCACTCTCGGTAGACAGTCTACTGGGCTGGATGGACCTTTGGTCTGACCCAGTATGGCCGTTCTTATGTTCTAAAGAAATTTGATGAGGTTCAATGAGGATAAGTGCAGAGTCCCACACTTGGGAGAGAAGAATCCCTACCAGTGCTACGGGCTGGGGATGGACTGGCCAAGCTGCAGTTCTGCAGAAACGGACCTTTGGATTACAGTATGTGAGAGCTGGATGTGAGCCAGCAGTGTGCCCTTGTTAGCTAAGAAGGCTAATAGCATACTGGGGTGCCTTAGGAGGAGGATTGCCAGCAGATCTAGCAAAGTGATTATTCCTCTTTATTCGGCACTGGTGAGGACGCAGCTGGTGTACTGCATCCAATTCTGGCTCCCCATTACAGAAACTGGAGAGTCCAGCAGAGGTCAACAAAATGATTAGGGGGCTGGAAAACTTAATTTATGACGACAGGCTGAGGGATTTGGGCTTATTTAGTCTGTAGAAGAGAAGAGTGAAAGAGGATTTAATAACAGCCTTCAGCTACCTGAAGTTGGGTTCCAAAGAGGATGGAGAGAGGCTGTTCTTGGTGGTGACGGAACAAGGAACAATGGTTTCAAGTTGTGGTGAGGGAGGTCTAGGTTGGATATTAGGAAAAACTATTTCACTAGGAGAGTGGTGAAGATCTGGAATGCGTTACGTAGGGAGGTGGTGAAATCACCATCTATAGAGGGTTTTAAGTCCTGATGTGACAAAGCTCAGGCTGGGGTGATTTAGTTGGAATAGGTCCTGCTTTTAGCAGCGTGTTGGACTTGGTGACCTCCTGAGGTCTCTTCCAACCCAATGATTCACCTGGACCAGGACTGCTGATGCAGGGGGGTAGGCAGACGGGCAGTTGCACCAAGCCCGGTGATTTAAAAGGGCCCAGGGCTCCAGGCATTGTTACTGCGGCAGCAGTGGTGGCTAGAGCCCCTGGCCCTTTAAATCGATACAGTAGACAAAAGTCTGCTGGGTCAGAGAATAAACATGGATTCCTGCTGAACACAGGGAATATGATCTCCAGTGGGAAGAGTTTCCCATAATGGATGTAGCATAATAATTATAATCCCAATTTGCTCCTTTTCTTTTTCTAGGTAGTCCTCCTCTAAGCATATTTCTGTTTGTTCCATCTTACCTTCATTGTACAGTGGAAGTCTTAGGCTCTCGAACTTTCTCCTACCAAAGCTGTAATAATGAGAAAGTCCTCTTTGTAGATATGCTTGCAGGGAAATTCAGTTCCAAGGGATCTCTTTCATATGGTTTTTACAGCATCCTGAAACGCCTTGCATCTCAAAAAATGTTACCTGTTCTAAAATCTACATTTCTTCTCAAAAACCTTTCTAGCACAGAACTCATAATAATTGGAAACAGATTGTTTGAAGAACCCTGAGCTCAGCTTCCTGAATTTTAAAATTATGTGTAAGGAAGAACTTTTTAATCAGTTATTTTGGAGAAGAGTTAGTGGGCCAAGTTCTTGATAAACATATTAGCAAGCTTGTCCTTTGGATCAGGTGCTGGTAGGTTTACCTCATTGCCATCTATTTTTATGATATAAGATAGAAATACATTTTATTTCAAGTATCTGATCAGAATATCTAAGTATAATTAGACTTCTAAGAGCCAAACTGATTGTCCTTGAATGCCTTTTTAAAATCTCTTGTGTATATTTTTATCACTGAAGGAAGAGAGAGATGAAACATGCCAACAACAATTATTCAGATAATTATTTTTACCCAGAAAACTTACAGTATTCTTTCAATGGTAGAATTCTATATTTAATTAAAGATTCTTTTAAGACTTCTTTTTGCTTCTCAGGTAACTCCCTGTAGTTTCCTGGAGTTAACTAAGATTCTTATGAGTAATTTTTCTTTTTTTCTAAAACCTAACGAAGAGACAACCTGCCTGAAATGTTTTATTTCACTTTTCACTTTCTTTTCAGGTCTAAATTTCTCACAAATTTCACTTCACAGCTGCTTTCATTAATTTGTTCAGAACAATTATTAATATATTATTGTTTGTTTCTAATGTTACCCATAGTATAACAGCAGAAAATTGCAAAAGGCACAGACCCCACACTAAATTTGTGGTCCAAAGTCAATATTTTCAAAAGGTACTAGAGATTTGTGGTGCTACATTTGTGTGCAGAAAATGTAACTCCTTTAAAATTGCCTGAATTTCTGAAGAGGTGAAATGACTCAGCAATCTCTGAAAATCATGTACCTTAAGTTATTGCCTGAGGTTGGCCAATCAAAAATGGGGATGTCCAAAATCACGCCTTAGCCCTTAAGTTGTATGATAAGCATGGGGCTGATCCTACACACCCTGTTCACAAGAGTAGAGTCTGTAGGGTCAAAAAAAAACATTTTTTCCCCTGCTCATTTGTCCATCTTTTCTCCTTTGTCTTTACCACTTCTCAGTTGTTTTTCTGAAAATATATTTTTTCTTTCTTTCTTTGCTGGATCTAATGAAACCACAAGTTGCATGATAGTCTGTGGGCTGTCCTTCTTTGTGTTAAAATATATTTTCAGTTCAAGCTTATATACTAATTAATAACAAACTTATTTTTTCTGTAGGTTTTATAGGAATTAGTCGATCAAAGAAAGCATACCTCAGTGCCTAATGCTATTTAATGAGCATATGTATATAGAATGCCATGGGGGCAGGAGAGTACAATTTAATGTCCTCTTAGGAATGTAAGTAGTATCAATAGATCAACCCATGCACACCCGATGGAGACAGAATTTATTTCAGCAAAATAGTTCTTTTGCTGGTTTTGCTTAACCCCGTTCCCCAAACGAAGGTGTATTGCCAGAGCACCTTTTTTTGCTGCATTAACCATGTCAACGCTGGTGCTTTTGCCATCACTGTTATGTCAGTTAAAGGTGGGGAAAATAAATTGTACCTCTGATTAAGAGATGTGTAGTACCAAAACTTTTTAGTGTAGTCTCAGCCTGCCTCTTCAGTCTTTAGGCTACAATTTAAAGGAATATAGTGTGTAATCATCAACCATTTAATTAACTTCTAAGTGCATTTCTTCACTGTATCAATGGAGAGCGAAAAAGAAATCTCACATTAGCTGCTGCTTTTACTCGTAGAGTGAAATAAAATTCTATGTTTCGCCAAGAACTAGATCTGAGGTACACCTGTACTGTAAATCTGAAACTCTCTCTTCTAAGGGACAAAAGGGAGATTTCAGCCAGCATTGACTATTACCACTTCATACAGGGCACTGAAGTCTGATCTACACGAGAAAATTAGGTAAGCATAACTATGGCTATGTCTACATTAGGTAAAGTAATTTGACTGCAGGTACACAATTCTAGCTACAGCAGTAGCGTAGCTAGAATCAGTGTAGCTGCACTTAGCTTTCTTGGCTGTCCTTTCTGAAGGTTGATGGGAGAAACTCTCCTATCAATCTCCCTTACTCCCCACCTCTCGCAAGAAGTATAGGAGTCGATTGTGACCCCTGAGAGGTCGATTTTGTGCGTACCTACCAGACATGAATAGGTCAGTCTTCAGGGATAGAGCAGACATAACTATGTCTTTCAGAGATGTCAAAAATCTACAGGTAGTGTCTATGCTTAATGCTACAGTAGGACAGCTATAGCATTTCGAGTACAGTTTGAACCTCTCTAGTCCAGCACACTTTCATCCAGCAACATCCGTAATTTGGCATGATTTTAGTTCGCTGGGTGACTGTTACCATTGTTGTGGCCAAGTTTGCCATAGTCCCGTAAAGTTTGTTTACAGCTACCAGTCGAGGCTATCAGTGTTCTGTGCTGTTAGTTAGCTGTAATTTACCCCAAATGCCTTCTAAGAGCCAGTAAGCAGTGGAACTGTTGGTAATGCTGCTAGACAATATTGACACCCCATGGTCTGGCAAATTATCTCCCTTTCCACTGGTCATGTCCCAAGGGTGCTGGACTACAGAGTTCAACCTGTGTAGGCAAACCCTGAAGGAGATCTCTTTGTCCTTGTTAGTCCTTAACATCATTCATCTTACAGGCTTCTCTTCTGAACACACATTCAGGTTAAAGAGAGAGCCCTTCTTAATTATTAGTTTTAACTATGACCCCAGTGATATGTCAGTGGATAGTTTGAGAGAAGCAGTGTAGCACTGGGATGCCTCTCTGATACAAGGAAATGATCAATATTGGAGCTCCTTTACCTGTTCTGTCATCATGTCAAATAATGTTAGTTCTATTGGGGTGTACAGTAGAACCTCAAGTTAGAAATACCACAATTACCAAACTGACCATTTTTAGAACCAGAAGTGCAACAGAACATATACACTGTTCTCTTTTGCAAACTAAATAAGCTCAAATGCCTCAGCCTCTCCTCATAGGTCATATGATCCAGCTCCCAATCAGTTTCATTTTCCTCTGTTGGGCCTACTCCGATGCATCCACATGCTTTCTATAGTGGGAAGGCAGGCGGAGGGGCTGGCCCAGAAGTGGATGCAGTACTTCAGATGAGGCCTCACCAGTGCCAAATAGAAGGGAATAATAACTTCTGTAGATCATCTGGAAATGCTTCTCCTAATGTACCCCAATATGCTGTTAGCCTTCTTGGCTACAAGGGCACTCATATCCAGCCTCTCATCCATCATAATCCCCATGTCCTTTTCTGCTGCACTGCTACTTAGCCAGTCAGCATCCAGCCTATAACAATGCTTGGGATTCTTCCATCCCAAGTGCAGGACTCTGCACTTGTCTTTGTTGAACCTCATCAGATTTCTTTTGGCCCAATCCTCCAATTTATCTAGGTCACTCTGGACCCTATCCCTACCCTCCAATGTATCTACTTGTGCCCGTACTTTAGTGTCATTTGCAAATTTGCTGAGGGTGCAATCCACCCCCTCATCCAGGTCATTAATCAGATGTTGAACAATACCAGCCCTAGAACTGATCACTGGAGCACCTCACTTGAAACTGACCGCCAACCAGACATTGAGCTATTGATCACTACCCAGACCATCTTGGCTAACCATTTAACCACCTTTCTATCCATCTTACAGTCCATGTATCCAGTCCTTAACTTATGGGCAAGAATGTTGTGGGCGAGAGTATCAAAAGCTTTGCTAAAGTCAAGGTATATCACATCCATTGACTTCACATGTCCACAGAGCTAGTTTCCTCATCATAGAAGCTAATCAGATTGGTCAAGTATGTTGGCTACTCTTGATCATTTTCCTGTCTTCAAAGTGCTTCAAAGTGGATTCCTTGAGGATCCCCTCCATGATTTTCCAGGGACTGAGGTAGGGCTGACTGGTCTATAGTTCCCTGGATTGTCCTTCTTTTTCGTTGTAAAGGTGGGCATTACTTTTGCCTTTTTCCAGTCATCCAGGGCCTCTCCCAATCTCCATGAGTTTTCAAAGATAATAGACAAAGGCTCTGTAATGAAATCTGCCAGTTCCCTCAGTACCCTTGGATGCATTAATTCCGGACCCATAGATTTGTGTGTTCCTAGCTTTCTAAATAGCTCTTAACCTGTTCTTTCCCTACTTAGGACTACCCACCTCCTTCCCATACTAGGCATTACCTAGTGCTGTAATCGGGGAGCTGACCTTGTCCGTGAAGACTGAGGCAAAAAAAAGCTTTGAGTAATTCATCCTGTCCCACTTTATCTGTCACCAAGGTTACCTTCCTCATTCAGTAATGGCTCCACACCCTCCCTGATAACCCGTAGTGTATTTAATGTGCTGTAGAAACCCTACTTGTTGCCCATCATATTCCTTGCTAGCTGCAATCCCAACTGTGCTTTTGCTTTCCTGATTACCACCCTGGCATTCTCCAGACATATATTTATACTCCTCTTTAGTCGTTTGTCCATGTTTCCACTTCTTATATGCATCCCTTTCTTAGTTTAAGCTCTCCATGGGTTTCCATTGTAAGCCAAGCTGGCTGCTTACCATATTTGTTTTTCTTACTGCTCATCAGGATGGCTTGTTCTTGTGCCTTCAATAAGACTTCTTTAAAGTACCGCCAGTCCTCCTGAACTCCTTTTCCCTTCATATTAGCTTCCTAGGGGATCCTGCACATATGCAATAGATATAATTTTTCTTTTGGAGTTGTCGGGGTTGCTTAGAAAAAGTCTGTGCCACTGCTGAGTCCAATTGTTGCTTAAATTACCTGTATAAATTATTCTTTTATAGATTGTTGACTCATCCCTTTACTGCTTCCTTTACTTAGCCGTTTATACACCAGTAATAGCAGTTTCTGGATTGATTTAATTATACCTTTTAACTTCGTCATTCCTCATTTCTTTGCCTGATTGGATAGTGTTACAAAGGTCCTTCAGAAAATAATAATTCCATGATTGTTTAAATGCTTGACACAAATCATTCTGTTTCTTGCCAGAATTGATATTAATGGATGACATCTGAAGTGCAGTGTTCAGGCATGTGTATACTTGCCACTGTAGACTGATTACTTTTTTCTAAGCCATATTTATAAAAAGTGAGCAGAACATGGTCTGGTAAAACAGTGTTCATAGTTTAGTCCATACATAAAGAGTCCGAAAATATTTTTTTTTTGTCACAAATAGATTCTGAAATTTGATGATTCCACATCAGGCCTGCTGACTGTGGGGTGGGCAGAGGGGCTATCTGTCCTGAGCCTCAATGATTCTAAAGGGATTGGAGCGGTGTGCTCCGGATGACACTTAGAGCTAATGTGAGGGTACAGTACATTCTGGGAGTTGCTGAGGGCTGGCTGCTCTCAGCCCCGCCCCTTCCACCAGAGGCTGGGTCTTTTCTGGGAGCACAGAGCTGGCCTCCCTCGCCCAGGACCTGGCATTTCTGTCAGCTTCCCCAAGTCCTGCTATGCTGACCTACTCAACTGCTTACAGAGCCTATTAATGTTACCGCTTCATTCACCCAGGAGGAGTCAGTACCAATTAATGTTTGCCCATAGGGGGCTGAGCATACTGACTCCACGCTTTTCTTGGATTATTGGTGAATGTGGGACTTGAACTGTATTTCTGTGCTTGGCAGGAGTTTGTGCCAGGAGTAGATTGCAAAGTGGCAAAACACAGTTTTTTATTTGTGGTAATTATGTTTATATTCACCTACTAATAGCAGCAGAATAGGTAAAGCTGCTACAAACGTAAGCGAATAAATAAATAAATAAATAAATAAATGTACTTCTCAAATTCCGTGGGATTAGAGCACGTTTTACTTCCATTTCAAGAAGCCACCCCACTGAGTAATTATGCAGTACTGTGCTTTTTCTTCAAAAGTGTGACAGCCCCTTCGCTAATGAGCTGGGTTATTCCACCGCCAAAATAAAGATTTGAAAGTGGTGATTGTGACACAGCCAAGCAGGAGACTAAGTCATAAGAACTTTTTTTGTCTTGCGATATAAACATCAAGGACAAAACTTATAATACATACTTATGAATCAGTACTTAAGATCGTGATGTAATGCTCACCTCAAAATTCCTCATGATGTACACAGTAATCTATATTTTATTTGAATTATGCAAAAGCATAAATAAAATTAATCCCATTCTCCAAGCATATAGGCCAACACTGTGTTTGCATTTTCCTAAAATCTGTTCTTTATAATCATAAAGAAAACACTTCTCGTTTTGATGTATACTTTTATATACATTTTTTAAAGCTCTTGATTGGGGACATTTTTGGAATCTGTGTGGGATGACATTTTGCAGATTCTGCTTATCTCTGGGAAATCTAGTTCCTTTGCCCCATCTCAGGAGTACTTCACTCTTAAAGATATGGCAGCATATGTGCTCTTGAGACTAAGAAATATAAAGGCCAATCCACAAACAGATGGAGGAAGCAATGCTTCTTCCTTTAACATGAAGCAGAGCAAAGGTCTTAAAATATGGAAATTTGAAAAGTAGTCTTTGTTTGCTTTAAAAAGGACGTGATTCCTACTATGAAGGCCGAATTCATGTTAGAACATAGCACAAACTCCTGTCTGTTTATAATGAAAAATACGCTAAGCCTAGAGTTTGTTTATGTGTTGACCAGGCTGCTAAGGTTAGCTTGAAAACAGAATGCTTGCCTGGTATCCTTAAGGTAAGAAGTACAAACTGGGACAGCTGTCACTGTTAGTCATTTTCATGCCTAACAACCTAGACAAGGTCCCTTTCAATGGAATAAGAATGAGCAGAATGCTGCATTGAAGACATGTTTCATTTGATGTCAGAAACAACCCTGGACCCTTTTTCAGATTGAAGACTTGATCTTATTTTCACTGATATCAGTAGCACAATTCTCAAACTTCAGTGGGGAGGGGAAAAAAGTAGGATTTGTGTCTAAATGAGGAAATATCAATCTTTCTGGCAAATGCAGAATCTTTTTCCCCCTGCCCTACGCTTTGAGTTAAAATCTTACACTTTAAATCAATAAGGACTAATAAAGCTTGATTCATGTCTTTTAAATGTTGTACAAAATGTGGTAAACAAGCTCACTACTTATTAGGAAACCCCAAAACTCATTTACTTTTGTCATACTCTATACATGAAATACGTATTCATGGATCTTTTGCCCTAACTGTAATTGTTTTTGTTTTGTTATGAGACATAATTTGTCCAGAGCCAAAGCAGTTTCAGACGAGCAATATTAACGAAACGGCTTTATTAAATGTTTGACCTGCAGGCAGAAATAGACCCTTCCCTGGACTTACAACCCTGCTAAGGTTGTCACTCCGGAAAAGAGAGAATTAGACTCCAATTATGCCTAGGACTTTTGCTAAGCTGTGCAGTCTCCTGTATGGAAAAATGAACAAGTGAAGTATTTTTTCCTAAGGCAAGAGCTCCATATATTATGGAGAAAACTGTGCTTAAATTCAGTGGTTGTGACCGCTGAAACTTGTGGCCAAGTTGCTGAATTTTTCACATAAGTTTTTAATCCTTTGATAAACTTCAGTTTTGTAAAATACCCAATAATGTGAAAAAAGTATACCCAGCCCCTAACACTTTGGTGTTTTGCAGGTGGGGTAGGGCAAAGTTGTGTCCAAGTCTAAACATTTATAAACTATGAGGTCAGGCCCCAACAATCAGTAGAGATTTTTTTAATAATGCCTTCAGGCTTTTGAGTTTCGCTTGGGTCATATTTTCAAACTACTCTCTGCAGTTATGAAGGCTTAAAACTATCATCTTGATATGCAACCAGAGTACAATTTAGTAAATTACACGTAGCAAAAATTACACTGAATCAGCTAAACCTTGAATGAATGGTCTGTGTGTAATACACACACAAAAATGAAATTAAAGGATGATTATTAAGACTGCAAACTGAAACACACAATATTAGGAAATTCCAGAATCAACGTTCATTGTTTTTGTGGCTTTCTTATTCATAGGCATTATGATACTCTTTAATTACATGATCACACAGGACCCTTGCCTCATTCACAAAGTGGACAGTGCATATTAATAAGCAGCTAGTCGGTACTGTTTTTTTAATCCTTACTGTTCAATGTGCAGCCCAAGGGCAAACACTGTGCTCAAAACAGAAATATTTCCTTATGGGTGTAATAATGATAGCAACCGAGTGTTTTTTTTGCAAAGATTAATTAATTTGTCTTCCAAAAGATGCCTGTGGGTTGAGGGGCTGGGTTATTACCCGCATTTTACAGATGAAGAACTGAAGCATGCAGCTGAAGGTCAATTTTTTCCATTCATTTAGGGTGCTTAATTTGAGAAAAGAAGACCTGACTTTTCATAGTACTGAGCACTACATAGCAATTACTATGTTCAAAGCGGAGTTCCTGTGATCAGACCTCAGGGTCTATATGTCAAGCACTCAGTAAAGGTGAAGCATATAATTAATGACTGCCAGGAAAAAAGTTTGGTTTAAGGCGTTGCCTCGAGTTCCACGGAAACTTTTTGGCACAGGCAGGGCTAGAATCCAGTTCTCCAGCGTAGCATTCAACTGTGTTAACTGTGAGGCCACTCATTGTCTTCCTGCTGTCCCTAATGTCATTCATTAAACACCTTTTAACCTCTTCAACCAATGAGGCAGGGGGCTTCATGCACAGCAGTCTTTCACCAAACGGCCCTGATTAATCCCCAGAGCAGCTCTGTTCTGTGCACTGAGTGAGGCTGGGAAAATATGGGGGAAAATATGTCATTCCGTAATTAAAGCCTGGAGGGGAGAATGATTTAAGTGACCACAGGATCTTGCTTGTTCTCAAGCTTGACCTTATTTGCTCCTTCCCCTCCCATCTGTCCCTCTCCCAGTCATAGATGTTTCCCTTCTTGTTCCAGTCCCATGTTCCTCACTTAACCCATTAGTCACTGCTCCCAGGCTTCTTGTCTGGGTCCAATCTCATTGTCCCAACAAGTCCTAATCTAGTTCTCTGGGGTTACTGTCTGAGTTCCCGTCTCTCTCTCTCTCAAACTCCTTGCTCAATTCTAGTTCCCTCCGTCCTGGCTCTTGTTTTCTTTCCCTTAAAAGACTCCACATCTTCTGGCTTTTACTCCTAGTTTCTCTCCTGGTGCCTTTTCCAGGCTCGTCTTTCAGCTTCCTGCTGTAGTCTGTCAATTCCTTGGTTTCTTGCCCCAGTCTATTTGCCCATCTAGGTTCAGTTTTTCTCCGAGACCTCAGCTCCTTCTCTTTCCTGCCTCTGTTCCTCCCAGACTGCCTGTGTTTGGCTGTTCTGTCTCTTCCCACCCCATCTCCCAGTTTTCCAATCTTTTCCCAAAGCAGTTCCAGCCTCACCTACCCTAGCTGCTTCTCTCTCCCTTTAGATTTTCTTATCATAATGCAGACATAAAGACTTTGAATGTCCAGGAACTCACTAAGCTGAACTATCATGTTTCTTTAAAGTGAGGTTTTCTTTGTCTCACATAAACAAATACATTAGAATAAAATTTGTTATTGTTTTTTTTTAATTTTAGGAGGATTGTCAACATTGAAACAAAAGCTAATTAAAACTGGCTGTACTTATTTTCTTGCTTTTGACTATACTCACAATACGATTTAAAATTGCTGTGATGAAGATCAGTCCAACCTGACTCAAACATTTGCATGGGTGATGGGCACACCTTTATGAGAGCCCATGACTCTAATGGCTACAGGTTGTGCTGCAGACGCAAAAGAGTGAGATCCTGGGTGTTATGATCTTCTTTATGTTCCCCACCTTAAATTATTTGGCAGCAGTTCCTTCACAGGGTGGAGCAGTTGTCCAGGTTGCATGTGCAACCTATTTTCTTCTGTGAGCTTGGAAGCAGTTAGTGTTTTTGCACAGGCTACCTGTGTGCACAATGGACAATAGATTAAAAAGAAATTTGTCCCCTGAAATGAGTTCATGACAAGAAACAGGCAGATTTCTCAACACGGGACCCTCACGAATGTACCATAATTTAAATAAGATATGATCTTATATGAGCAGTTAATTAGAAGAGTACTATTAGGAACTTGTCTTTTGAGTTGATGCTGCATATAAGGACATTTTTAACATCAAAGATTTAAACTTAGGGTAGACAGATTCAAGGCAAATGAAAGGCACCAATGAACCAAAAATACATAAAATATAATTGATTCTGAAGTGTTATAATGAAAATTCAACTGTAACCCAGTAAAAGTTAGCGGTTTCATTATGCCTAATTAGTACAGCACATATGAAGGGTTAATCAATAAAAATGTTTCCTGGCTGGGCACAGCTAGGAGAATTTAGAGCTCTATAACTTGCATGACTGACAGTTGCCCCATGATATGTTATTGTTTTTTTAAAATGTGAAGATAAAATATTTGGTGGTGCTATTTTCATTGCTAATGCTAGCTGTTAATGCAGAGCTAGCTTGCTGGGGTGCATAGCAGAAAAGTTCCCTTTCCTTCTGCAATGGGTAGGTATCTGAAATACTTTCCCTCAGGCTGCATGAGGTCTGTCTCATAGCCACACCAGCCTTTTCTCAAAGAACTGTAATAAAATAGGAGGCTGTATATGTTTTTGAAAAAAGTGAGGTCTGAATTATTTTCCGTACCATATTTTGTTGCAAACCTATCTCTTAGTTTGTAGTAAGACAAGCTGACTCCTGCCTCTCTTGAAGATTGTGTTTTCACTGATTGGAAAAATTACTTCTTACAATCAGAAGATGCTTGTTTTAATGAAGGAAGTGTTTGCATTGTCAGCAGGGGACAGAATGGGAAAAAAACGTGTTTAGTTTTATCATCTGCAAAAGTCCAGTGGTATCATTTAAGGATCTTGTCAGGCAGCAAGTAGCCAATGGGTCCTGCAAGCCTCAAGAAGTTCCCTGGGAGTTTTGGGTACAAAAATCACAAAATTAGCACTCTATTCAGGGGGATACTTCCCATCTGGTGATCATGAAGTGTTGACCAAATTATTTTATACAAAGCCTTGGAAAAACCTTTTATGTCTCGGTACTGAATCTGTACCAAAGTGCTTGTAACTGCAATACTTTGGTCAGAAGGCAACATGCTTCCTAGTCAGGGACAGACTGCTTTATGAGAGCTATAGACGTCATGGTCTTTTACCCTGTTAAGTGACTATGAGTAGGAACCCCACAATTGCTGCTCTCCAGCAGTTTCAGATGAGAATCTTCAACAAATGAAAGATTCTTTTGTTGATTTAATTTCTTAAAATAATGTCTGGAGCTGTGAATCAGCCATCTCCATTTTGGGGCTGTACACGGGGATTCTTCGAAATCAGGAGTTTGCATTAAAAATTGCAGGCAACCCAACTTCACAGGGATAGAAGGGATAAAATAATGCAGCTAAGGCATAGGAAGGTGCAGTAATATGGAGCTTTCTCCCCTCCTTCCCCTTCCCCTTTTTTTGAGATGGCGTGAGTAGTTAGGATTGTTGAGTGTACAGCCTGCCAGCATGCTCTTTTGTGGATCATTTGTCCTGTGGGGTTGGTCCTATATATTACATTGCTTTCCTTTTATACAAATGGAAATGCATAATTTCAAAGCCCACAAATATCACCCCACATTCACAGGGAAAGAGAATAACAGTTCTCCCCCTTCTTCACAAGATGGTACTTGTAGACATACATGATTGGACCCTTCAGGGCTTGTACATGTGCACCTTTAAAAAAATAGTCTGACTGTACTGACACTTTGCAGAATTTTGCTCAGTTTGAATTCTAGTATACAGCAGGCTTGATGTGCTGCAGTTGGCAGAGCCCAAGCTGTGTATCTCTCTAATGGTGAAGAGGAGTCCATAGTTCAAGTCACTCTGAACCCCTGCTCTGTGGGAGAACTTGGAGCTGGCTGGTGGGTCAGAGGAGGCAGAACATTTCAGAAATTTGGAGGAAGAGGGGATCCTGCAGATCCCCAGCTGTAAATTAAAGCTGCACTCCCTTCCTTGTATCCCTGCAAAGAGTAAGGCAGTGCTACTGCTGTCTGTGCTTGTAGGGAGATACCTTTTCTCTTTGGCATGGTTACCCTCTGCGCAGAGCAGTACTAAGTGCTCTTGCCACTTAATTTGTGGGAATGAATCAGGGTGATGTCTGTTAGCTTTGAAATTGTGTTTACATTTGTATAAAAGGAAAATACTGGCACAATAGTGGTGGCAATTTTTCATTTGTTACTGTATCTAATTTAAGTCAGTTTCTTAGGTGCAATTGGTTTTGTCTCCATGTTTTAATAATGATGTGTGCACCAAGTGCAGTTAATAGCATTTACATTCAGAAGAAACTGTTTTTTCGTTACCAGTATGTAAAACTTTTCCCATGTCTTTAATTTTGCAATAAAAATACGCCCACTGTGTTTAGTAGTTGTTAGGAACTGTTAACATGGACGTTCGTTGCTTTTACATACATGCCACTAATGACGGGTGGAAGTTTCTATTAGCTCAATTTAAATATATTTGACACTGCTTTCTGCTCTGTATTTTTCATTTGGGCTCCATCTACACTTATCAAAAATTTCAAAATGGCCATGCTAATGGCCAAATCGAAGAATAGTAATGTGGCACTGAAGTGAATATTCAGTGCCTCATTAGCATGCCGCTGGGCACGTTGAAAGTGCCACGGTTCACTCACCTGTGGCTCATCTACACCTGGGTCGTTTTCGAAAGGAGCCTGCCAAGATCGAAATCCCCTTACTCCTATCAGCTGAAAAGGACCTGTGTGTCATTTCAGCACCTCATTAGTATGCTTCGATTTGGCCATTAGCATGGCCATTTCGAAGTTTTGTAAGTGCAGACATGGCCTTGATGTATTGTGATAGCTTAGAACCTCTTGGAATTTTCCAGCTCTGCTGCTGATTTGGGGTTTGGCATACATCCCATGACAGATTTGAGAGAGTGTGTGAACCAAGTAGGAGTTTCTTGTGCCTGAATATATATTTAATGGAATGCTTGCCTGTTTTACCTTGGACTTTTTGCTGTCCTTTAATAGGTCCTTAGACAAGTTGAAAGACAATCTTCACTAGACCTCTTTGCTTTAGAATAAATTCCTGTATTATTTTAAAAGTTGAGAATTCCAGCTTTGAAATGATGCAAAAGAAGGTTGACAGGACAAATAACTCATAAAATTATAATGTGATTTCTTTCCCAGAAAAAGAACAGGATTTCAATAATGTTTTATGATGTATGATGGTATTTCAGTTAAGCCATGGCATAGTGACAAGTAAAGACAACCTGTAATTTTGTGGTGATTTTCTAGGATCCACTGTACACAGGGGTGCTGGAGCAATTTTAAAGTGGGGGCATTGCTCTGTTTGTTGTTTTGTTATTACTACTTCAAGCCAGGGGATATGGCAGCACTCTCCAGTTCTGGCATCACTGGTTGTACATCTATACTTGTGTAAACATTCAGCTAAACAAAATAGAAGAACGATAGAAAAAATATAAATTATATATTATTATTAAATTATAAATTAATGTCAGACCTAAAAACCCTGTTCCATATTCATTTCAACTTGTGTTAGTAATGAATGATTGATTGTCTGCAATGTGTTGTCTTTTATCCAGTGTATTCTCTTTTATCTAATGTGTAATTGCCTACCTGAAATCCAGCTACTCCCCAGTGAAAATATTTGTACTATTGAGAAAACAACTTGTTATCGGTAGTATTACAGATACTGAGAAATTCCATTGTGCCCTGAGAATTTGCATTGTGCTAGAAAATACATGAAGTAGAAGATAGTCCTTGTCGCACAAGGCTAAATAAATAAATCTATTTAGTCTGAGAGGTGAAGGGAGGCACAGAGAATGGACGTATCTTGCTCAAGATAAGCAAGCAGGTCAGTGGTAGGGCCAGTAGTGGGAACCCAAGTCCCATTTCTGTCAGTGCTCTAAGCACTGGACTACACTGCTTCTCGTACAGCCTGGGACTCCCATTTTGTCAGTGATTTACATAGCTCTATTTGCACTCGCTCCCTTGACAGTGTACTTATTCACTGATGTCCTAGAAAGAGAAGTGCAATGATACTTTCTGCAGCAGGTAAGTATTCATGGGAGGTCTCCCTCAGGGGAGCCAGTCAAATTTGACCTTGCATAGTTTGAGATTTGATAAGAATAATGTCTTGAATGGTCCATTTGCACAATGAGGTTGTCTGGTAATAAGTAATCTAGTAAATGAATACAGTGGGAAATGGTAGATTTATTTCCATTTGTGCTTTTAATTAATTTAATTGGTAGAAGAAGCTAGCAGTCCTTGAAAGTTAGAGGTTTATGGGGAAATATTATCCATTTCATTTTTAGTTAAAACATCATCATAGTGTATTGTGATAGTAAGGTAAGAGTATACATGAGCCAACATTATGTCTGTTTAGTTTGAGAAGTGAATTTCTTCCCTCCCTTTTACGTTCATTTCAGGATCCAAATAACCCCTGCTCCTTTACTGTTCCTTTTCTGTTTACCCACATACCTTTCTTCCTTCTAGGTTGTCCCTACCTTTGACTCTGTTCTGGGACCAAGCAGTTCATGGAAACTTTTCTGTTAGGTTACAGGTATCCCATCTTTAAAGTGCTGCATATCTTGAATGTACTGTGTCTCCCCAGAGTTCGTCAGATTTTAAGTTTTGTTTTGATGGGATTTGTTGGAAAGGTGCTTACATTTGTTGGGATCCCATTGGATAGGATACCCCTCTCAGGGTTTACAGGAAGGGATGAGAGGTGAGAATTTTCATGGAGGACTGAATTAGACCTATAGAGAGGGGTTGTGGGGGAAAAAATAGTTCACAAATTGTCTTAGCCCGAAGGTAGCATTTGAGGCCTGAGAAAAGAATTGTGATTTTCTGTTAGTAATTCAACTCTCTGTTGCAAATACATATTTTGCCAAGTAGTATGGATTTGATTCACACCCTGGATTGTTTCACTCTGAAGTGTAGAAGTAGAATGTGTCATAAAGATGCAAACATCCTGCAACCTTCAGGGCAAAGGAAGAGTCTTAGAGACGTCAGGAGCAGTTCCAAAAGTGGACTCTAACTTTCTGTGAAGCCTCCTCCTCCTGCCAGATTTTCTGTTAAAAATATACAGCTGCACACCCCTGGGGAGACAGATGGAAACCCTATGGGAGAGGGGTGTTGGTACTACCACCAATCTTCCCCAGGAATGAATGCACCACATGCGATAGATGCAAACAATTTCTGATTACATCCATAGGTGTCATTGTAGCTTCATATGCTCATTTTGAAAACGCATATGCTCTAACTAGAGGGCAAAAACTTGTCAAAATCTTTATTTGGAAAAAAAAAAGTTGAAGAAAAATCCGAGAACTGCAAGAATGCCTTGTCCTTGATTGCTTCTCCCATTTCTACTTTGTGTAGTGAGGAGCTGATAGGGTGACTGTGGCAAAAACTGATGCAAATCTTTCTTCACTATACTCCTGTTCAGATTTAACCATGTGACCAGCACATAACCACTGGAGAAGGATGGGGAAGTGATTATGCAAATTGACAGTATTGATAGAAGCCTAAGAAGAAGCTCCCAATATCCCATTGTCTCTCGTCACATAGCATATACAATGGAATTAGAAGAGGAACAGAAAAGAGGGAGGTTGTGGAGTGCAAGCTATGAGAACGTGCTGAAATTTCCCCCGTGTTTCACTTCCTTTTTCCCTCCCTTTGCTCCAAGCTCATGCTATGAGTGTCAGCTGCATGTTGTTTGCCACCAAACCATGACAAGGTAATTGAACCATGATGAGAGTTGGTTTCATGGCTGAATGTAGAATCATTTTTGAAGCAGATGTTTTACTCATGATTCCTGCTTTTCACATTTTTACTGGCATTAGATTGACACTCTATTGCTTTTATTCTGGATTCAAAATCCACACAAACCAAGTCTACTTCTCACTTGGAATGAAGCTTTCAAGTATTGTTAATGCTGTTAGAGTTTCCCCCTGATTCTGAGTCAGCACAACTGTTTCATGTTTAATCTATCTCTAGTCTCAAAGCTTCAGGTTCAAACTCCGCCTCTTTGATGGCATTTCACAAACATGTTCACAGGCATCCGTTTTCTAAGGTACTCTTTTAACTAACTTATGATTATGCACCACATCAAAGATACAATAAAATATACATCAATGAATTACAGTAACTTATGCTAATATACGATTTCTTCAGCAAGAGCACTTCAGAGACAAATTCATCCTTAATGGGATTTGAAAAATAATAAACTTGAATATTAGCTAAGGTCGTAGTGGAACAGTGGTCAAGTTTTACTAATGACAGTGGAAAACTATGGAGGATTATGTCCAGGCTGCACTTACCACGCTGGAGCCTCCTGCTGGCTGTGGTGAGAATTAGATCTGCTGATTAGTACACCCTCTCCTGACAATATGTCACCCACTGTCATGCCTGCCTCTGGACTCATGTCACTTCAAAGATGGCAGCATCCTGTTAATGACACAGCCCCTCTGGCCACTTCACAATTTGTGCCCTCCTCTTCTGGGGCCCTGCACTCAGTTGTCTTGCCACTTCTAATGGATGAGTGACAGGGACCCAGACTCACCCACTACTTCAGGTCCTGGTTCAGGAACCCTGTAAAGTGCATCCTCTCCAAGACTTCATTTCATTTCTCACAGCCCCAGCACCTTCTTTGCTCTCACCTCAGGAACTCAGCATGCCACCCTCTGCAACCAGCCAGGAGCTTTCTCCAGAACTGCAGCGTCCAGGGTGCTAGCTGCCTTCTATCTACGAAGCACCCAGTCCTCCCTCTGTAAGCTCCAGAGACTAACTGCCCTTGTGTTGCCCTGAAGTTCTTCTTATATATGGGTCTTTGGGGCCCGGATTGGCTGCTCTTCAGAGCCTCTCTCCTACTGGCCACATCCCACACAGCATACCTAGGCCTCTGTTAACCCTTTACATGCCATTGTATAGTGGATGCCCCATTACAAGGGTGTTTGTATTTTCACTATCAGTTAATAAGTATAATGTGTTGCCTAGAGAGGTGGTGGATTCTCCATCCCTAGAGGTTTTTAAGTCCCAGCTTCATAAGGTCCTGGCTGGAATGACTTAGTTGGGGTTGATCCTGCTTGAAGCAGGGGGCTGGACTATATGACCTCCTGAGTTCCCTTCCAGCCCTATGATTCTAAGTGTTTGTCATGACCATTTCTTTTTGGAGATCAGAAACAGTAATCATAGTCCCTGACTGCTTTTCCATAACTGTAGTTCTTATTTCCCTGTTTTTGCAGTGATTTGCTCCATCACTTCTGGCCTCATTTTTAGTGTCTGTTCTCTTTAACTTATGGCAACAAAGAAGCACCAAGGCATATTTGGATGATTACACACATTAGCTTCTATATAACCTGGCCTATCTGCTGTACTCCTGGGACACTTGAAAATATTTTTGACTGCATTGCTAAAATATGCTGGCCTCATTAGAAGAGCAGTGTCACAGGTGGCCCCTGAGCAACATTTTGGCTTCCTTTTTTTCATGCATGAAATCATGTTGGAGTAAGTTGTATTATTTCAGGACAGTGAACAGCTTGCTTCAGATCCAATACCCATACTTGTCCTTGGATTTCATTATTCTCCCCAATGGAGAACATCACTCTGCTGCATTCACATTTAGATCTCCAAACAAATAAGGCAAATCAGCTTCGGAAGTTTTAAAAGTAGACTTCTCTCAGGCAAATGCTTGAGATTTGGTTTACTACAGCCACACAGAAAAAAAATGTATTCAAGTAGATGTAAGTGTGTGTGTGTGTGTTTCTCTTTGGGTACGTTAGTCTGAATTGTGTTGATGTTAAATTATCATAGTAACAGAGTGGTAGCCATGTTAATCTGTACTCTAACAAAACAGAGCAGCAGAAATGTAGCACTTTAAAGACTAACAAAATGATTTATTTGGTGATGAGCTTTCGTGGGATAGACCCAGTTCTTCAGATCAATTTCATTTCCAATACAGACTGACATATAGGCTATGTCTACATGAGGGGAAAACTTCGAAATCGCCATGCTAATGGCCAAATCGGAGAATACTAATGAGACACTGAAATGAATATTCAGCACCTTATTAGCATGCTGTTGGCAGCGGCGCTTCGAAAGTGCTGCATTTCACTTGTGCATGGTTCATCTTCATGGGGCCTCTTTTTGAAAGGAGCCTGCAAATGTCAAAATCCCCTTATTCCTAACAGCTGCTCAGATTTCGACATTTGCAGGGTCCTTTTGAAAAGTACCCCCATGTAGATGAGCCACGCATGAGCAAAATGCAGCACTTTAGCCGTGGCCGCAGCATGATAATGAGGTGCTGAATATTCATTTCAACGCCTCAGTAGTATTCTCCGAGTTGGCCATTAGCGTGACCATTTCGAAGTTTTCTCCTAGTGTAGACGTAGCCATATAAATACAGAGGACCAAAACAAAAAATAATTGCAATAAATACGGACAAATCGAATAGGATAGAAGGAAGGGGGTGAGAGGTGGGGGGATGTTCATTGTCCTGTCTGAGGTAATTATGAGCATCAAGGGAAGGGAAGCAGTCCTTGTAATGCATGAGGTAGTTGATGTCTTTGTTCATACCATATGTTAATATTCAAATTCCGCACACTAAGTATGATTTATAAACATTTGGATTGTTAGATGCAAAACTGGGTACCTGAGCCAAGGATGCAATGAAGTTTGGATGGACACACAGTCAGTAGTTTGAAGTGACCATCTCTTTTTTTTGCATTCCCTCCCTTGCTCCATATTCCAAGTCTTCTCAGCCCAACCAACCTCTGTGTCACATATCTCATGATCTCAAATATTTATCTCCATGTCTTGCAGTGTGCTCTGGTATCTCTCTCTCTCTCCTCGCCCCGCAACCTCTTTAAGAGGGTTAAAAGGTGTTTGTTCCCTAGAATAGGCCAGAAGAGCCACCCCTCTCATTAAGGGGATGAGAGAGGTGTCAAGATGAACACTGTCATCTTCCTTACCTCAGAGATCACTGCTGCTTCTCTTCTTGCTGTGGGGAGGAGGGCTGAGGGGAAAGGCTAAAGTCACTGAATTAATGAAAGTTTTGTTTTATATGCTCTGCTGCTTCCGCCTGTCCCACTCTTAATGATGACCAAACTGTGCTGACAGAGTAAAAGATTGAAGTGGCATAGTACAGGTCAGAGCCTCTACAGCATAGCAGTGGACTGACAGTTTGAAACATTGGTCCTCCAAGTATGAGGTAGGGTTTATACACCTGCTGGTGAGCAAGACTCTGTGTAAAAGTTCAAAGCCACATTTATTCATTTAATAGTTCAAATTAAGTTTGATTCAATTTTGTTTCAGTCACATTGAAGAAAGTCAATGGGCTAGAACCTTACAGTGTTTGTGAAGAGAACTAATTTGATCTTTTTAAAAAATATATTCCCTTTCATCTTTGCTGGGAAATTGGTTTCTTCATGTGTAGTGATATGGCTCAACAGCTGACAACTAGTGTGTCACTGAAAGTTTCTCATTATATCTGCCTTAGTCCCAGTTTGCAGACCACCTGGAGCGCTTCATTATTTATGTGAACTTCAGGTTCAGTTTTCAGATACGGGCTGATGCATTCACTCCGTCTGTTCCAGGCTTGTGGCATATGCCAAGCTAAGGGCCTGGAATGAATGATGCTGAATGTTTTTAAAGTGATATGGAATGCCTATCATTTTACTATCAGCTGTACCAAGGCGCTGTAATAAACCCACATTGAGATTTTCAAGGCAGTCTAGGGGATTTGGAGACCTATCTTCCATGTGTCAGGTGTATCAGGAAGGCGGAGTAAACCCAAGTTGAGATTTTGAATGCAGTCTAGGGAATTTAGAAGCCCATCCTCCATTAGTCTTTAAATTCTGCTCCTCTTCTCAGTCATTCTATTGGTGTAATTGCATTCAGGATTAGGACTCAGCTAGAAGGGATGGATGAGTCAAAGAATGAATGAAAGAGAAACCCACATGATAGCTAGATGTGATAAGATGGAAATTCCCAGTGCCTGCTTAAGACTCTGGATGCTTACCCAGAGGTTGACAGTATTTTGAAGTGTGGATGATAGTGAAGTGCCAATCAGACATGGGGGAACCATTAGTTTCTATCAAGTGACAGTAAAGGATATAATTTCATTTCCATTGCTGCAGACAGGATGCTATCAAGGTCTAGATCCTTAGGCTAAAATTAATTGCTTGAAATTGATTATGAGTATGTATTAGTTTCTTTTTAAAGGATAAAATATATGTGCTTATTCCCAGACACACATGGAGGAGCAGTGAGTACAAACATAAAACAACATAGTGAAGGCAAATTTGTGGTTAGTAATTTAGAGCTGTTACTTTAGACCCTGGAGATAATTATGAGCCTTTAGATATTATAGTGTCTCCTTGAAGTACGCCTTCTTGATACAGTTACTACTAATGGGAGCCACATTTATATATCAAGAGGGATACCCCCAAAATATTTTGCTTTGCCTTGCTGTTGAAGTTTTAATCATATCGGCTGTGTCTACAGTACAAAAATAGCTTGGAAGTTGCTTACTTTGAAGGAAGCAATTTTGAGGTGAGTGTCTCCACACAGCCTACTTCAAAGTTAAACTTAGAAGTAGGGCACTACTCCATTCCTGGGAATGGAGTAAGGACTTCAAAGTAAGGGAAAAATGTGTGTAGACTCTCTGCTGGCTACTTGAATATAGTGCCTAAGTTTGAAGTTAACTTTGAAGTTAACTTCAAAGTTAGTTCCTAGTGTAGACGCACCTGTGGTGTTTATACATAAAAGAGGAAGTAAATGATGGTATTTAAATTGAGTGTAAGTATTGCTTTTAAAAAGATACTATTAGGTGAGTGTAAAAGATGAGAAATTATAGTTCCAGTGACTTCAAAACCATAACTCCCAGGAATGTCTTTAATCTGTACAACTGCAAATAATTGTTGACTTTTGCTCTGAAAAATCAGAAAAAAAGTGTCTCCATGTGTTGAATTCCTGCTCCTAATTTGTCTTGCTTACAGTCTAAATAGAACAGCCAAAATTGTAACAAAAGCATACAAAAACAATGGCTGGTAAACTTCATTTTAGTTACCTTTTTTGACTGGAATATGTAGGTTGCAAAAGAACAATGAGGAAAGCCAATATGAACTCATAAGAAAAATGGTGTGGGTGAGTCAAAAAGTCAATGGGATGAAAAGAAAGAGGAGAGGATGGTTACAGGATGGTGTGGAGCTGGAAGGACCAGAAGTGTGAATCTGGAAGTTCAAGGAACGTGAAGGAATAGGTGGAAAGGGGTCAGAATAAGAAACAGGTGATAGTGTCTGCCTGCAAAAAAACCCATTAATTACCTGAAGACAGCTACTGCTGTGGGTCAGATTTTATTACGTATTGAAATTACACTCTTTAAACCAACACATACTGTGAGAAGGACAAGTTCTGGAAGCCTCACAGCCCCACCCCAGCAAGAGCTGCCTAGAGTAGCTGTGTGGGATACAACCAGTGAGGAGGCTGCAGAGAATTGTCAGTCAGAGATCAGGAGGCTCAGATAAATGGAGCTGATGGGTCAGAAGGAGTTTTGTCTACTTGCAGAGACCAGGGGTGCAAGAGGTTGCACATGGCTGGCTGCAAGGGATAGGGCAGGTAGTTGGTGGCACCGATTAGTGAAGTGAGGGAATAGCTTCTTGTTGGCTTCTAAGACTGAATTAACATGGCTTATGGGGAAGTGGCTCAGAGAAACACAGTTAGTTAAAGGGATGTGGCACAGGGTTGCTGCTTAGAGCTGTGGTTCCCAATCTTTTCGGTAACAGGGCACACTTCAATGAAACAAACAATTCCATGGCATATCCACTTTTTTCAGATGAATTGATTGCTCATAAACATCACATTTACGTACATTTACTATGGTTCTGGTCTTAGTAGAGAGGTTTGCAACCTAGTAGTTCATACAACAAGCTAAATAAAGATCAAATGCATTAATGTTGGAAATCCGCCACAGAACACGTCATCTTCAACAGGTGTTAAAAAAAGGTGTGCAAGTGAACATGGGCCATGCTAGGGATGTTGAGTAACCGAGTAACTGCTGAAAATTTCAGCGGTTACTCAATTGCTTGCGGGGTGGGGCGATTGAGGTAAGCAGGTGAGAGGCTGTGGCCCAAAAGAGTAGGCGATCCTCTGCAAAGAGCCACAGGGGTGGGAAGTTGACAATATTTCATGGCACTCTTGGAGAGTTCTCATAGCACACCAGTGTGTCACGACACGCCGATTGGAAACCACTGGCTTGGAAGGTCACTGGGCAAGGATCCATTGTAGTAGACAGGCCTGGGTCTCTCTCCCCTTTTCCCCCTAACAGCCATTGGGGAAGTGGCTGTGTCCTGAGAAAAGGGAGTTTGGACACAGCCAGGGAAGGAGCTGTTTTTGACCTCTTCCCCCTAGAAGGGGATGAAATGAGGGTGACCTAGCTGGAAAGGTGGGGTCAGAGGACCAAAGGGTGGACAAACAGTTTCCCATGAGAACGCTCTGGGGGTGCTGCTCCATCCCAGGGGAGGAGCCTTTGCACACTAACTGGCCAGCTAGTGCACTGGAAGAAGCTCTGTTGGGTCTGCTTTAAAGACTGAGCCTAGGGAGAGCTGCAGAGATGGATACACCAACACAGGGTACCAAGACGGACCATGTTGGGCTGTTCAAAGACTTGGCCCAGGATGCTCAGTCAAAGTTTGAGTTTGTGTATCTCAGAAGCAGTTTGGTTGGTTTGCACATGGTCTGTTTCTACTTAGCCAAAGGGTTGAGTCATCAAAGACACACCTGACAAGTGCAGGGGGCACCATGAGCCAAGACATTGAGAACAATTACAGGCTTGCACACACTTGACCATATAGCTGCTTGTGAGAGGCCATCCCGTTACACATACCAGTCTATAGTTCAAAAACGAGTAAGCCAATATTTTAACACAACTTTTTTGTAAATAGATTTTTGTAAGTGAATTCTCAATAGCAATATTCCTTTTCTCTCCAATGTCAGAGGAGAGAGGGTTCTTAAGCCTCAGATAAATTTATGTACACTTATGTAACTTTGTGCGGTTAAAAATCTTCCGATTCATCTTACCAGGCTTAAAATGCACAAATGCTAGCAATTTTCTCTGATGTGGTTGTATGGGGGTGTATTTGTGTTGCAGTGGGTGACAGGGGAATCTGCTTTAGTTGAGTTTGAAATGACAGATGGATTGAGGAGGTGGTATTTGTAGCTAGGATATTTTTAGGCTAAAATTCAGATTGAGGTCCAATGACACAGATATTTTATAAGCTGTTCTGATTAATGTTTTACATGAATTGGAGAAATCTTGAGATACCAACTGCACTCACAACATGAGCACCATCCTGGACTAAATCATTAGTGAGATTGGCATTTTTTGGAGATTATAGATGGTTCAAGTTTAGATCCATAAAATCCTTCCTGTGTGAATGTAGACTGGATCTAAAATGGTAGAATCTGACAAACTAGATTGAAGGTTTGACAATCACAATTTCACTTTGGCCATTTTCATCTCAAGGTAAAATCTGGTTTTCATTCTAATACACCCACCTCTCTTTTTTTGTCTTTTAATTTGGTTACATTTTCTAATGCAAGTGACTGGTTATATCTTTGGTAGTAACCAGGTACTGGTTGGATTTTTCTTTTTTTTTTTTTAATTTGGTAGCTTTTGAGGGAAACTTTAAATCACATAATTGAAAGGCTGTGTGTTTGAAATCTGATTGGAACTTGAAAATCAAGACAAGTTGGAAGAATTAGCTTAAAAATTATTAATATTTAAAACCAGCAGTTCGTGCATGTGCATTATAACTTCTTTCTGTGTTTTTAAAGTATTCGTTGACTTTGTTGAATCATTTAACACATTTCTATCATTAAAATCTATGGCTTCCAGAAATAAATTGGATATTTTTGTTTTACGTTTTTTAAAAATGACATAGTTAGGAGAGTGAGATGCATTTTTTACATAATTATATAATGTAGTTAAAGAGTTCTTCAAAAACCATAATGATAAGTCCTTAATGAAAAATAGCAATGCAGAGATGTTTGTTATTTTGGAGTTAGATACACTATGAAATGTGCTATATCTTTCAATTCAGTCATATGTGATGTGATATTATTGCCCCAAATATTTGTCACCATATGAGCAATCAACATAAATGAACACTAGAAAGCGTTTGAGTCTGGACAAGATGCAATTCAAGCTGCATAAGGTGACTTCACAAAACTGCCACATAAATATTTCACTTGAGACATTCTAATTTGACCTCTATCTCACAATTCCTGTTTTTGTCAGATTAAACAGAAAAGGAGGAGTTTGCAAACCCCTCCAGAAAACTGACAGTTCCTAGTAGAATGTAACCTAGATCTAATTTCCATATATTTTCTGTCAGTGGAATGGCTCTCTGAGAGCATATTAGCCTTCAACCTTGGCAGGTGTGAAAGTAAATCTGCAGCATTATGACTGAAATGTTATACCTGCTTATTCTGAAATTGACATGATAGGTGACAAATGACAGAAGCATTATTGGGTCAGGTGAAGTCTTAATCATAATCCCTTTCCCCCTCCTTTTAGCTTGTGTCACAAGGAAAATCCTTTTCAAGGATTATTAGCACCACCTGCTATAACACTCCTTGGGGAGGACAACACATTCTTTTTAGATTCAGACTCTAGCATTCAAACAGGCAGAAAAAGGGCACAAACTCTGAAGATATTATAATAAGTACTTACTCTGGTTCGTTATTTAGTCAGTCTTTTCACTGTGAAAATATATTACTGGTTATATACACTAGGAGTCTCTCATTTTAACTTAAACATTTAATTAAGTAAAACTGAGTCCTTTAACCCATGAGTTTTGAAAAATTCGCACACTGGACTGGTGCTATAAATTGTGCAGCAAGGCCTAGCAATACGTGAAAGGTCTGCTTTGCTCTAGGTTATTGGGTAACACAGGTTCTTCTTCGAGTGTCCCCGTGGGTGCTCCACAATAGGTGTCGGGCTCGCCCGGCGCCGCAGATTGGATCTTCCAAGCAGTTTCTGCCGGACCGCGCATGCGCCGGCGCGCGCCGCTCCCTTGCGCGCTCCTGGCCACGTGCGTGATCCGGTCCCCGCCAGTGCCTCTTAACCGCCATTGGCTGCAGACGGAATCCGAACTAGGCTAAGGCCAAGTTAGCGTATTCAATGGTTTTAACTGTTTTTTCTTTACAGTTTTCAAGTTCTTAGGCTACTGCAAGTTAGCCAGTTGTTGTTTTTCAAAAAAAAAACAAAAAACAAGCGGGACGGCATTCAGTCCAGTCCCAGTAACAAGCGGAACACCGGAGGCCAGGAGCCTAGGGCCATCAGCCCTCCTGCCGTGGCAGGCCATCGGAGAAGGGGAAAAACAGCACAGAGAAGGTGCTAAGTACCCGTTAACAACTGAAAGACTCACCAACAATGTCCTCTTCAGGATTTAAGAAATGTGAGTCCTGCCGAGAGGCAATGCCAGCGTCTGATGGGCACAGTCTATGCAAAAGGTGCCTGGGGGAGTCCCATGTCACGCAGAAATGCTCCTTCTGTGCAAAACTAACAGCCAGAGCAAGGAAGGACAGGGAGATGTGGCTTAAAATGCTGCTCTTCGACAAGGCCCTCCAGCCAGACGTGCCGGAGCGGCCCCAGCAGGAGGGACCCTCCGGGGCCCATAAAAGGAAAGCCGCCTCCCTCACCCCATCAGCGCAAAAATGGAGGAAAGCCTCCCCAGCCCGATCCCTGCCGGCAGCAACAGCGAGCGGGACGGGAGGAGCGCGCAGCCCCCAGCCGCAGCAACAGCTGATCGGCGGCAGCATGGAGAGCCACATGGAAGCGGCTCAGCCTCCGATAATCAAACAGCCGCCCCGCACCGCAGGCAGGGCGGCGGCTAAACAAGCGCCGGTACCGGCGGCACCGCAAGCAGCGGCACCGACCCCCGGGGAACCGGCGGTGCAGAGCGCGCAGGCACGCAGCCTGCAGGCACCGGAGGACACCGCCTGTGCGGCACCGCCCATAAGCGTGCCGAGCACGGCACGGACGGGGCAGAGATCCCCCACACGCCAGGGGGCGGAGTTACCTCCTCAAGGGAGGGGGAAGGCTGCACACAAAACGAGGCACCGCAGCCCCTCCCCAGACAGGGCTGCGGAGTTGCTTTCTTTCAGCCCTCCGCTTATGCTGCAGACTCCAACCAGAAGGCAGGGGTCCCCACTAGCCTACCCGGAGCCCCCGTCTCCATTTTTTACAACCAGCCTCGCCCTGGCTGGGACCACCTTCACCCTTCCTGGGGTTTGAGCCGCTGGAATACTATCCAAAATCGCTCTCTCCAGTGTCCCAGGTCTCTCGGCGATCTCGCTCCCCCAGACACAGAGGGTATGCACCAAGGGAGTGGTCGAGGTCACCTTCCCAAGAACCGTGCCTATACTGCCATGGTCACCCCTATCACGCGGGGCATAGACACCACCGGCAATCTACCAGGGAAAGATCCCCACAGACGATCTCGTATCCCTGAGGGCAATCGTGAACGGGGACAGAGACTCAAGTATCTCAGGGGGGACTGGTTATGGAACCCCGAGATTTTCCCTCGCAAGCCTCTAGCGAGACGGTGTACCATCACCAACAGGAACCGGAAGGGTCCAGAGAGGCGTACCCCAGCGGTTCCTCGCTCTCCTCCCCGGACGAGGCTACGGCCCTGGGGTACGTCCATCCTCTGGACGATCTCAAACAGTTTCAAGAGCTGTTCAAGAGGGTGGCCTTCACGCAAGGCATCCAGACAGCAGAGGTGCAAGAGAAACACCATAAGCTCCTCAAAAATCTGAGACCTCCAGCCTCCTCCAAAATAGCAATACCGCTTGAAGAAGCAATCTTGGAGTCCGCCACTATGATATGGCAGACCCCTGCGACTATTCCGCCTGTCCACAAGAGAGCGGATAAGAAATACTTCATGCCGGCGAAGGGCATGGAGTTCCTGTTCAGCCACCCACAACCAAATTCCTTGGTGGTGGAGTCGTCGCAACAAAGATCAAAGACATCTCAATTCAGGACAGGGGGAACAGACAAAGATGCCAAGAAGCTAGAGCTGTTCGGCAGAAAGGTCTACTCCTCCTCCACTCTACTGTTGCGAATGGCAAATTACGCAGCGCATTTAGCGAACCATAATTTCGACAACTACACTAGGTTAAGCTCCCTCATGGACTCGCTTCCAGAGGACAAGAAACCGGTGCTCAAGGCCGTTGTGCAAGAAGGCTACACAGCCTCGAGGACGGGAGTTCAGATCGCCCTGGATGTTGCGGACACAGCAGCACGTTCCACAGCTACGGCAGTGGTGATGCGAAGGGAGTCCTGGCTCCAGACTTGGGGTATACCGAGGGATCTGCAGGCAAAGATAGTCGATCTTCCCTTCGACTCGCAGAAGTTGTTTGCTGAATCAACTGACTCGGTCCTTCATTCCAGTAAAGATTCAAGAGCCACACTTAGGACCCTGGGGATTTACACCCCTCCATACAGAAAGAAAAAGTACTACCCTCAACAAAGACGGTTCCAGTACCAGCAACAGCGTCCCCAGTACCACAGGGGTTACGAGCAAGGGCGACATCAACAGCACCAGCAGTATAGAACTCCCAGGCGACGTTCACAACAGAGCCATGCGTCCTCGGGGCAGGGCCAAAGGCCACAAGTTTGACACACAGATCCAGGGCTGCGCCATCACTACCATCGCACAAGGTCATCCGAAGCGGCTATTCCACCATCGCCTCCGACCATTCTACGACCAGTGGCAAAGGATCACCACAGACAAATGGGTGCTGGAGATCATAGCCACGGGGTACGCCATCCCCTTCCAGTCGCTCCCACCGCCACGACCTCCACCCAGGCCCCACCTCCAGGAGGCCTCCCATGTAGCGAGGCTCAAGCAGGAGGTAGACCATCTCATGCTCATAGGGGCAGTGGAAAGAGTGCCGGAGCACCTGCAAGGAAAAGGGTTCTACTCGAGGTACTTCCTCACGGAGAAAAAGACAGGAGGCTGGAGGCCCATCTTAGATCTTCGAGGCCTCAACTGGTAGCTGTGCAAGCAACGCTTTCGGATGATCACAATCGCCTCCATCCTTACAGCACTAGACGATGGAGATTGGTTTGCAGCCCTCGATTTACAAGACGCGTATTTTCACATAACTATCCATCCGGCTCACCGGCGATTCCTCCGGTTCATGGTAGGCAAAGAACATTTTCAATACAAGGTCCTACCGTTCGGCCTCTCCTCGGCCCCCAGAGTCTTCACCAAGACCTTGGCAGTGGTGTCAGCCTACCTGCACAGACAGCGGGTATTTATATTCCCGTATCTGGACGACTGCCTACTCAAAGGGGCCTCGAAGGAGGAGGTACTACGCATGATACGCGTCACAGCAGGCACGTTCTCTTCGCTCGGCCTGGTTGTCAATCTGGCAAAATCAAAGATAGACCCCACACAGGACATAGAGTTCATAGGGGCACGCATAAATTCTATTACAGCGAGAGTATATCTACCAGAGGCTCGCTTTCGGGCCATCGGCGGCTCCCTCGTGCAGGTCATCACCTTCAGCCCTACGGTGCCGGTCCTGACGTGCTTACAGCTGCTGGGCCACATGGCAGCGGCGACGTTCGTAGTACAGAATGCCAGGTTACACATGCGCAGCATGCAGCACTGGCTGGCGAGCGTATACAAACCGGCAGCACACACCGTTCACAGGGTGGTGTCGCCCACAGCAGAGGTGCGCAAATCCCTGCAATGGTGGGTAAACCCCAAGAACTTGCTAACAGGGGTACCCTTCCACCAACCACAAATATCGGTTTTTCTTACTACAGATGCCTCCCTCATAGGGTGGGGAGCACACATGGGCGAAGAGGTGACTCAAGGGCTGTGGTCCTCCACGGAGCAGTCACTGCACATAAATATACTGGAGCTCAGAGCAGTGTTCAACGCCTGCAGACACTTTCGAGACCATATACAAGGCAAAGTCGTCGGGATCAGTACAGACAATACCTCCACCATGTTTTATATAAACCGGCAAGGAGGAGCTCGGTCCCGTGCCTTATGTGCGGAAGCAGTCCGGTTATGGAACTGGTGCATCGCCAACAATATAATCTTGAAAGCCTCGTACTTACCAGGCGCTCACAATGTGAAGGCAGACCAGCTGAGCAGGCGTTTTGCACTCACGCATGAGTGGCAGATCCGTCCCGATCTGCTACGACCGATTTTCCACGCATGGGGTTTTCCCCAGATAGACCTGTTTGCCACTCAACACACCAAGAAGTGCCCAAGATTCTGCTCCAGGGCAGGACTGGGATGGGGGTCCCTGGGGGACGCGTTCGCGATCTCGTGGAGGGGCCCCCTGCTTTACGCTTTTCCTCCCACAGTGCTGATCCACAAAGTATTGCAGAAAGCCAGGAGGGAAGGAGCCCGAATGATCCTGATAGTCCCAACGGGGGATCGACAGCAATGGTTCCCCCTACTCCTGCGCATGTCGGACCGTCCACCGATGCCTCTTCCGGTGGCGCCGGATCTGCTCACGCAAGCCCAGGGGTCCATAGCGCATCCGCACCCCCAAGGCCTGCGACTACAAGCGTGGTTAATCCATGGCTCAGCTCCCTAGAGAGTGCATGCACAGAGGAAGTGCAGCAAGTCCTAGAAAGTAGCAGGAGGACTTCCACCAGGAAGACCTAAAAGCAGAAATGGACTCGCTTCACGGCTTGGTGTGCTACCAAACAGCTGGCCCCCCTTTCGGTGCCTATACCTGTAATATTAGAGTATTTACTGGACCTCAAGAGAGGAGGACTCTCACTATCCTCGTTAAAGGTCCACCTTGCCGCCATTTTGGTGTTCAGACACTAGGAGGAAGGGCACACGGTGTTCGCCCATCCCATGGTTACCAGGTTCCTCAAAGGGTTGGTAAACCTATACCCCCCTCGGAAACCGCGTCCACCTTCGTGGAACTTGGACCTGGTGCTTAACACGCTAACGGGACCACCGTTCGAGCCCTTGGCCACAGTTTCCCTCCGCCTCCTTACGATAAAGACGACCTTTTTTCTCGCAATTACGTCAGCTCGCAGGGTGAGCGAGCTTGCGGCAGTTATGGCAACGCCACCCTGCACTGTTTTTTCCAAGGAGGCGGTAACCATATGGCTGCATCCAGCCTTTGTTCCCAAGGTTTCTTCTGAGTTTCACATTAACGAACCTCTTGTTTTACCCTCGTTTTATCCAGCCTCATAACTCTAACAAAGAGGCGCGCCTACACCTCCTGGACGTGAGGAAGGCGCTAGCCTTCTATGTAGACAGGACCAAGTCCTTCTGGAAAACGGATAGACTCCTAGTCTCTCTCGCTCCCAAATCGAAAGGAGAAGGTCTCTCTTTGCAGAGAATCTCGAAGCACATCGTATCCTGCATAAAAATGTGCTACGAACTCAAAAAGACTCCTTTATTGGCCACTCCCAGGGCTGATTCCCCTAGGGCGGTGGCGGCATCAACAGCCTTTTTCAAGGGCGTTGCGCTAAAAGACATTTCCAGAGCGGCGACCTGGTCATCCTATGACACCTTCACCAAACATTACGCCCTTCACAGGGTATTCCAAGAGGATACCCGTCTCTCGACAGCGGTCCTCTCGGGGACAAGCTGCACATAATCCGATTACCCACCTCCTATCTTGGGTTACTGCTGGGTAGTCACCTATTGTGGAGCACCCACGGGGACACTCGAAGAAGAAAGACAGGTTACTCACCGTAGTAACGGTGGTTCTTCGAGATGTGTCCCCGTGGGTGCTCCACTACTCGCCCATCCTCCCCGCTTCGGATCTCTGTTAGTGTTTTGCAGGAGCATCCGAGGCGGTTGGTCAAGGAACTGGCGGGGACCGGATTGCGCACGTGGCCAGGAGCGCGCAAGGGAGCGGTGCGCGCCGGCGCATGCGCGGTCCAGCAGAAACTGCTTGGAAGATCCGTTCTGCGGCGCCGGGTGAGCCCGACACCTATTGTGGAGCACCCACGGGGACACATCTCGAAGAACCACCGTTCCTACGGTGAGTAACCTGTCTTTACTCCGTCTCCAAATCATGTGATGTTATGCTCTGAGGTGCGGGAAATTTGCACCCGTGCCTCATTTGCATCTTTCACGCCATATATTAGTATGCCACTTCCAGAGGAAGTGGCCTGTGTAGAAACGGCCATTACGTTTCAGAGTGAAGCCATGGCTGATGAGTTGTCAAATGATTACCACCTCAAATTAAATACCAAGATTTGTGTTTTGATGATTATTATTCAGTGTAGCAAGTGTCTAGAAATACTTCAGTGTAATTTTAGAGAAATTGAAGTTCATTGTGCCCTGGGTTTTTATGTATAGAAATGACCTTTCTGAGTTTTTTGTTAGAACATAGAAAAAATGTATTTTGGCATTGTTTCTTCATTTTTCTTTTCTGGAACCTCTCAACATTGTGCTTGCAAGGAAAAGTTCAGTGCAGCTTAAAAAATAGAGTACCTCAAAGCCCACTGTTCTAAATAATTGAAGAGATTATATAAAAGACTAGCAAAATCCTTCCTCTTTTGTGGTAAATATCTACTTTTTGATAAAAACGTTAGAAACTTCTGTATTCAGTAGACTTGGCCATCATACTATACACACATATCCTATTGGGACCTCAGTTCAAAAAGGGACATGGAACTTTAAACAATCTCAGTATTCTGTATATTCCTGTGATATAATGTGCTGTCACGTTTCAGGTGAAGCTTAGAAAAATCATCACCATGCATAACAAAAAGTCTTGTGGCACATTATAGACTAACAGATATTTCAGAGCATAAGCTTCTGTGGGCAAAGACCCGCTTCATCAGATGCAATGCAATCATCATGCATAGTTTCTTAAAAGAAAATAAAACATTTTGTTTCTGATCACCACCTTTGCTGCCCATCTTGCCATTTAGAGATTCAAATTTACAATATTAGGTAAGCTGTAGTCTTTAAGTCTCAATCCTTTCAACTCTGCACATTTGGAATCTGAAATTAACTGAACTCTGAGTCTGATAATGTTTTCAAAGCAATATGTAGGTGGTGTTGACTAGTCCCACTATTGACTAGCAGATGTATGTGTGTCTTCCAAACATCACATAGACTGCTCTGAGTCATATCAACATGTTGAGAGACTTTTTGTTTTCTTTTTTCCAGTTAAGATTCGAACACTATTGTTAAAGCTCCAGAATTAGTGATAGTCATGGATTGCGCATATTTTAGCATGAAGTTTGTAAATCAAGCATGGAGTCCACTTCATAGATTAGATTAAGTAAAGGCGTTTTATTTTGTTCTTAAGAATTTGAATGGTCTTTTCAATCAGTTATTACAGTATCCGGTGAATGTATTAAGCTGTGGTTCTTATTATTGGTAAATGCCGTGGATATGAATACAAGTTTTGTATCATATGCAAACAAAAAGTATTCATAATACAGCTACTGACCTACAAGTATTGCAAATTTGTCTGACAAGACTTTCACTTTGTTAGGGCCAAATAATGATTTATATGTTATTGTCATCATCAGGGTACTAATTTAACTTGATTCAAACAACACCTCTTGTGAAGATTAGTAGCTGACAAAGGGACCCGGCTAGATAATGCAAGACAGATGTATTTACTGTCAGTGGTTAGAGCTTAGTAATCAGTAGTTCTAGATGGGGAAAACTATAATTAATAGTAATCACCCAGAACTTAGGTATTAAACATAATGGACTTGAGTATTTGTTTTAATTAGAGGATGACAGAAGAGGAGATCGCCTGAGCTGGGCAATAACATATCAGTCTAAATTCTCCAGTTAAAATAAAATTATCATTGAGCTTTTATGACTGGTAATATGTCTACAGCAGTTGTTCAGATAACACTTGCTAATGGTACACAATTTCCTAATTTCCCTTTTCTGTGTAAGCAGTTGCTATAGTAGGCCCAGCGATGTTGTTTGCATAACCTCTCCTTCCTCTGCTCCCTTGATCATTATGAGCTGGAGAAGCAGCAGTCCACAGAAGTCTTTCGATGAAAATATATTACATCGTATGAGAAACCTTTGCAAGCTCTTCTAAGAAGCAGGGTAGAAAACAAATTTGTTGCTTCCAGTATAGGACAGTTTTTGGTTCTTGTAGAAAGTGGGAAGGAATTCCCAAGGAGGTAAGTTTGTGGTGATGGATAAACATTGGAATGATTGTGGCACTTTGGACCTGGTGCTTTGGTTGAGGGAAGCAAGAGAGTTCTGGGTGAGAACCCTTGGTGTATTAGAAATAGGAAAACGTGGCCAGAGTTTTGAGTATCTTTGAGAGTTCTGAAGATAGGGATTAAGCCTTTTCTGTTTAGAGGTCAGTATGGAAAAGTGGCTTGGTATGAGTAGGACCATCCCCCATATGTTCGAGTACTGTCCTAATTAAGAATGGAATTGTGGTCAGAAAATTGTAACTTACTTTTCCATAGCTTATCAAGAGATAAGTGTCTTTAGAGATCACTTCAGCCAAAGGAACAAATACTCTGGATTAAAAAAGCAGAGAAACAACACAGCAGGATAGATTTACTGGGTGCTGGGAGCTGGAGTCCTTGTGCCCTTCTGACTTGCTGCCATCCTGAAAGCCAGGCCCAGGCAGGAGGCAGGCTACTGCTTCTGCAGCCAGACACTCTCCCAGCTGCTAAGCTGCACTGGGTAGCATCTGGGAGAGCAGCCAAACATGCCAGGGGAGCTGGTGCAATGGGAGGACAGAGGCCCATCCCAAGTAATGTGGAGTTGAAGGTGTTGGGCAGAGCTTGGGGGTCCCAGGGTGCACAGGAATGGGGAGGAGTCATCTGGGGAGGTCATGTTGTCCCCTTTAGCTTAATTCGGGAGGCACCAGTTCTTGCATAAGGATGTCAGCATGCTTTTGCACCTCATCAAGGAAATAAGTGGGCATCAGAGATGAAGCCTAGAAAACAGCAACAAATCAGTTGTTTTTTATCCCCTTAAGTCAGTGAGAGGGAGAGATGGTGTGAGAGAGTTTTTGGAAGGGAGGTTATGGTTTTGTGTGGTTTTTTTTTTCAAATGGGATTACTGGCAGGAAGGGAGGGTGGGATCTCTTGGAATAATGTAACTATGGCGAGAAGACATAAGGGAGCAGGAGTGCTAGGAAGAAAATGGGATGGTTGGTACGAGGACTCTAGCTGAAGAGCAATGGATCTGGGTTGCTGCTGGGTAATGGAGTGGGAGACATAGCTCGGTGAGTCCCGTCTAGAAGAAGGGAAGAACTAGTTATCAAAGACGAATATGAAAGGGCAAATTGATTCAGCAGGAGAGAGAAGCAGCTGGAGGGCACTGTGAATTTGGGCTTTGAGTGCATGGCTCGATTTTTGCCAGTCCCTTCACTGTACTATCTGAAATAATGCCTATTCTGAGCCCATAAAGGTTGGACCTCCCTTGTCCAGCACCCTTGGACTGAACCTTCCCAAATGAGGGAGTTTGTTGAAGTAGAATAGGTCAATTCCGGCCCCTCTCCTGATGAACCCCTAGTTCTCCTGGGATCCATAAGCAAACCGGGCTGTGTTCCCCTCCTGGCTTTGCTGCTGATATAGCCCTGGCCCTGGCCACTGTGCCCTGTACTCTTTTGGACCAATGATGCTGCCAGAGCAGAGCACCTGTCATGAATGAATGCCTGTAAAGGGTTAAACCCAGAGAGAGTGGGTTCTCTGTTGGCAGGCAGTCTGGTGAGCCAAGTGGAAGAGAGAGGGATTTTTTGAACTGAAGCACTTACTTGCTGAGGTGGTCTTTCTTTTCTGTGGCCAGTGGGGGGAAAGCGAGAGACTTTTAAACCTAAGCAGGCTTAATGAATCCAGTAAGTATCCAGGCTGCAAGGAGATAAGGGCATACAAATATGTAAGTAGAAAGGAAATGTATAGTCATGTGATCAGGTTTTTTTTTTTTTATTTTGAGTTTGATGCGGGACTTCTCAGGCTGGCTGATGAACCTCCCTGTATACTGCAACGAAGGGTTCTGTGGCACCTTATAGACTAACAGAAAAGTTTTGAGCATGAGCTTTCATGAGCACAGACTCACTTCATCAGATGCTGGTCTTGGAAATCTGCAGGGCCAGGTATAAATAAGCCAGAGGAAGGGTGGGGATAACAAGGTTAGCTCAGTCAGCAAGGGTGAGGCTTACTACCAGCAGTTGATCTGGAGGTGTGAACACCAAGGGAGGGGAAGCTGATTCTGTATTTAGCCACCCATTCGCAGTCTTTGTTTAAGCCTGAGCTGAGGGCGTCGAATTTGCAGGTGAATTGTAGCTCAGAAATTTCTCTTTGGAGTCTGGTCCTGAAATTTCTTTGCTTTAGGGTAGCTACTTTTAAGTCTGCTACTGTGTGGCCCGGGAGATTGAAGTGCTCTCCTATGGGTTTTTGTACATTGCCATTTCTGATATCTGATTTTTGTGTGCGTTTATTCTTTTACGTAGAGACTGTCCATTTTGTCCGCTGTATATAGCAGAGGGGCATTGCTGGCACATGATGGCATAAATTATATTGGTAGATGTGCAGCTGAATGAACCCACGATGGTGTGGCTGATCTGGTTAGGTCCTGTAATGGTGTTGCTGGTGCAGACATGTATGCAGAGCTGGCAACGAGGTTTGTTGCATGGATGGGTCCCTGAGTTAGAGTGACTGTGGTGCGGTGTGTAGTTGCTGGTTAGGATTTGCTTCAGGTTGGCAGGTTGTCTGTGGGCAAGGACTGGTCTGCCTCCCAAGGCCTGTGAAAGTGGGGGATCATTGTCCAGGGTGGGTTGTAAATCCCTGATGATGCGCTTTAGAGATTTTAGTGGAGGACTGTAGGTGATGGTTAGTGGTGTTCTGTTGGTTTCTCTCTTGGGCTTGTCCTGTAGTAAGAGGCTTCGTGGCACAAGTCTGGCTCTGTTGATCTGTTTTTTCTCTTCCTCAGGTGGGTATTGCAGTTTCAAGAATGCTTGGTAGAGATCCTGTAGGTGTTTGTCGGAGGGGTTGGAGCAAATGCGGTTATATCTTAGTGCTTGGCTGTAGACAATGGATAGTGTGGTGTGTCTGGGATGGAAGCTGGAGGCATGAAGGTAGGTGTAGTGGTCAGTGGGTTTATGGTACGGGGTGGTATTGATGTGGCCATCGTGTAATAGCACCGTGGTGTCCAGGAAGTGGATCTCCTGTGTGGACTGTTCCAGGCTGAGGTTGATGTTGGGGTGAAAGTTGTTGAAGTCCCGGTGGAATTCCTCCAGAGTCTCCTTCCCATGGGTCCAGATGATGAAGATGTCATCAATGTAGCGTAAGTAGAGACGGGGTGTTAGTAGACGAGAGCTAAGGAAGTGCTGTTCCAGGTCAGCCATGAAAATATTGGCATATTGAGGGGCCATGCGGGTACCCATAGCTGTGCCGCTGACTTGAAGGTATATATCATCGCCAAATCTGAAATAGTTGTGTGTGAGGATAAAGTTACAGAGCTCAGTCATCAGACGTGCTGTAGCATCATCGGGGATACTGTTCTGGACAGCATGTATTCCATCTTTGTGTTGTAGTAGTAGTAGTAGTCATCCTTCAGTCTGCATAGACTATGGATCGCGCCCTTTATAGTTTCAATTGAGAACTTCATTTACAGCGTCTACTGTGACTATGAAGACCCACACGAGAGTGACAGTCCTTGCTGCATCTCTTGCAGATGTGGTGGGTGTCTGGCAAGTCCTTATTGTGCTTTCTGTGCGCTTGCTTCTCCTCTGCTAGCTGTCTGATCCTCATCTCGCCCTTCTGAAGGCCCTTGTGTAACCCCCGCCTCCATCTGCTGCAGTCGTCTGCTAGTTCTTCCCAGTTGTCCAGCTCGATGTCTACCTCTCTGAGGTCTCTCTTGTAGACATCTTTGTAGCGCAACTGGGGGCGCCCGGGAGGTCTTTTGCCAGAGGCTAGCTCACCATACAGGATGTCTTTTGGAATCCTTCCATCATTCATCCTGTGGACGTGGCCAAGCCAGCGGAGCCGCCGTTGCCTGAGGAGGGTGTGCATGGTTCGGATTCCAGCTTGCTCGAGGATGGCGGCGTTGGTCACTGTGTCCTTCCATGATATTCCAAGGATGCGCCTGAGGCAGCGCAAGTGGAAGACGTTCAGCCTCTTTTCCTGGCGGGCATACAGGGTCGAAGTCTCGCTACCGTAAAGGAGGGTGCTGAGGATGCAGGCTCTGTAGACTTGCATTTTGGTGTGAGTGTACAGCTTGTTGTTGTTCCACACTCTTGCTGAGTCTGGACAGAGTTGTGGCCGCTTTTCCGATCCTCCTGTTTAGCTCAGTGTCCAATAACAGGGTGTCAGTGATGGTGGACCCGAGGTAAACGAACTCGTGGACGACCTCTAACGTATAGTTGTCAATGCTGATTGATGGGGATTCAGCAACATCCTGACCAAGTACGTTTGTCTTCTTTAGGCTGATGGTAAGCCCAAAGTCCTTGCACGCTTTGGAGAACTGATCCAGCAGTTTTTGAAGCTGGTCTTTGTGTGGGATGAGAGCCTCTACATCCATGGTGGCTAGGATAGTGTTTTCTGGTAGGTCATCAATGTATTGCATTTTTCTCAGGAAGTCAGTGGGGTCTCGGAGGTAGCTGGGAGTGCTTGTGGCATAGGGTCTGAGGAGAGAGTCCACATAACCAGACAGTCCTTCAGTGAGAGTGCCAGTGCCCAAGATGATGGGACGTCCAGGATTTCCAGGTTTGTGGATCTTGGGTAGTAGGTAGAATAGCCCCGGACGGGGCTCTAGAGGTGTGTTGGTATAGATCTGTTCTTGTGCTTGTGTAGGGAGTGTCCTGAGCAGATGGTGTAGTTTCTTAGTGTATTCCTCGGTGGGATCTGAGGAAAGTAGCCTGTAAAATTTGGTATTGGAGTCTTGTCTGGAAGCCTCCTTCTGGTAGTCAGACCTGTTCATGATGACAGTAGCTCCTCCTTTATCTGCCTCTTTGATTATAATCTCAGGGTTGTTTCTGAGGCTGTGGATGGCATTGCGTTCCGCACGACTGAGGTTGTGAGGCAAACGATGCTGTCTCTCCACAATTTCTGCCTGTGCGCGTCGGCGGAAGCATTCTATATATAGGTCCAGACTGTTATTTCTACCCTCAGGAGGAGTCCACGTGGAGTTATTCTTCTTGTGCTGCTGGGAGGGTGTCTGTGTAACGGTGTGCTGGTCAGTGTTGTGTTGAAAATATTCTTTGAGTCTGAGATGGCGAGAGTAGGCTTCCAGATCACCGCAGAACTGTATTATGTTTGTGCGGGTGGTGGGGCAAAAAGAGTCCCCGAGAAAGAGCAGACTCTTCTGCTGAGCTGAGTGTGTAGCTGGACAGATTGACGATATTGCTGGCTGAGTTAGTGGTACCACTGCTGTGGCTCTGTGTGGCAGGCAGGAGTTTAGACAGCTTGCAGTCCTTTTTCCTCTGTAGTGTAGTGAAGTGTCTAATGTAAATCTCCTGTCTTATTTTAGTCAAGTTCAGCGGTGTGGAAGTTTGTGTTGAAGGTTGGTTTTTTATGAAAGACTCCAGATTTGAGAGCTCTTTTTTGATGTTCTCCTGTTGGTTGTACAGGATGCTGATTAGGTGGTTCCTCAGTTTTTTCGAGAGTGTATGGCATAATCTCTCACTGTAGACTGTGCAGTATGTAGATTGCAAAGGATTTTTCACCTTTAGTCCATTTGGTATGATGTCCGTTCGTTTGCATTTGGAGAGAAAAATGATGTCTGTCTGAGTTTGTGCAAGCTTCCTTGTGAGGTTGATAGATTTCCATTCCATATGGCTAAATGCAGTGCCTTGCATGGTGTCGAGTATTGGAGGGGTAGCCGTGTTAGTCTGGATCTGTAACAGCAAAGAAGGGTCCTGTGGCACCTTATAGACTAACCGAAAAGTTAAACTGAGTCCCATAGAAGTAATTCTCAGTGCTTTTATTTATCCTTTTTTAAGTTACTCCATAACACATAGCAACCAAGTATGTGTTATCACTTTATTTGTATACTTTCTCTTTTGTTCTGTTAATAAATCACCTTTTTGTCTAAAGGCTATAATTTGATTTCTGTGTCCTAGAGAAGGGTCTGTGTATGTACATGCCTAGGATGAAAGGTCAGCTGTTACATTGCAGCTTAATTTCTTCCTCTTTGTTTTCAAGTTCTCTTTTAAGGGAGGATTAAGAATTTGGGATTACCCCACATGGAGACATCCTAAATGTGTCTTTCTGAGTTTTAAAGGCGGGGTTTCTCACTTGGGTGGTGGCAGCTACCTCCCAGGGTCAGTGAATCTGTGACCTTGGGAAGCTTTTAAGCAGAAGCCTATAGAAGCAGTGTATATTTGAGGCCTCTTGCAGCCCCCACAACTTCTGCGCTGGGAGTGTCAGAGTGGGGATCAGCCTTGACAGTACTGGACCGGAGAGGTTCAGCTTGTACTACTCACCACATGCAGAAACATAATCTTTTCCTCTGAAATAATCTCTGCCTATTAGCATGAGAGGTCTGAGTCAAAACACTTACAACTGTATTTAAATCTTATGTATAAGACTATGTGGCTATAAATTACCAACATGCTGAATAGTGTTTTATGTTTTGATAACTTCAAGAGTATTCCACTTTGCTCAAACAAGACTGGTCTCTTGAAAGTAATCATGTAGAAATAGGGTCTCAAATTGCTGGTTACAAACAGTTAGTTGAAAAAAAAATGTTGGATTAGAATTCCTGTATTTGGAATCCTCCAGTTGCCTTCAGAAACAGAACCATAGTAAGCAATAAGTAATGTGCTAATACTACCCCAAAAGCAGAGAGCAATAACGTCACCCTACTACGCGTACAATTCCTCAATGCATGGAAGTGAACAAATATTTTGCTCTGGGCAGCATATTTGGGGAAGACGGCATGTGGCAAATGCTGAACTGATTTCAAACATACCCAGCCTCTAATCTGCATCTTTCAATACTAGTCTGGAAAGAAGAAATATAAAACAGGCTGTATCTTTTTAAAAACAATGGAAACCCTTTGAAGCTATGTGGAGTTAGGAACTTAATTATTTGCATTAATCTGCAGGGTTCCGGAATCTTAAAATACCAAGTCGCATATAAAATTTTGAGTATTTTCTTTGGATTACTAATTGTCTGTCTGTTCCCTGTGGCAGACCCTTACCTGGAAGCTTCTGAAGCCTTCTAGAAGGACAGTATACCAGCTGGTGGGCCAATGCGTTTCTGTTCCCTGTCTAGGCCCAGGCTCTCATTGGTCAGATGGGCCCTGTGCTCCTTATAAAAGGCTCCCCATCTGGTAGCAGGGCGGAAGGTTTTCGAAGGCGCACCAGAGGAGCAGAGCAAGGGCAGAGCGAGAAGGTACCACGGGGAAGCGGTGGGCAAAGTGGCCCAGGGTGAGGCTACGACTTTGAGGCAGGGGTGAAGGCCCTGCCGGTTGCTTCTTGTCCTCGTAGGGACCCTGGGCCGGAATCCAGGGTAGAAAGTGGGTCTGGATTCCTCCCACCCTTCCCCTGAGGGATCACTCTACTGGAGCAGGTGCAGGCCTGCAAGGGGACTGGTGTTGTTTTCCCCATACTGGTCTTGCCTATGATGAGGATGGCTCGCTAGGTGGAGACTCCTGCCTATGGAAAGGCCTTTGCAAAAAAGGGGCCTCTGTGAGTCTCTGAGGAAGCATAGAACTGCCAGGAAGCACAGGGACCCACAGGGGCTGACAAGGGACTTTGTCACATCCCTTAAATTAGTATTTCACATTCAGGTATACGTAATCTGTCTGTGGTGATACCATAACAGTTGATAAATAAAGAGTGCACAGATCCTTCTCTGTTTTCATACTGGTGTTGAAATTGACCTTGTTCTTGGGAAATTTATTCATCTTTTCCTTAAATACAAGAGAGATCTGTAAGTATCAAATGGTAATTTGTTCTGTTCTTTTGACTCTCCTGAGACATAGTTTGAAGTGTGGCTCATGGATCCAGTAATTTAAGGGGGATGATGGAAGAAATGTGAGTTGGGAATAGATATTCTAAGGCTACTAAAAGCATATTTTAATTGAATTATGACCCCACTTTGGTTTATGAAATACTTGCCCCTATGCCTCCTATGCGTGTGATGTATGGTATTGCAGACGTGGCTTTGTTCGTCTTCACATTATTTCAGTCATTATACTCTTTCATACATTCCTGATGTTATTTTCACAGTGTTAGCAATTATAGGTGGGAGTTTACCTCAGATTGTTTCTGTTGTTTTCCAGCAAAAACATGACTTCATACACATAATTATCCTTTACCCTGTATCTAGATGTTTGCAAAATTAGAGTTGGGCACAAGACCTGCTTACTGGAGTTACATGTTGTCATTTTTGATGCAGTGATTTATACTAGACTGACACATCTTTCGCATGTATATAAAATGAAAAATTGATGTAAAAATGACCCAAACACATCGTGTGTGTACCCTATACTCTTTCCTTGATGATCATTCTAACCAGTAGCACCTGATGGGTGGACTGTAGACTTAGGAGCCTTCTATGCCGACTTAGGGATCAGCCATGCCTCCTGACATAAGTATGCCTGCCGTGTTTCTCAGTGACTCAGTTTTTTAAGGGTTCTCTTAAAACAGCCTACTTAGTAAACAATCTACTGTCCTAAGGTTTGGGTCTCCAGGATGCCCAAAGAAAGACCCGTAGGACATGGATACAGCCTTCCAATAAACGATTGCTACAAAGCAATATTATTTCAAAAATGAGGCACCATTTGTGGGTACAAATAACAGTCCCTGACAGAATAATTCTAATAATCTAAAACACAAATCCAGCAATCACAGAGCAACTCAAAATGCAAAAACAGAGAGTTGAGAGATAATTCAAAGTGGCCAAGCCCTGCTTCAGGTGGTCGGTTTTCCATAGGATACCAACAGTGACTCATAAATCTTACATAAGTACATTTCTTTTAACAGTTAACACACATTCATACATCTTTATTAAACCAAGCAAGCATACGTACACTGACACTATGCTACGTCATACTGGCCATGTCTACACTAGCCAAAAACTTCGAAATGGCCATGCAAATGGCCATTTCGAAGTTTACTAATGAATCACTGAAATACATATTCAGCACCTCATTAGCATGCAGGCGGCTGTGGCACTTCGAAATTGCCGTGGCTCACTGCCGCGTGGCTCATCCAGATGGGGCTCCTTTTCAAAAAGGACCTCAGCTACTTCGAAGTCCCTTTATTCCCATCTGCTCATAGGAATAAGGGGACTTCAAAGTAGCATCTCTCCAACCACATTTTCGCATCTCTCCTGCGCATCACTCCAACCATATTTTCAACAACTGTACAAGGCTTACTTCACTGATGGACTTTCTCCTGGATGACAAGAAGCCTGTTTTAAAGGCAATAGTTCAGGAAGGGTATGCGGCCTCGCACGTAGGCGTCCAAAATGCGCTAGATGTGGTGGACACAACAGCATGCTCTACAGCCACCGCAGTGGTGATGCGGCAAGTGTTGTGGCTCCAGACATCTGGCATTCCTAAAGATCTACAAACAAAAGTTGAAGGCCTTCCCTTTGATAGGGCAAAGCTGTTTTCCGACTCCACAGACTCAGTCCTCCACTCCAGCAAGGACTCGAGACCTACGCTCAGAACGCTGAGTATGTACACCCCTCCTTACAGGAGGAAGAGATTCTACTTATACCAGCGACGTTATACCTATCAATCTCAGCGCCTGCCGTACCAGCAAGGCTATGATCAAGGGCGCCACCAACAACAAAGGCCACCCAGGCGACACCCCCAGCAAGGCCATATGCCTGCATCACAGACAGCCAGGCAACAAGTTTGACTGTTATGTCGAGGACTGCAACGTCACAACCATTATTCAGTGCCAGCGACAACCTATGTTCCACCATCACCTGAGACCATTCTACTGTCAGTGGAAAAGTGTCACTGTGGACAGGTGGGTACTGGAGATTATTGCTGGGGTATACACCATCCCATTCCGCTCTGTGCCTCCAACAAAATCCCCTACCCAGTCCCCCTTCAGGGACTCCTCTCACGAGATGCTGTTGAAACAAGAAGTGGACCACCTCATATCTATAGGAGCTGTAGAGTGTGTCCCGGGCAAGTTTCTGGGGGAAAGGTTTTTACTCCCGATACTTCCTCACGGAAAAGATAACAGGAGGCTGGAGACCAATCCTAGGCTTACAGGCTCTCAATCGATACCTCCACAAGCACCATTTCAAGATGACCACAATTACTTCCATAGTCACAGCCCTGGATGATGGTGACTGGTTGGCAGCCCTCAACTTGCAAGACACGTATTTTCACATCACCATCCACCCTGCACACAGGCACTTCCTCTGCTTCACCATGGGTACAGAACATTTCCAGTGCAGAGTCTTGCCCTTCGGCCTGTCCTTAGTGCCCAGGGTTTTTACAAAGACACGCTCTGTCGTGTTGGCTTACCTGCATCAGGAGGACATAGTCATCTTCCCGTATCTGGACGACTGTCTTTTGAAAGGTGCCTTGTGGGCAGATGTGTTATGCATGATAGACATCACTACGAAGACATTCTTTTCACTGGGCCTAGTCATCAGCTTCCAAAAATTGACGACGGAGGCCACTCAGGACATAGAATTCATAGGAGCGCGCCTAGACTCTATCATGGTGAGAGTGTATCTGCCCACTGCACATTTTTGTGCCATTCAGTCTCTAATACAGGTGCAGATGTACAGCCCCCCAGTGCAAGTATTAACTTGCTTGCAGCTCCTGGGACACATGGCTGCCACCACATTTGTGGTGCAGAATGCTAGATTGCATCTTTTCTGCCTCCAGCACTGGTTGGTGACTGTATGTGCCAACAATACATGTCGCTCACAAAAAACGTGTCACCCCCAGCAGAGGTGCAAAAGTCTCTGACATGGTGGATGGACCCCAAGAATTTGCTGTTGGGGTGCCCTTTCACCAACCGCAAATCACGGTTTTCCTCACGACAGATGCTTCCCACATAGGCTTGGGGGCACACATGGGAAACGGGTCAGTGCAAGGGCAATGGTCCCATACAGAGATGGCAATGCACATAAACGTACTGGAGCTACGAGTAGTGTTCAATGCATGCAAGCACTTTTGCCAATACCTGCGACACAAGGTGGTTGGGGTCAATACTAACAACATTTCCACAATGTATTATATCAATCGTCAGGGCGGGGCCAGATCCCACACATTATGCACAGAGGCAGTCTGCCTGTGGAACTGGTGCCTTGCAAACAACATAACCTTAAAAGTGTCATACTTACCAGGTGTCAGCAATGCAAGGGCAGATCAGTTGAGCAGGCACTTTGCCCTTACACATGATTGGGCGATCTGCTCCGCAGTATATTCAACACATGGGGGTTCCTTCAGATAGACTTGTTTGCCACCTGCTTCAACAAGAAATGCCCTTAATACTGCTCCAGAGCAGGCATCGGCCCGGGCTTATTAGGGGACACCTTCCTGCTCCCATGGAAGGGCCCCTGCTGTATGCATTCTCTCCTATGGTACTTATCCACAAGGTCCTGAAGAAGGCAAAGAGGAAGAAGGCATGCTTGATACTTATGGCCCCAGCATGGGACCACCAGCACTGGTTTCCTCTGCTGCAATGTATGTCATGTTGCCCACCACTCCCCCTCCTGATTGTACTGGACCTCCTCACACAGAACTGGTAGACTGTGAGAAACCCACAGCCTCGAACACTTCGCCTCAAGGTATGGCTAATCCCTGGCTCAGCACCCTAGGGGAGTATGTTCAGAAAGAGTGAAAGAGGTTTTAGAATGCAGTCAACGGGCCTCTACCAGGAAAGCTTATGTGTACAAGTGGAGGCGCTTTACTTCCTGGTGTTTGTCCAAACAATTGACCCCCTGGAGGTCCTAGTTCCCACAATTTTGGATTATCTACTGAACCTGAAACAAGAGGGGCTCTCTATATCATCACTCAAGGTCCACCTCACAGCTATATTGGCATTCTGCCACACAGTGGAAGGGTCAACTGTCTTTGTCCATCCCATTACGGCACGGTTCCTGAAGGGCCTTATGAACTTTTACCCCTCGCGGAACCCATTATCACCTTCATGGAACTTACATCTGGTCCTTGACACGCTGTCTAGACCACCCTTCAAATCTCTAGCCACTGTTTCCCTCCGCCTAGTTACCATAAAAACGACCTTTCTTCTCATGATCACATCTGCTCGCAGGGTGAGCAAGTTGGTGGCGGTAATGGCGGTTCCACCCTATACAGCCTTCTCCAAAGAAGTGGTGATACTGTGCCTACAGCCGGCATGCCTTCCAAAGATCTCTTCAGAGTTCCATATCTATGAGCCAATAATTCTACCATCCTTGTACCCGAGGCCGCACACCTCGAGTAGGAAAGTACGGCTGCATTCACTTGATGTGAGAAGGGCACTGGCCTTCTCTATAGACAGAACCAAACCCTTCCAAAAGACGGACAGACTCTTGGTGTCTCTTGCACCAAGATCAGAAGGGGAAGGACTATCATCACAAAGAATTTCAAATAATCTTGTATCCTGTATAAAGATGTGCTATGAATTACATAAGACCCCTCTGCTAGTTCCACCCAGGGCTCACTCCACCAGAGTGATGGTAGCCTTGACAGCCTTCTTTAAAGGAGTCTCCCTGAAGGTCATCTGCAGAGTGGCAACATGGTCATCCTATGACACCTTTGCCAGACACTACACAATTCATCGGGTGTTGGAAGAGGATACATGCCTGTCGACAGCAGTCCTTTCAAGGGCAAGCTGCACATAATCTGGTACCCACCTCCATTTTTCTGGGGTCACTGCTGGGAAGTCACCTACTGTTGAGCACCTATGGGGACCACTCGAAGAAGAAAGAGAAGTTACTCATTTGTGTAGTAATGGTGGTTCTTTGAGATGTGTCCCTGTGGGTGCTCCACTACCCACCTGTTCCTCCCCGCTTCGGAGTTCTGCTTTATAAGTTTCAGGAGCACCCGGAGTGGTTGGTCGAGGAACTGGTGCAGACTGGATCACGCACGTGACTGAAAGCACGCGAAGGACCGGCGCGCATTGGTTCATGCGCAATCTGACGAGATATGGCTTGGGAGTCTCCAATCTGTGGTGCCGGGGCAAGCCCGACACCTACTGTGGAGCACCCACGGGGACATATCTCGAAGAACTATCGTTACTACACAAGTGAGTAACTTCTCTTTGTCAGAATTTGATATATTTCCATGGGGGCTGTAAAAGGCACATCCCTGATAGAAGGGCTTCCCCCTGCCAAATTTCTCATACCTCCTCCAATGCTTGGGAGTTCCGGAACATTTAGAAAAATAGATTGCCAGAAGTCTTTTTTTAATATGGTCAAAATATATTTTTTTCTTACACCTGGTCTCAGATATGCCTGAATATTTTTTTGTCCAAAAATAAAATAAAAAAGAAATCAACCGGAGGAAGTCAGTTGAAAAGAGGGTTTTATAATAGGAAGTGTTGAGCAATGTTAAAAATAGCACTGTTAGTCCCATCTGTGGCATAGCACAGTATAATATATAATTAAAAATAAGGAATTGCCAGTATACTTGTTTTATTTTGAAACCATAATTTCAGGTTTGTATGCATTGTATCAATGCCATACAGCAGTCTCTATAGTCCATATGTACTCTACCTGTCTGTAGAATTCTTTTAAAGGAATACTGAATCATAAATTTTCTATTTCTCAAATTCAGTTTGGGAAAGACGTTGAGAATAAATGCTGTCATGTTCTTTAAGGTCAGTTCCCCCAGTCCTGTTTTGCCTGTATTTTTGCCCTAGCCAACCTGTCCTTTTGATGATGCCTTTTCAGTGCATTATTTCCCAAAAACAGAAAGCATAAGCACATTAATGGTAGTTCTCATCCTCTTACTATACCCATCAGCAGTTATTCACTCTTGGTATCTGCTGGTGTGTGGATTTAATGGGAACTTTCTTAGCTGAGAATAGGTAATATTTTATCAGCAGTGAAGGTAGGGAATGTTATGTCAACTCTGAGCTACTCAGGCTGTTGTGGTGCTCCAAGACAGTTTTTCTTTTTTTAAACCACAGGTATTGCAGGGCTTGTCATGATACTGCTGACCAGCTCTCTGCAGCATTATAAGTCTGAAAATCTGATGTATAAAAACTCTTCTTATCAGCAATCCAGTTTCGGCTCAATTAGTTTTTCATTACATTTTGTACTGGTGTCCTAAAAGGAGGTTGACACCTATTGCCCCAAACTTCATGACTTTCTGTGCAGTCTGACTCTTAGACCCACTATCAATATACCTGGTGATTCGAGCTCTCTTCTCTCTGTGCTGCTATTTGGCCTGAAGACATAACTAATGCCAGCATGCCTTCATTTGCCAGGTATTTGTACTGTGTCCATTACACCTTCACATCTTCTTTATTCCACTTCCTTTGGATACTTTTGTGATAGATGGTCTTGGTACTTAAACTTCCTGTTGACTCAACCCATTCGTTACACGTATTATCTAGTGTTGGTCTTTCAATTATCTCATTAAAGAATAGAGATTACAGGCCCATTGGCCAAAGCCCACTAAGATGGGGCCAGACTTCAGGTTCAGGCACCTCAAGCATGATCTGTACAGTAGTCTCCAGGTCCCACCATAACAATTTCAAAGAGTTTTTGTCGACATACCCACTCACCCTCAAATGACGTAGACCACTCCACAGATATTCCCTTTTTTGTAGAAGCTCATAGGTTTTCACACCATGCAAATATGTGAAGCAAGTATTAATACTTTTCTCCTGTACCCAGCAAAGTGCCGTACAATAAAGTGCTATTTTGGAAATGGGAAAAGAGCCTTGTTTTAAGGTTCATGCCTCTGCTTATCAACCATGACCTAGATGCAGTAGCTTGCATATCAGTGTTTGTAGCAGATTTGCCTTACATAGATGAACTCTTGGGTTGGCCTTAGAGCTTGGAGCCTGCCAGGTTATAGCCATACTGGAAACAGACAGCCGTTTAGTCATAAGTGTCCTACTCTCTTGGTAACAGCAGAGCTGACTGAATTAGTGTCAAATAAAAAATCTGAGTGGACTTTTTAAGGACTACTTCAGCAATGTCCTGTCCAGATGAAATCTAGGAACCTTTTCACATCAACTCAGCGTAACAGGTTTTGTGCAAAGGGGTTTCTGACTTTTCATGGAAGTTGGCAAAGTTGATTAAAGTGGAATAACTCAGACTGCGGATTTTATCAAAAATCTTGAGGCAGTCATAGGAGCTTGTAAAAGTCACGGTAAATTTCGTAAGACATAGGTTTAGGGGAAAATGATGTACAAAGTCATAGGAGTATCAGTTAGTGTGTGTGTGTGTGTGTGTGTGTTTGACCATGCGGGGCAGGGGTGGAGATTGAGCCCTGCCCCTTGGGGCAAGGAAGGTCTGGAGTGGGCTGAAGCAGTGCCCCTAAGGCGCCAGTTCCTTACTCCCATTATTGCAACCTGGCACATGCCTGGTAGCATTGCTCAGGCTTGGAATGAATTCTGGATACAGTCATACCCCGAGATAAGCCCATTTGAGTTATAAGAATTTGACTTTACAAGGGCTATGTCTACACTAGCCAAAAACTTCGAAATGGCCATTTCGAAGTTTACTAATGAAGCGCTGAAATACATATTCAGCACTTCATTAGCAGGCGGGTGGCCGTGGCACTTCGAAATTGACGCAGCTCACTGCCACGCGGCTCATCCCAACGGGGCTCCTTTTCGAAAGGACCCCGCCTACGTCGAAGTCCCCTTATTCCCATCTGCTCATAGGAATAAGGGGACTTTGAAGTAGGCGGGGTCCTTTCAAAAAGGAGCCCCATCGGGATAAGCCACGCGGCGGTGAGCCGTGTCAATTTTGAAGTGCTGTGGCCGCCCGCATGCTAATGAAGCGCTGGATATGTATTTCAGGGCTTCATTAGTAAACTTCGAAATGGCCATTTGCATGGCCATTTTGAAGTTTTTGGCGAGTGTAGACACGGCCAAGGAGTTTCATTTCATACCTCTACTTCAGCTTAAGGGGCATTTCTTCACATTTATGAGGACTGATTTGGAGGCTGGCAGCTCTGGTAGGCAAGCACCGAGGGGATGAAGTCGGCTGCATTGGTCTTGATGAAGAGGCCATGCATGGGGGTGGCGGTACCCTGCGAGAGGGCAGCAGTCTGGTGTGGGGAGGTAGACTCGTCTGAGTCCTGGCAGTAGATCACGCCGCTCTGCAAGAGGTGGATGCTGGGTGCGCAGCCCAGTTCAGCCCTGCTGCAGTTGCTCACCTCCTGGGTGGCTAGGGGGCCTCTGCCACCCGCCCTGCACAGCTGTGCCTCGGGTGCCACTCGTCATCTGTCGTGCTCCCTCTCATTTAGTGCCTGGCTTGCCTGCCGCTGCCGCCAGCGGGGCCTCTCCACCGCGCAGCCCCACACGAGCGAGGCGTTGCCCCTCGCTAGCCGGGGGCCCCCTGTGCCTGCCTAGCTCCCCGTGCATCCAGCCCCTGGCAGCGCCCCCTCCACGCTTAACCTAAGCTGCACTCAGGCTGGGTTGCTTCCCCGTGCCCTGCTCTGCCCTGCCCACCCCCTTGCACTGGATTTAATGGGATTTGGTGTTGTTTTAGCATAAATGGGTGTAAATTTTGGAGCTAAGACAAGCATAAATTTTTTTCCCATTGAAAATAATGGTAATTACATTTTCGACTTACAAGAATTTGCCCTAAGAGGGGTTTTTCAGGAACGAATTACCCTCGTAAGGTGGGGGAAGATTGTGCTTTCTTAGTGCCATCTTATTTTTGAAGAGTCTAGGGAGGGAAGTAGATGATATCCCTTTCTTACCATTCATTTATGGGACTGTGACTTTTATTTCAGCTACGTCCAATAAGTGCATTTACAGGCCTGCTGGTCATCCATGTCAAAGACTACAGGGAGAACATTTAAATGTGACCTCTTCCATTTCCATGAGGAGTTTATATTTTCATGTTTGCACCTGTTACCAAGACTGCCCCTGTTACCAAGTATCTAGCAATTTTAGGTTTCTCATATTCTTATTGTTTTCTATCTGATACAAAGTTTCCGTAACACACTGCAGCTAGAAGGAGAAGAGGCATTCCAGCCTACTTTTGAAGCACCTATTTCCAAAAAGTAAAGGTCTGAGAGAACATGGAGGATGATAATGATAAGTTTGAATAACAGCACTACTGAAAGTTTAGTTACATTAACCCTTTGGTGCTTTTTTTACAATTTAAATAAATGTCTCCTTGCCTACAGTGATATTTTGAGTCTGACTTTCTTATTAGGTTAAGAATCTCAGAGAACTACATTTGTAGAATCCTCATTCTCTAATTTTCATTTATCTAAGATCTCAAGGATTTGAACAGCTGGATTGTCAAATTCCAGTTAAGATGTGTTGCTTTCTGTGAAGGAGCAGCAATTAAGATATTGTCTAGGGAAGATTCACAATTCCAGGTCCTGGAGTTTCTAAGAATGCCTACTACAGAATGTCTGTAGACCAGTACTGAGGCCAAAATAATACCTTTTCATTGATATAAACAGATTGTCCCAAAGAACCTAATGAATATTTTCTATTTTGGGATGAATAAATCTTTGTAGAAAAGAAATTTTATGATATCGGACAGATGTGTCATAAACTTTCACTCATAGACTCCCTGTCACAATGGTTTAACCTTAGAAATATGTTTAAATGTGACAGATTTAATGTCTTTTGAAAGCCAACGTATGACTGTAAGACTGCAGACAGACAACTGAAATAATCCCTGGAGTATGCAAAAACAGAAATATTTATATAGTACCAGCTCTCAGTGCTTGTATTACATATAAATTCAAGAACCTGGAATTTGATTCTGTTTTTTGAATGTCTAAATAAAGCTTTACTATCCTATTTAGTCTATTTTTAAAATTCAGTTCTGGACTATTTATGTATCTCAATTTCCCAAATAACATTTTAGATTTCCTTTGTTCCCTATTGATCACAAGAAAGGTAAATCATGGGACCATCTAGTCTTGTTTTGTTCTTGCTGGAAGTCTCTTTGGAGGTCTCAGATATGTCTTGTGAATGATCTCAGTCCTTAAATCATGGTGCAAAGACTGATGAACAAACAGACCCTCTCTTTCTACTTTTTTAAATAGCCGATTTGATTTAAATAGGCATGAACAAAAGAAAAAAATATTTAAAACTGTTTGAAATTCATTTTCTTAGTCAGTCTTCACTTGCATGGGATCTGTGATATCGTCTTACTTTCCACAGTGTCTTCCAGAAAGAGGAAAGCAGAAAAGACCAGAATTTCTAATTTTAAAAAGGCAAAATAATAAATATGAGGCTTTGAGCATTTTGTATCTGTTATGTCTGTGGTACTAACCCCCCATTCCACCTGTGTATGTCAACTTGGATCTGACAAATAATGTTTATGATAAACATGTTTAAAAGACAATCACTTATACAATGTCTTAATATTGATTCATGGGAGCCACATGTATGCACCTTTTTTTCTAAATTGTTGTGAAGAAAGTTTGTTTGTAGGACCACTGATACATTAAATGAAACCAAGCAGAGCCAATCCCCATTTAGAAAGAAAAGGAATGATATTTAATATGCACTCAAGGGCTACATCTACATGGTGTAGACGGGGCTCCTTTGGAAGGAAACCGGGGGGGGGGAATCCTTCTGGAAGTGAGATCTCATGGGAATACGGTAATGAGGTGCAAGATTTTAATCTGCACCTCATTTGCATCTTCTGCTCCACTCATTACAGTGCCCCTTCTGGAAGCGGGGGGCCGGTGTAGACGCAGCCTAGGAGTTTGGGGATGTTATTTATTATGGCCCTTATAACGTTTTGGAATTTCTTCTGTTAATATGTTCCCATTATTATATTCCTCTAATAGTTGATGTGTTTGCCACATTAAATAGCTAGTGTTAAAATTTATCATCACCAAAAAGCCTTTAGAGTTGAATCTAAAACTGGAGGAAGATGTAGCTTACAACTCGGCCGGATATGGTTATTGTATATGAAGATACATGAAAAAAAAAATGGAATACAGAAATCTCCTTTGCAGAGGTAAACATCTAATTTAAAGATTAAACTCACCCTCAGACCAAGCCAAATCACTTTACAGTAACAAAATTAATTATGAGTTTCAAAACCTCTAAATTATGCGAAGACTGTAAACAATGTTTCCTAATGTGGAATCACTAATCACAGAAGTTACTCTAGTCTTCAGTCACACAGATGAAAACTCAGATGTGACTGAAAAATTGGTGGAGGCCCAAGGTCCCACAATTATTTAAATCAATTTTACAGGTATATATAGCTTATTTGGTTGTCTGTTATAACTGCAAGGTGTATAATAAATGGAAATGAGTTGGTAGAAATGAGGCCAGGGCCAGATGGGCCTCCTGTCCTCTCCTCCCTCCCACCCGATAGGGCCTGTCTGTAACTATTATATTACTACAAGGTTGGGTCATCCAGATCCAAGCCCATGATTTTTTGGGTATGACAGGCTTTGTCTGAGGCACACTTTGTTTGTTTTTAAGATAACCATAGGAAGATATAGTGAATCAGAAGTGTTTAAAGGAAAAACAGTATGAAAGTTTGCTGTTTCATCATAGTGTAAAACATTAGTATTTGTGGTTTAGGAAAAGTTGAAGGTGGGATGACCAAATACTAACACATTTAAACACACACCTTAAATTATTTCAGTATGAGGCAGAGGAGAAGGATGCACATACAGTTCTTGTAATTAAAGATGGATTATATGCAAGTATAAAAGTAGTCCTTAATCCAGAGGTAATAGTTTTATTATATTTTTTCAAAGCTCAGTGCATAAAGATAGTTCATACTTTAAATTACATAACATGTTCCAACTTCTTATTGTTTTCACAATATTTAAGCCCTTCTGTGCCAAAAATTCCCAATTGCTAAATTTGAGCGGATTGATTTTTTTTAACCATGAAAAAGCATAGATTTCACTGAAAACTGAGAAATTCAGAAACCTAAAATATTTTAGGAAAGGGTAGAGAGATTGATCAACTCAGTGTCTGAGAAAACTTACTTTAATATTACGGTGTTCATAATGAAAGGGCAAATAAAGGCTTTGGTCAGCTTTTAAAATGAAATATTCTTCATTTAAGACCCCACTCCTTCATGCTTTGATTTAATCTGTCAGGCCAAAAGGGCAAAGGTTCACATTATTGCTGGGAAGGGTACAAAATGCATGACATAGCAATTTGCTGACTTTCTCTGGATGAACCTAGACAAAGCTCGCATCTTTCTGCTTTCAATCTCTGACAGTCGCCTTTAACACAGTTCTTATTGTTCAGTTTTTGGGTCACTGAAAGACATTCATAAGGTATTTGTGATGTTGAAAGACCATGAAACTGTTTTCTAATTTCTCTTAATTACTTGTCTTACCCAAATTGTTAATTCAGTTTTGTACATGTTAAGCAGTTTAGAAGAAACACATTTGTTCAAACATGAAATCTTTGTAAATATCAAAAATCATTATATGTGCTTGTGGTTGAATATAGAAACCCCCTTCAAAAAAAAAAAAACTTAAGATGTTTTTCTCTTCTATTTTAATTGGTCATTGCACTCAGGGATTGACTAAATATTTGCATATCTTTTTTGTAAGAAATGTTAGGCTTCCAGAGGTTTTTTTTTTTTTACTTTAGGGGAAATAGTTTGCCTTTATTCCTGCATAGTAATCTCCCTCACTAGGGCCATTTCTACACAGGTAGTGCTAATACAGGGAGCGAAAGATGCTAATGACGCGTGGATGCAAATCCCTGCACCTCATTAGCATAACATCAGGTGATTTGGATTCCGGAAGAACGTTCTTCTGGACTCCAAAATGTCATGTAGAAGCACAGCCCTGGGGGGGTGGAGGGGCTTCCGGAAGGACATCCTCCTTCCGGAAGCCCCTTCTTCCCAAAAGTTTTTGGGAAGAAGGGGCCTCTGGAAGAAGGACTTCCTTCTGGAAGCCCCCCCCCGCACGGCCGCTCTTCTACAAGACGTTTTGGAGTCCAGAAGAACGATCTTCCGGACTCCAAATCACGTGACATTATGCTAATGAGGCATGGGGAATTTGCATCCGTGCCTCATTAGCATCTTTTGCTCCCTTTATTAGTATGCCACTTCCAAAGGAAGTGGCCTGTGTAGAAATGGCCTAACTGAGAAGGTACATTATGGGTGTGTCTGCACTTGCATTCCTCTTTTGAAAGGTATGCAAATGAGGTGTAAATTTGCATATTTGACACCTAATTTGCATACTCTAATTTTGAAAGAGCTCTCTCGAAAGAAGAAAGCCATTAAAAGGGAAGAAGGATTCTTTCGAAGATGGGTTTACTTTCGAAAGAGCAGCGTCTGCACTGGCTTTCTTCTTTTGAAAGAAACTCTTTCGAAATTAGAGTATGCAAATGATGTGTCAGATATGCAAATTTATACATGATTTGCATTTTCAATTTACCTCATTTGCATACCTCTTTCGAAAGAGGAATGCAAGTGTAGACACTCCTATCTGTTTCTTCCTCGACTGCTGAAATGAGGTTTTGTGTTTCCTTTGCCAAAAAAGTTGTTTCTTGGGCATGAGAGTCTTGAAATAGGCAATTATTTGCAGCCCTGTGAAATAATATTACTGATGATACATAATTGCAACTGAGCAGTGAATGCTATGGTGGCTGTACTGTTATGGAGATGCCTAATCAAAACCCTAACCCTGTAGCTGGATCTGTGCAAACTTCAGTGACCTTCCATGTAGCTTTAAGATCTGATTCGTGTACATCTGATTGCAGGATTGGGCCCAAAGTCTGTACAAGGTATGTTTTAGGTGTTGAAGCTTGCATGTGTTTTAGTTGGCTGCAGTGTTATTAGCTATTCTGTTTCCAGGGTATAAGAGAGAGAAGGTAAGTGATCATTTATTGGTGGAAGGGACAAGCTTGCAAACCTCACAGGCTTTTCTTCACATGCAGGGAAGGTAACCACAGTATATGAGCTCAATGCATTTTGAGACAGATTGTTAAGCACATGCTTTCAGAGACCACTTCATATGAATTGGGTAATTAAGGGTTAGCAGACAGAGTAGTGAATTATGAAGGGTTGTAATAATAATGAACCATAAAACCAGTGGCTGTTTAGTCGATGACTTTTAGGCCTTGCAAGGTTATGAATTTAAATTTCCAAGCTCATCTTTTGAAAGTGGTGTGC